>NC_092232.1:51249981-51452481 GCF_036320965.1 Panulirus ornatus
ATATATTTGTTTGTGAGAGGTAGTGGGGAGTGAGAGTGGGAGAGAGAGAGAGAGAGAGGGAGAGAGAGAGAGATGCTTGGGAGAGAGCGTCAGGAACGCGCTCATCTTATGCTATTACCGCATTAGCCTGGGATGTCTGGGGAACCCTTCCCTGAGTGGCTGAACCCGGCTGGAGTCATAGGGGCAGAGCACCTCACTCAGGCAGATGACCTTCCCCCCCCAGTTCCTGCCGAGGACGTGGGAGGAGAGGGTAAGGGAAAGGTGGGTAAGGCAACCGAATCTCTTCTCTCCCGTCGAAGGTGAGGCGAGGGTTTTCGAGAGACGCTAGATTTCGATGAGGAGGAGGAAGAGGAAGAGATGGAGGACTAGGAAGCGGAGGAGAAGGAGGAGGAGGAGGGAGCGAAGAGATGGAGGACTAGGAAGCGGAGGAGGAGGAGGAGGAGGAGGAGGCACTGTATGAGAGGAGGAGATGAATATATTTCGCAAAGGGCCGCTTCGAGAGCATAAACCGGCCAGAGGTGGGTGGATAAAGCTAGTTGCCGTCGTAGTGGTGAGGAAGATGACCACTGTGGCTCCACCAGCTGGCGCTGGGGAGAGAGAGAGTGGGGCTCCTCTGCTGTAACTGAGGAGGGAAGATATGAGATGCATTATGCTCCAGGAGGAATAACACATATGCTACATGTAATTACTAGACGTAAGGTGGTGGGAGTAGAGATAGACATAAGATGTAATTAGACATAGACGTAATGATGTCATTAGAGGTAGATGGAATGTGTAATTACACATAGAAGTAAGATGTAATGAGAGACAGACGGAAGGTGTAATTAGGTAATTAGAAACAGATGATAAATTAATATTATCTCATTGTGACACATAATCGAAATGATATCTACAGAAGGTATAACTGGTACTGTCGTTATAAGTAAACTATTATAAGTGAGAGTAAACCATGAAGAAAACCGTGTTAGTAAAGTAATCAAGATGAAAAATGCTTTCTATACAACAGTATATTTCTGTTATCCACATATCTGTATCACTAGACTGGAAAACTTTTGTGGAAACAGTACATATACAAAGGAAATACATATGTACACATATGTATTTCAGTCAATACATTAAGAAAATATGGACATATTCCCCCAAGGAAAAAAGGCTTTGGAGAAAGATACAGAGTACAGACTGTTAAGTTCCTCCTCAGAGGAGAGGACATGGAGCGGATGATTCAACTTTAATTCCCCTGTTGGAGAGGTACGTCGAGACGATCTCATAAGAAGCTGATTCTTCCCTTCGCCCTCCCTTAATCCAGTGACCTTAAAGCCAAGATCATCATAAAAACAAGGGAGAAAAATGCCTTCATAGAGGTTCCAACACTGTGGTTGCAGATCTCAATATTCTTGTTCTCTTTTCAACCACCCTCGCTATTCCTTTGCCATCTGCAGCGCCAGCCACCTTTGATTTCCTGGGATCCTCTCCACCTTCGGTCTGTCGAGTCCCATCATCATCAGCCACCTGCTCTCCTCCGGGCGCATGATGCTACACCGTCAGGCAACTCGCTACTTTGAGAAGCCCTAAGGAGCTGCGTCTCTCTCTGACCTGGTCATTAGGCGGAAGCAGTATTTCTTGAAACTTAGTTGTATATATATATATATATATATATATATATATATATATATATATATTTTTTTTTTTTTTTTTTTTTTTATACTTTGTCGCTGTCTCCCGCGTTTGCGAGGTAGCGCAAGGAAACAGACGAAAGAAATGGCCCAACCCCCCCCCCCCCCATACACATGTACATACACACGTCCACACACGCAAATATACATACCTACACAGCTTTCCATGGTTTACCCCAGACGCTTCACATGCCTTGCTTCAATCCACTGACAGCACGTCAACCCCTGTATACCACATGACTCCAATTCACTCTATTTCTTGCCCTCCTTTCACCCTCCTGCATGTTCAGGCCCCGATCACACAAAATCTTTTTCACTCCATCTTTCCACCTCCAATTTGGTCTCCCTCTTCTCCTCGTTCCCTCCACCTCCGACACATATATCCTCTTGGTCAATCTCTCCTCACTCATTCTCTCCATGTGCCCAAACCATTTCAAAACACCCTCTTCTGCTCTCTCAACCACGCTCTTTTTATTTCCACACATCTCTCTCACCCTTACGTTACTTACTCGATCAAACCACCTCACACCACACATTGTCCTCAAACATCTCATTTCCAGCACATCCATCCTCCTGCGCACATCTCTATCCATAGCCCACGCCTCGCAACCATACAACATTGTTGGAACCACTATTCCCTCAAACATACCCATTTTTGCTTTCCGAGATAATGTTCTCGACTTCCACACATTTTTCAAGGCTCCCAAAATTTTCGCCCCCTCCCCCACCCTATGATCCACTTCCGCTTCCATGGTTCCATCCGCTGACAGATCCACTCCCAGATATCTAAAACACTTCACTTCCTCCAGTTTTTCTCCATTCAAACTCACCTCCCAATTGACTTGACCCTCACCCCTACTGTACCTAATAACCTTGCTCTTATTCACATTTACTCTCAACTTTCTTCTTCCACACACTTTACCAAACTCAGTCACCAGCTTCTGCAGTTTCTCACATGAATCAGCCACCAGCGCTGTATCATCAGCGAACAACAACTGACTCACTTCCCAAGCTCTCTCATCCCCAACAGACTTCATACTTGCCCCTCTTTCCAGGACTCTTGCATTTATCTCCCTTACAACCCCATCCATAAACAAATTAAACAACCATGGAGACATCACACACCCCTGCCGCAAACCTACATTCACTGAGAACCAATCACTTTCCTCTCTTCCTACACGTACACATGCCTTACATCCTCGATAAAAACTTTTCACTGCTTCTAACAACTTGCCTCCCACACCATATATTCTTAATACCTTCCACAGAGCATCTCTATCAACTCTATCATATGCCTTCTCCAGATCCATAAATGCTACATACAAATCCATTTGCTTTTCTAAGTATTTCTCACATACATTCTTCAAAGCAAACACCTGATCCACACATCCTCTATGTTATATATATAACATAGACGAACTGAGCACCTGCTTTTAGCCCCAGAGGGCGAAGGTTCATGGACGAACTCAGCGCCAATTGTGGCGGAATCATGTGGCGTCTCACATCCAACTGAATACAGACGTGTCTCGCGCAAAAGACGTTCTATGAATGGGCGAGGAAGTGAGATAAGATCGTCACGTTGAGGAGGGAAAAGCGACCAGTAATTGATAGAGAGAAATAAGATGAATGAATGATGGAAGGAACACTTAATTTTTTTTGAGCATCTCGGGTCATATGTCGAGGTCTGTGTGGACCTCAGTGATACACGTACGAAAAGGACCATTCTTTACAGTAGGAAGACTACGTTTCCTCACCTTTTACGAACGTCTTTCATCTTACACCCTTCCCCGAGTAAGGCCACCACTTCGACTCTCTCCCTCGGCAATGCGTCTCTGACTAGATGAACCAAGGTTAGGCGAAGCCTCTGGGTACAGAATAACTTTGTTGTCCCCGCTCTTGCCACTGACTTCCGAAAGCCTTATAAGTTCTCCTTCTCTGTGGCTACCAGGCCTTTGCTTCTTTCGAACACATCCTTTTTCAACCGATGAGTTTCTTTATATATCATTTGCACTGACTCTACAGCGGTGTTTGGCAAGGCACATACATGTATGTTCGCGCCAGGCGTATGTGCATTAGAAATGACCACATGCATACACACACACACACACACACACATATATATATATATATATATATATATATATATATATATATATATATTTATATATATATATATATATATATATATATATATATATATATATATATATATATATATATGTATATATGTATGTATCAGACCCTCTCTTCTTGATGTGCCCACAGCGTCATGCAATAACATGTTTTCGTCTGAGTTGGATCTTTAAAAACACTGAGATTAACGGGCCAATCTTATCAATTCTAAAGATTTAGTATAATGCTTGTAATCTTTTAAACTCTGGCCAGCAAAGTCGGATTCATTAGCCAAATTTTCCCTTCCCGAACTGTAATTGTACTTCAGAATTTGTGATACACTTGGTTATTTATCATGATAAAGAATAAGTTGCAATTAAGACAATAGCATAACCAGCTTTCACAAATCGATGGAACAGTTTCTTGTAAGTCATCTGTTGTCAAACTGATGGTTGTCATAAGTGTTGTCTAAAAACATTAATCTTCCAACTGGATCAACTTCGAGTATGACCTCACCTTGGCTAGACTTCCTACTTACTTGGAGGAAACTGACTGTCAGGCTATTGGCTGAAGGTGTGGTGCATCACATGGACAACTTGAGGACAAGTGGTCGAGACAACTGAGGAAGTAAGATAAGCCAGCGTACACCTGAGCCCGAGCCAAACCCAACCTGGTAGCAGTAATTAGTATTCTCAGGTCGAGTCGTTGGCAGACTTCTAACATGACCCACTTGGACAAGGAGACTTAGCTGTGGGAGGCAACAGTTAATACCCCTCCGCCTCGCCGTCAGCAACAGGACGAGGTCAATGAACGGATCCTGTGCTTGTAAACATGGCTGTGTACCAGTACATGACCCAGTACAGCGGAGGATGCAAACCCAGCAGACTATGATACAGTATCGCTAAAGTCTTATGAAGGAAGATGACGTCCAGAGAGCAAGACCAACTCCACTGACTACGTCATCCAGACTTAAGAAGGACGCGACGAGGGGAACACATCCTGGCGTTCAGTTGAGGATCCCGGCATCCCCTGCTCCATACCGTAGTGCACCACCTCCTGCATTGAGAGATGCGATCTAGCCAGACCACAGTTCGATCTGGAGACTTTGACGTGGCCTGGATGATCTGTCAGGCCAAAGGAGATATTTGGAAGACTGGAACCGAAGATGCTCCATCTGAAGATGTCCCAGACTGGCGCGCAGATCACGTGAGCTCAGAAGATTAGACGACGCGACAACAGTCGCCAGACCTCACTCCCCTGCTGACGACGTACCAAAAGCTGACACGAAAACTTCACCTCACTTTCATAGGATCAAAGTGTGAAAACATCTGTGTGTTAAGGTTGACATCAAGAGGAATATCGGTATGACTCTCACCTCTAACGTCCCAGACGTAGTGACAAGCATTATACATTGATCTCCAGTATCGAGGCGCAGTCATTTGAAAACTTTAAGCCAATTTAGGTCATTTTGGTTCAGTCTGTGGCTCAGTGTGGATGGAACCCCCGTGCGTAGAGGACACTGGATCATATCTCTCTAAGGACTGGATTGGTAAACACACACACACACACACACACACACACACACACACACACACACACACACACACACATCAGTTTACTACATACAGGAAACCTGGTTTAATGTTTGAGAACTTTCACTGGAATGATATCCACCAATCATGTCTTGTGATGTGAAGAATCTGTCGTAAAGTCGACAAGAAGCGTTGAGAATCGGAGAAGAAACTGCGACATTAGGCTGCGTGGAGTAAAGTGATGTTTAGGTCTCCAGACACCGCCATAATCTAAGTCTAGACTGATCATGACGATGCTTCTAATGACAGTTAACATAATTAACCTGTACTACACCGAAGCCTTAATTACCTTCGTCAGCAGTGACACATCACAGAGCACCTGTTTCATCTACCTGATCCCCACAAAGCCATCAGGTTCTGCGTCAGTTGGGGAATATACATCGGAGTCCATCGTCCCATAAACCTCTTGCTCAGCCGTCTGGCAGTGAGCCAGGGAGATCTCCGTCCATCAGTCTCCTGTAGCAAAGGACACTTCAGAGACTCGTCCAGTCTGCCCTCGTCACAACCCAGCTGGAACCTGAAAATCCCTGAAGCCGACTGAAACCTTCCAGATGGAGAGTGGCGCTGGCTAAATTCGTATTTCAGTAACCTATAACTAACCCATGACTGAACACGTAGATCTGGAACTCTGAGATGATGAAGTGACGTAGAAATGGAACTCCAACGGGAGGGAGGAGCTGAGGGAGGTGTTGGAGTGGTCCCTGTGGAAGGAGAGAGAGACAGACGGCGTAGCGAGCCGTGAAAGTCTTGGGGATCCGCCAGCCATGTTTCATTTACCCTTCGGCCTCGCGCCGATCAACACGACCACGTATGTGTTTATATTTCATCAGTGCCTGGATCTGGGAGGAGACAGAGTGGATCTTATGCCTGTAAGGAAGTTTGCCCAACCCCTTGCGAATAAACTTCTCTAAGGAGAATCGTCTATCAAAGCTAGTAAGGCAATACGCCATCTGCCACTGTGGAACTAAGAAGGCGAAACATTTTTACACTAAAGCTAAGAAGTAACACAAGATCGAACACAATGAATGATGTGTTTCAGATCAACCAACTCAAGTAAACATGGTACAAAACAAGCCAGAGGCTGTAGGGGGAGTAGCTCAATATATGATAATACTTGAGTCGTACCGTAGCTGAGGCAACGAATAAAGGGTGTCAGAATTGAGCTGACAACCTTATTGACTACAGTGATAGTACTCTTGCAGGTGTTCGATGCTTCCCACATGAGCGAAAGAGCATCAATAAACAAGCGTCTAAGTCTAAGAGAATATTCCTCGTTTCGCTTTTGTTTTTTTTTGTACCAGTCATTAGAAACTGCAGTAGAAGAAGGAAGGATTTCCAGCCTCCCCCTTTATTCTTTTTTGCCGTCCTGCTGGACAAGCAGGAGATACGCGGGAAGTAGTGTCTCTCTCCCTCATCCCCAGGGACTATCGAGTATTACCGGGATTAATTATCTTAGAAAATAATTGGAACGAACCAATATTTATATTCAATGATAAAAGAAGTGTTCATTTGATTGTATTTGCATAGTCATTTACATGCAACGGGTGCGCATTTACGCATATGCTTCTAAAACAATTATGGCTATTGTAATCATTTTTCTAACTAGATTACATAAACTTTAATATATATATGTATACTTTTGGATCCTCTGCATGTTGTAGATATGTTTATAACTTAACTGAGGTGTGACAGAATTGTTAATCAGAGAAACATAAGATTATACCCAAGGAAATAACTAAAGACATACGATGAAAGAAATAATGATAAAGGTATGTATACATGTCCAAATGATAACGATAGATCGATAGATATTCATAGAGAAACATTACGTAAGAACAGACCAGTAGTGATATATATCCGTTCGTAAAAATGTGAGATATTCACCAATGACATTACGAAATCTCACTTACGAAGAGAACGTTCATATCCTCATACAGACAGAGTCAACTGAAGACCACATCACAGGGACTTGAAAGCGAGTCCCTCAGGAGCCTCAGACATTGATCATGTAAAGCGAGGGAAGTGTCTGAGCTACACCTTAGGTGCACAGGTGTTGGGGGGCGCTCTGGCGCTCCTGTGAGGGACAAGTCTTCATAAACGAAGAATTTAAGGAAGTCTAGAGTTAGAAGATGAGACGGGTAGAGGTGGTGCCTGTGTGTGTGTGTGTGTGTGTGTGTGTGTGTGTGTGTGTGTGTGTGTGTGTTTCCGTAATCACTCCACACGTCTCTTAATTCACCCTAAATTACATCAAATAACACACCACGTTTCTTTGCTGGGCCAGTGGCGTATTTTCGTCCGACACTTTTTCTTATTACTTACCCAGGAATAACTCACAATATTCCTGTATCTTTCTTTGTCAGGCGCTTCCACTTACAAAAAAAGTATCATCTTCATGCCACTGTCTATCTACTGCCCATCGTAGATTAGTAGATAAAGGACTCGTCATCATCTTCTTCTTTCCAGTCTGTATAGTTTCTGGGACTTTTAAGTCTCTCTGGTCCGGTCGTGAGGGTCCAGTCCATTAATATTATTGCTTGTGAAGTGTTATTAGATAGATAGATAGATAGATAGAGAGAGAGAGAGAGAGAGAGAGAGAGAGAGAGAGAGAGAGAGAGAGATTAACACAGAGCTAGATTAAAAATACATAGAGAAGATACCTTGCTCTTGGACATAGTTTACTCTTAAAACCACATCTCATACCTTCCCTCACCTTCCCCTGGAACACAGATGAACTTGTATATACACCAGCCAATGTTTTTGTGTAGCGCACACTTCCGTCAGCAAACGCTGACACGGGATAGTAAACACTGGGCTTTTATGATAGCTGGACCAATGCATGTTACCGTCATGTCTCCAAGTCTGGTCTTAGCTCCACCTCATGCAACCAATGCATGTCACCCTCATGTCTCCAAGCTTTATCTTGGTTCCATCTCATGCAGCCAATGCATGTTAACCTCATGTCTCCAAGCTTCATCTTGGCTCCACCTCATGCAGCCAATGCATGTTAACTTCATGTCTCCAAGTGTGATCTGAGCTCCACCTCATATAGCCAATGCATGTTAACCTCATGTCTCCAAGCTTCATCTTGGCTCCACCTCATGAAGCATGAGGGAAACATGAGGAGAGGGACTCATACACTGTGCTTGTCCAACACTAGGAAGTTGGTAACCAAATTGCTCCACGTTTAACGAAGTGGAAAAGGTGGAGGAAGAAAACAACGCGAGACACATCACAGCAAAAAACTTCATCCACTTTGAGAAGAAAATTCCCAAATTTGTTTTTATAAAAGTGTTATAAGTGGAGGAGTTTGTGACATTTACTGTAAGTTATGAGGAAGGAGAAGGGAGGGAGGGTAGGATGCCTCACTGTGAGGTAGTTATGCAGGGTGTGGCAGGCGTTCGTTGTGCATATCTGTGAGGTGGATATGTGTGTGTGTGTGTGTGTCAGGCTAGATAGCTGTTTAGAGTTCCATCCAGCTACACACACACACACACACACACACATATATATATATATATATATATATATATATATATATATATATATATATATATATACCAGACAAACAGGAATCCAGCTGATAGCCACTAATCACCTAAAATGGAGAGTCAGTTCTGTTCAAAACACCAGCAGGTCTACGCACCACATATGACACACACATACGCACACACACACAAAGCATTCGCAACAAAGACATTAACACATAATAAAAAAAGACTAAATGCCCTCAGAACGCTAACTGGTACCAGACTATGGTTATTGATTCCTTAGCATGATATATAAACACACACATGGTCGTGTTGATCGGTACGAGGCTGAAGGGTAAATGAAACATGGCTGGCGAATCCCCAAGACTTTTACGGCTCGATGCGCCGTCGGTCTCTCCCTCCACAGGGACCACTCTAACACCTCCCTCAGCTCCTACCTCCCGTGGGAGTTCCATTTCTACGCCACTTCATCATCTCAGAGTTCAAGATTTACCTGAACCGTCATTGGTCAGTCAGAGAAAACGGAAATACGGACGTAGTCAGCGCCACTCACCATCTGAAAGGTTTCAGTCGGCTTCAGGGACTTTCAGGTTCCATCTAGGTCGTGACGAGGGCAGACTGGACGAGTCTCTGAAGTGTCCTTTGCTACAGGAGACTGATGGACGGAGATCTCCCTGGCTCACTGCCAGAATGCTGAGCAAGAGGTTTATGGGACGATGGACTCCGATGTATTCCCAAACTGACGTAGAGGAACCTGATAGCTTTGTGGGGATCAGGTAGATGAAACAGGCGCTCTGTGATGTGTCACTGCTGACGAAGGTAATTAAGGCTTCGGTGTAGTACATGTTAATTATGTTAACTGTCATTACGAGCATCGTCATGATCAGCCTAGACTTCGATGATGTGATTGTGTGGAGACCTAATCACCTCTTTAGTCCTCTCTACGTCATAACGGGAGGTGGTGCACTACGGTATGGAGCAGGGGATGCTGGGATCCTCAACTGAACGCCAGGATGTGTCCACCTCCTCGCGTCCTTCTTAGTCTGGATGACGTAGTCAGTGGAGTTGGTCTTGCTCTCTGGACGTCATCTTCCTTCATAAGACTTTAGTGATACTGTATCATAGTCTGCTGGGTCTGCATCCTCCGCTGTACTGGGTCATGTACTGGTACACAGCCATGTTTACAGACAAGAGACCCGTTCATTGACCTCGTCTTGTTGCTGACGGCGAGGCGGAGGGGTAATAACTGTTGCCTCCCACAGCTAAGTCTCCTTGTCCCAGTGGGTCATGTTAGAAGTCTGCCAACGACTCGACCTGAGAATACTAATTGCTGCTACCAGGTTGGGTTTGGCTCGGGCTCAGGTGTACGCTGGCTTATCTTACTTCCTCAGTTGTCTCGAACACTTGTCCTCAAGTTGTCCCTCTGATGCACCACACCTTCAGCCAATAGCCTGACAGTCAGTTTCCTCCAAGTAAGTAGGAAGTCTAGCCAAGGTGAGGTTATACTCGAAGTTGATCCAGTTGGAAGATTAATGTTTTTAGACAACACTTATGATAACCATCAGTTTGACAACAGATGACTCACAGATCAGTGTAGCATCCAAGAAGCGCTGGTGACTGTTAACTTCAAGTCTTTTTGACTCACACACACACACACACACACACACACACACACACACACACACACACTTACTCTACAACCACTTAAGACTTCGACAAGAGCCCCAGACTTAATTAATTCCTAAATTGATTACTTTCTTCAATAGTTGAATATCCCCTGAAGGTTTACCAGCGATTACATCTTGGTGTCCAAAGTGATATTGATTAGAATTCCCTTTCCAGATGAAACTCTCTCCACGCCACTCGAATCATTTGACCACTTTAATACCTTCCTGATATAGAGAAGAACCCACCTCAGTCATAATCTCTTTTAAAACATTTCTCCATCGAGTCACTCAGCTACTAAAAGCAACCTCCCCGACCACATGAAGTGGCACACAAAGACCAAAAGACCCTACAACTACCAACAGATCAACACTGAAAGGGAGAGGGGTGAGGCATAACTCGATTTTACACAACTCTGAAACGGATGGAGGCAATAGTATTGTCAGGCCCTGGTCCCCTTCCAGTGTAGCACGGCCTCTCCACCGCCCACTGTGGTATGCACCTGTTATTCCTGGACCAGGTCAACCCTGCTAGAGGGTTGGCTTTGTTGACTTCAGGTCTCGGGAATACACGCTCCCTTACCAACATGTTGGACTTCTCTTGTTCTCTGTATGTATATAGACTGGACTCTGATGGTAATAGAATGAGAGCAGCGTACCATTATTCTCATTATCATTATCATCATTATCTGTTGTAGGGAAGTAGCAGGGAGGTGGATAAGGGAAGGAGCAGGGAGGTAGACAAGGGAAGTAGCAGGGAGGTGGACAAGGGAAGTAGCAGGGAGGTGGACAAGGGAAGTAGCAGGGAGGTGGACAAGGCCCTCCCACGAGCAAAAGGCTACGACGACCCTGGCAGAGTTCCAAAGTTATATTTACCCTCAACTTTGGCCTATTAAGAATTCTATGGCTTTCCTGTGCCTCAGGGGATCGTCTTTGTGTAGCTCTCCTGCCCTGCGATATGTGGCCTGCCGTGTGTGACTATACGTGCGTATGTACGTATATATATGTACGTATGTAGATTCGTTGGTATGTCTGTGCGTGAATGTACATGTTCGTGTATGTTAGTGTGTGATGGGAGAAGGGTTCGGTTACATCTGAAATCAGTTCATGATAACTTCTTAAACGTTTATCAAACTGATATCAGAGGGTTTCTGCTACGAAGAATATGTTACGTGTATACAATGTTATACAGAGGAACTCAAACAACAACAGACTATTCGATCCCTTCGTGGCTGTTTGTGGTTTCGGAAGATATCAGAAACTCTCAGATTTGTGTGGTGAGAGCAGAGGGCATACAAGTGCTTTAGAGAGATTAATCTGCAAACTATAGATACGACGAAAAAATAATGTCTGTCTTGGACTTGAGGCGAATTGGATATCAGGTGTCATTTTTTAAACGTGTTTACGTACAGTGCTGCTTTGAACCACTGTAATTGGTAGTTCATTCCATATATCAACACTTCCTCTGAAGAAAAAGTAATTTGTCACATTCGATATGAAATATGAGCCAGCGAGTTACTATCCATGACTATATCTTCAGTAGCCTTGTGAGATCAAGACTATCAAAGTGTTTGATCATTGTCAACACCGGTGTTAGATCACCTTTTAACCCTCTCTCTTTTGTAAGCTAAATAGATTCAAGTCCTTTGCTTAGTTCTCGTAGGATTTGTTTTTCGGTCGAGTGACCAAAACCGAACGTTGTATTCAAGACGAGGACGCACCCAAGAATTTTGTGAGGCGTAAGGAGGATTTCTTTAGACTTAGATTCAAAAGACTTGTCTATGAATCCAAAAATCTTAGAAGCTCTTCTTTTTTATTTTACTGCTTTTAAGCATTGCTTACTTGGCTATAGTCTATTACGCCAAAGTCATTTCTGTATTTTCCCCCTTGTAATTCTTGTAGTTCAGATGCATTCATACTGTAGCTTATCTATCCAATCCTACTGCCTGTGTGTAAATGTAGGATCCGATTGTGATCTACTTCAGATCTAACACTCTTACTGCCTAAGGAAATGGTTCAT
Organism: Panulirus ornatus; assembly: GCF_036320965.1. NCBI lineage: Eukaryota > Metazoa > Arthropoda > Malacostraca > Decapoda > Palinuridae > Panulirus > Panulirus ornatus. Next base: position 51,262,531 of record NC_092232.1, read on the forward strand.
TCTCACACGAAAAATGGGATTGACAGAAGACGATCGAGGGGAACTGAGGGGTTACATTACGAGGACAATACAGTATTATAAGAGGTTTTGTGAACACTACATACGAGGGAGGAGGGCAGGATGGGTACCAGCAGGAAGGGAGAATGAGAGAGAGAAGGGACGTGACAATCTAATAATGTGTGGTTTAACTAGACATGTCAACAGGCAAGGGGGAGTTAAATACACGCCATCTGGGGAGAACTTGAGTGAGCAATAGTGCATGCTGATCCTGGGGAGATACCATGCGGGATGAGGGGTGCTAGAGTGAAGGAGTGTGGGGAGATAGAGTGAGGGAGGGAGTAGGGGGCGCTTGAGTGAGGGAGTATGGGGAGACAGAGTGAGGGAGGGAATTAGGGACGCTAGAGTGAAGGAGCGTGGGGAGAGAGAGCGAGGGAGGAAGCAGGGGGTATTTGAGTGAATGAGTGTGGGGAGATAGAGTGAAGGAGGGAATAGGGGGCGCATGAGTGAAGATGTTGTAGGGAGACAGAGTGAAGGAGGGAGTGGTAGGAGAATTCCGAGGTCCTGGATGTAAATGGTGATGTGATAACATAGATTGTGCTCAACACCAGAGGTGTGTGTGTGTGTGTGTGCGTGTGTGTGTGTGTTTGTGAAGACGCACTTTGCTGAAAGGTCCAGACTATTCATGAATGTATTAACAACAGGGAGGACCTGTTCGACAAAATCCAATTAGTTAAAGAGTCCACATGATTATGATGGTTGGTTTGGTGTTTGTGTGAGCTTCAGTCGTCTTTAACTGGTTAGGTTAAGTTAGGTTATGGCCTGTACGTTAACTAATGGACCACGAGGTGTACCGGCCCACTGCTCAAGTAGGACGGGGTTCGAACCCGCGATGCCTAGAGGTAAATCATTGTAAAACATGTGTCCAGTACATGCGAATGATATGTATATACATGCGTATCACACATCATACTACTCTTGACCACAGTGGCCATTTGCATGATGAGGTATGGTCTTACTGCATGTTCTTCTGCTTCAAGTCACCACCTCTGACCTGTGGTGACGTGCGTGCATAACCACCCAACTAGCAGGTTAATGGCATCGTGGCCTGTATTCAGCCAAGCACAAATGAGTAGGTAAATCCTCACTACACACGCTGGTCATAATCACTGAACATAATTTTTTTCCCCGGTGGTTTTATTCTCGCACACATACATATCTAGTTTGGACGTTTCTCCCAGACTTTGAGACATCCAGTGTAATTATGATAAATGGATAAATTCATGGTTAAGGTTTTTTATTTATCTCTCAAAGCACACAATTACGGGATCTCAAAGAAGAATATAGAGGTCGCCAGCATAAATTTTTTGCATGGACGTACATGTCCATTTCTTCTTTAGCAGGAGCAAGTACAAGGCTTTCGTCTCTCGTAATTTCATAGTGTTGGAATGTTCTGCATTTTTTTTGAAATAAGAAAAAAAAGGAACGTTATTTATCCTTAGCTATTTTCTTGGATTAAACCAGTTCTCTGTTCTTTTCCTAAATCGTTCTTCATTACTGGGTCTGTTCTATATATCTATAACTTCAATTAAGTAAAAAAATATGGTATGCTCTACGAATGCCATGATTCAACCCGTCTTAAAAGAATATTCATGGCTTAGATTTTCCCTAAACATTAATCGTTCTTAAATGCAAAGGTCCAAATAATCCACGCAAACAAAAAAGTGTATTAAGAAGGAATTGGAAATGAAATGAAAATGTATGAAATTCACACACACACACACACACACACACACGCACACAAACATAAATACATATCTATAAGTGTGTGTGTGTCTGTGTGTGTCTGTCTATCTCTGTGTGTGTGTGTGTCTGTGTGTATGTGTGTGTATAGCTTTGACACAAGACTTTCCCCACAGACAACCAGAATTCACCAACATGTTAAGATCACACCATTCAAATTTATTCTACCACTTCCAGACTATTTAAGTCTTGTTTGCTATGTAGTAGTTTCCAGTGGCGACGCCTCGTCTGGACAACCGCCAACCACCAGAGGGGGGAAAAAAGAAAAAGAGGAAGATAAAAACCCCAGCTGGTGGTAATTAGAGTCGTGTGTGTCAGCCATCCTTACCCATCAGTAATGACCTCATTATCATAATGACCAGGCAGGGTCGGGGTCAGGGGCCCCTACTCAACCACCTGATTGATGGTGAAGTGAGCGACTACACACACACACACACACACACACACACACACACACACACACACCTCCTGCCTCCCCTATAAAGGCACTAGGCTCCTATAAGGGTACCAGGCTCCCCTATAAGGGCACTAGGTTCTCGTACAAGGGCACTAGGTTCTCCTATAAGGGCCCTAGGTTCTCCTATAAGGGCACTAGGTTCCCCTATAAGAGCACTAGGTTCCCCTATAAGGGCACTAGGTTCTCCTATAAGGGCCCTAGGTTCTCCTATAAGGGCACTAGGTTCCCCTATAAGAGCACTAGGTTCCCCTATAAGGGCACTAGGTTCTCCTATAAGGGCACTAGGTTCTTCTATAAGGGCACTAGGTTCTCCTATAAGGGCACTATGTTCCCCTATAAGCGCACCAGGCTCCCCTATAAGGGCACCAGGCTCCTATAAGGGTACCAGGCTCTCCTATAAAGACACCAGGATCCAGGCTTCTATATGGGCACTAGGCTCCTATATGGGCACTAGGCTCCTATATGGGCACTAGGCTCCTATATGGGCACTAGGCTCCTATAAGGATTGGAGGTTAAAACGGTGTCTGCCTCAAGTCTTCCATAACTGGACTTGCACACTGTTCTTGTTCATAGGTTTTCCTCACCTCCCACACACACACACACACACACACACACACATTAGGGTGCCAGGTCATGTGGTTTCCAGGTCACACAGAGTCAAGACTTCCGGTTCAGGTCATCCGAGGGAGGAAAGGTTGGGGAAAATAATTGTGTCCAGGAAAATTTCCATCACAATACAGCGGCCTCAATAGAGAACATCCCAGGAATTTCTTGAGCGATCATTAAGACGAATTTGATGGTTTAGTGATTAGCGTCGTGTGTGTGTGTGTGTGTATGTCTGTCTGTCTGTCTGCGTGCTTGTCCGACTCTCTGTCTTTCTCTGTGTGAGAGAGAGAGAGAGAGAGAGAGAGAGAGAGAGAGAGAGAGAGAGAGAGAGAGAGAGAGAGAGAGAGACTTTTCGTCACTACTTTTTCGGAGTCTGTAAAGATATTTGCATTTATCTTGCACGAGAGCAGTCGGGAAATTATAATCCCAGCCAACCAAAGACCTCGTCTCTTCCCTCGATCCATTTCTTTTTTTTTCTCCTCCTCTTGGTTCCTCGTCTCTTCCCTTGATCCTTCTTTTTTTCTCCTCTTCTTGGTTCCTTCCCTGGGTTATCTTTCCTGATTGTACTTCGTAAGGATTCTAGATGTGTCTGTATTCTCCCTCGTGGGAGAGGGGTTGTTTGTTTCTATATTCCACTCATCTCTTACTCTCACACTTTTTCCTTACCACACACACACACATATGCAAGTATAGTGCATCAGATTAGAGGGGAACAATGTGGTTTCAGGAGTGGTAGGAAATGTGTGGATTAGGTCTTTGCTTTGAAGAACGTGTGTGGGAAATGCTTAGCGAAGCAAAAGGATTTGTGTGATACATTTATAGATTTGCAAGAAAATATATGATACGGTTGATAGAGATGCCTTGTGGAAGGTAATACGAATACATATTGTGAAAGGAAAGCTATTAAATACAGTTAGAAATTTTCATCAATAGAGGAAAGCTCGTAAATGAGTAGGAAGAGAGAAGGATGACATGTTTTAGTGATGCGAGATGTCACCATGACTGTTTAATCTATTCATGGATGTGATAGTGAGGGAGGTAAATACAAGGGTCTTTGAGAAATAGGTAGGTTTGCAGTTAGTCGAAAGTAAAGTGGCTAATATTGTTTGCTGATGAAACAGAGCCGATGACAGATACGAGTGAGAAATTGCAGAATTTGGTTTCTGAATTTCCAAGAGTGTGTGAAAGGAGAAATTTCAGAGTGAATTTAAATAAAAACAAGATTATCAGGTTTAGTAACAGAGAGAGACAGGATGATTGAGGTGCAAATTTAAATACAGGACGCGTGGAGGAAGGAGAATGTTTTAGATGCCTGGAAGGAGAAAAGGCAGCGTACGTAACCATGGAGGCGGAACTTAGTCATAGGGTTGGTGAGGGGGCAAAGGTTCTGGGAGCACTGAGAAATGTGTAGAAAGAGAGGTCGCAATCTTGGAGGAAGAAAATGTGCATTTTTGAAGATATAGTAGTCCCGACAGTGTTATATGGCTACGAGGTGTGGACTATGGATGAGAATGTACCGAGGATGATAAATGTGATGGAAATTGAATGTGTTAGGACAAAGCGTAGTGTGAGGAGGGTTGATCGAGTAAGAAATGGTATGGTAGAAGATTGGTTTTGGTAATAAGTAGAGAGAGCTGAGAAGAGTGTGCTGAAATGGTTTGAACACATGGAAAGAATGAGTGAGGAGAGGTTGACAGAGAGGACACATGCGTCAGAAGTGGAGGATGCAAGAGAGGTGAGACTAGATTGGAAATGGAAGGATGGACTGAAAATGGTTTTGAGTGCTTAGGGACCTGAAAATGCAGGAGGGTGAAAGGCATCCACATATGAGAGCACATTAGAGCAATGTGATATACAGAGGTGGACGTGCTGTCAATAGACTAAACCAGGGCATGTAATGCAGCTGGAGGAAACCATAGAAAGATCTGTGAGGGCGTGGATGTGGTTAGGGAGCTGTGGTTTCGGTGCATTACACATGACAGCTAGAGAATGAATGTGAGGGGATGTGGCCTTTTCTTCGAACCTCACACACATGACAGAAGACCCCAACATCATACAGACAGACACCAACATACACGACAGATCATCACAGTGTCATACAGAAAGATCCAGCACACACAAAAAAAATCACGCGTCATACGGCACGGAACCACCAAACACACACAGGACATACATTTACCATTTTCAATTCCGGACCAGCTCGATTGGGGGCTGCCAGGGCATCTGTTGCTATCAACGAAAGTCAACAGAGAAGTCATGCAAAGCAACGTGCATTTTGCCTTGCAATAATTCTCCCACATTCCGACACAAAGCTCTCACCGCTCATTCTATTTCATTTTTGCCTCTCAGTCTGATATTTTGATTGATTTCATCACCAAAATTACGTTGTATGATAGATTGGCACTTTTCCCTCATAACAAATGAAATTAAGCTCGACGAAAACCCAGTTCCAGAGAGAGCGAATGTCTTTTGTGATCATAGAGACATGGTATCAACTCTCATAGAAGGGGCTAAGGTGGTTGTGTGTGTGTGTGTGTGTGTGTGTGTGTGTGTGTGTGTGTGTGTAAATAAGACATATGGATCACGGTCTATTGAATTCAGGCAGCCATTTGACTGAAAATACAGAGGTGAGACATTACAGATATTACAGAACTTGGAGGTTAAGATAGTAGCTAGTTGATTAATCATATTAGAGCTTGAGATCAAGCTGGGAGCTTGATATCAAGCTGGGGATCTGGATACTTCCAAGCTTGGGATAAACACATGAGTGAGGTACATTTACACAGTCAGGGTGGAAGATACACAGAGAAATGTTTACAGGGTAAACATTAAGTGATGAATGATCATAGTAACACAGTAGTTGACGTGTGTGTGTGTGTGTGTGTGTGTGTGTGTGTGTCTATACCTTGGGCAACACCGGGACTCCCCTTTTAATCCAAGTATGGGGACCAGCAAGTCCAACGATACAAATGATGATAAAATACTTCATGACGTGTTGTGGTGCCTGTGCATATGGCCCGCGAGAGGGGAACATCACTGGAACAAGACTAAAACAAAATCAATGTCCTTCTATATTTCACACTTATCGCCGTTCCCCGCTTAAGCAGTGTAGCGCCAGGAACAGACGGACGCCGCCATCCGCTCACACCCATTCTCCTCCACCTGGCATGCGTAAATGCACCGAAACCACAGCTCCTTCTCCACAACCAGGCCTCACAGGCAAGCTTCCTATAGACATCGACATAGATGACATCTGCCACTATTTCCTCTCATCATACATTGTGATTATAACTTAGAAGAAATCAAGCAGATTCGTCTGATGTGAACGACACTTTCTGCAGGCATTGAGGATAATCGCAACATCAGATACACACTCACTGTGTATAGTAAATAGCCCGTCCCTCTTCGGTTGGACCTTACTGATTTACTCATGCCTGTCCAATGGTGCTAACCTCGTTGTCATAACCCCCCCTCACTCCTCCACCCTCAGCGTTCTTGAAAACCTCCTCCTGGATTTTTATAATAACGTCTGCGTTATTCTTTTGTTGTGTGTGTGTGAGCGTCCCACGTCTCTTGGGAAGAAGAAAAACACTACCTCTAACAACCCTACTTTGCCATGCCACTTTCAAAGCCACTCCCCCTCTCTCTCTCTCTCCTTTCCCTTCATTGCCCCAGGGACCCTTTGAGAAAGGTTTCTTGTGTCGCCTTGAGGGACCCCTTCAAGAAAGGGTGCTGGGCTTAACGCAAGACCCCTTTTTTTTACCCTTGGGTCGCCTTCAGTTCCAAGGCTTTCCTACGCTCAGGGACAGGATGGACTCTTTCTTTGAAGGGAGAAGTTCTTTGACGAGACGACTGTACTCCCTTCTCAGCTGACGGTGGTATACCCTCGCCGAAAGGTGACTTTCCACTCCCAGTTTAACCTCAAGCAGTCGCAGACAGGCAGTGCTATGCCACTAATTTCAGAGCATAGAGAGATACAGTTGTCTACCATGATGTCTTGAGGATGGTCCGTAAGTACAGTGAGAGTTGGGGTGTCGCTTTAGAGTCATCTCGACCACTTGAAGAGGGTCTTCAAGGTCTTTCGATCCATGGATTTAACTTGACGTTGAAAGCCTTAATGACCCTGGCAGTTAATAGAGCTGAAAGCCATGTAAGATCCATGTTGTCCTGAACACCATTCTTAACCCCCACTTCTGAGATCGAAGTCATCTAACCTCCAACACCGCTCCGAAAGCCGCTGGTAACTCGATGCCCTCTTACCTTCCATACGTTCTTTTCCCGTGAAACACTCTTCCTCTCCATACGTTCTCCTCCCATGAAACAAGACCTACTTATTCACTTCTCTTATACATTTCCATTCAAACAAAAGAGCTTTACACGCCTTTCTTTTGATCCTGATCAAAGAGTCTCACAAAAACTCAGCTTCGAATAACTCTAGCCCATATTTCCCATTGTACCACGTGTCATCTTATCTCATACAACATCAAAGGCTTTACTCTTTTTCTTTAAACCTTCTTATGTGGTGTCGTGCAAGCTTTTGTATCCGCTCAAGCGTTTTGGGCTTTAACGTCAGTGGGGACACTTGAGCTTAGAATGTGACACCTAGACAGTTGCAGGGTGCTGGGCCCTCTCATGCCAGTGAGATCGAGATGTCATATGACGAAGGATCATGCCAGGATTTTGTATGGTAGGGATTCGAACTTGGCTGTACCTTTCTGCAGGTTATGTAAACTTGATCTAGGTTTTCGCAGGGAATATCTTATAAGGCAGATCTGGCCCCACCCTCCTAATCACTAATACGAGTTTAAGTTGTTAGTGAAAGAGAAAAGATAGGTGCATCAGCGTTACCTGCAGGGAAGGAATGCGTGTGATTGGGAGATGTACAAAAGCAAGCGACATGAGGTCAAGACGAAGGCGCAGGGGCTTAAAAAAAAAAAATGGTGCATGAGTGTTTGGGTCATTATCAAACCTTTCTATTGGAATTGGTCAGGTTTTAAAGCTGAAAAAGCCACATATGATGTTCTGGACTTTTGAATAAAAATCATAAGACAAAAAATTCTGCTATACAGAGTTGTCATTTTTCTTCTAGCTTACGTGGTTACCTATGAACTACGCAGACCTGTGTTCCAATCCCGGACCGGGCAGCTGGCTCACAGTCCAAACCAGCAGTTCATCCATTCCTTCAGGAATAGGGGATAGACTGGTCCCTGTGGTAAGCTAGGATTTACCTATCTATCGACAAGGAAAACAGGGTCAAAATATTATACAACAATAGATAGAACTTGCTGCTTTCTTAACCCCTCACCTATCTCTCACAACCCCTGTTATGGGACTTCTAACCCCAAAACCTCCCTAAACCTCCTCCTCCTCCTCCTCCATGTCACATCCCCTCTGTCCTAGCTTCATTTTTAATCCTCACTCCTCGCGTGAAACTTGACTCCCCCACCGCAGAAGACTAGGAAGGACACACTCCATAGCTTTCCCTCGCTAACGGTGGGGGGGAAGGTTTCAGGACGAGACTCGTGTACACACAGGGAAAGTTTAACGCTATAATTGCGTCATTAGCATAATTACCCGATCAATAACAGACCCACAGCCTTTACCAGATTATACAAAGGCATCCTATTCCTAAAACAAACCACCCCCTCCCCTTCCCCCTCCCCCCCTCTCTCTATTCAGCTGAACAATGGATGTTAAAGAAGATGGATCCATGTGAATCTCGACACAGTTTCGGGAGGACTGAGGCGCCGCAGGACACACAAAAAAAAAAACCCTCCGTACAATTCTACTCACAGCTCTCACTACCTTTAGTATTATCCAGGAGCGAGTTGCTGTTGAGTTATACGGAGAGACAGATTGTCTTTCCAATGCTGGAAGACCCAAAAAAAGACGGAGTTTGGCATCACTTAAACCTTCGTTAAAAGGGGTTCTCTTGAAGGACACGGGGCTCAGTGTTCAATACATAGGTATATACACGATCATGGGTTTGAAGAGATGATACTTTGCAAGTCATACACAGTCCTTATTTCTCCCCTTCATCCCAAAACTCGGCTGTCACCCCCCATTACTAATCTCTTCCTCCCCATTTCACCCTTGACTACACATTTCCTCGTTTGACTCCTCTCCCATCATTCATGTATGACGCAGCTCCGTGCTTCCGTCGCCTTTACAGTACCTACATAACCTAATGCTGTTCTCCCTCCATTATCCCGCCTCCTTGTCTCTTATTTCTCCATCTTATTAACCGATTCTATGTCTTATTTACGGTCCGTCTTGAATGTGGTGGTCTTCTGTCTGTGGCTGAAGTCCCCCAGAAGACAGAGAGAATGTATCTCCTTACATTCCCCTCACTTCCAATGAGCCTATCTCTGCCCCCTTATCCTCACCTCTATACATTCAGCCTAACACCAGCCCATTACTACACCTCGGCTCACTCCATCACCCTAACTCCCCTCACTCCATCAATGTCTTCTCCTCCAGCCATCATGATAGGTCCACCATCGTGTTCACTCTTCCATCACGCTACACCCTCCCTCACCCTTGCAATCTAAGCACGCCTGTCTTTCCTCTCTCTCTCTCTCTCTCTCTCTCTCTCTCTCTCTCTCTCTCTCTCTCTCTCTCTCTCTCTCTCTCTCTCTCTCTCTCTCTCTCTCTTTACATTATCCTGTTTTCCATAATTTCCCTCTCCCTATACATCACCTCTCGCTATCCACATCATTTGTTGCCTACACCCTACCATACCACATCTTAGAGCTTCGTTTCTAATTTCACCCTATCATTCTCATCTGTCCACTACTCTGTCAGACAATTTTCTCATTCAGACAGCAGCTGAAAAATCTACCCCTTCATCCCATTTCCCTATTTACAATCCATCACCTAACTTTGGCACTAATTCTGATCTCTAAGCATCAGTGCTCATACCTTCATCCCAACCATACCCAACCCCATCATACTCTGATAGAATATCCTTGGTAGTATACTTTCTCCAAACTACATGGTGTTTTTCGTCTCCCAGATGTTGAGCTGGAGGGAGAGGTGTGTGGGGAGGTTCTTCCTACATCACAGTCCAATCTTCTGGTATCTGCCCTTCCCATGTGCTATCACGTACCTCACTCCTGTCCAGCATTCATTGCTGGACATAGATGACCATAGATTATATCCTAGAGATCAATTCTACCTTAAGCCTCACCCTTAGCCTCACCCTTAGAATCATTGCCCTTCACCCTGCCATCTCCCTGATCTGTTTTATTCCATTGTTTCCCTGGTCCAATTCATTCTATCCAGCTGGTGTGTTGCCGCCTTTCAACTTCAACTCCAAAAAAGTTTTCGGTCCAGAAAACTTCTCATGTTTCATTCCACTCTCCCGTCCACTCATTCCGCGGTTCTCTGTCCTCATCTCATCATCAACTCTCTCTCTCTCTCTCTCTCTCTCTCTCTCTCTCTCTCTCTCTCTCTCTCTCTCTCTCTCTCTCTCTCAACTTTCAACCAACTTTTGCCATAATATGTCCTTCCTTTACCACTCACTTCAACCGTTCCCTATCTTCATCTCTTTTTTTCTTCACTTCACCTCTCCTCTCACTTTTACTGACCCCTCACTTCTACTCTCCCTTCACTTCACCTCTCCTCTCACTTCTACTGACCTCTCACTTCCCTTCTCCCTTCACTCCACCTCTCCTCTCACTTCTACTGACCTCTCACTTCCCTTCTTCCTTCACTTCACTTCTCTCTTCGCCCTCTCTCTTCACTCCTCCTCTCCCTTTTTTCTCCCTCCACTCCCCACCCTACATTAACCCTTCACTCCTTCACCTCACCAAGCTCACGGCTCACTTCACCCCTCACCCTCGGCCCAGCACACTCCCACTTCACTTCACTAGCCCCTGCTATGTCCGCCTCACCTTGCAAGTTCGCAAGAAGTCTGGAGGTAACTCCAAAAAGACTCCACTGCTCAAAGACGTTGTCTCCAAGGACTAGTATCAAGGTCTTCTGTGGGTTGGAAGTGTCTCCTTCTCGTCCCTCCAATTTTACTCGAAATTTCGTGAGTCCAAATGTTAACCTCACCATCTACCTCTCCTGCGTCATGTTTATGCTTATTCCAGTGGGTTAAACAGATATCCCTAGTGGGTGAGGTAGATCCCAGTGGGCATTTGAGGGAGGAGTGGATTGTATGTAGGCGAGACATGGACCCCTGTCCATATGGAAGGTGAGACGTGTTGCGTAGGGGGTAAATTCTCTAACCATCCAGATGGTAAGACGTGTTGCGTAGGGGGTAAATTCTCTAACCATCCAGATGGTAAGACGTGTTGCGTAGGGGGTAAATTCTCTAACCATCCAGATGGTAAGACGTGTTGCGTAGGGGGTAAATTCTCTAACCATCCAGATGGTAAGACGTGTTGCGTAGGGGGTAAATTCTCTAACCATCCAGATGGTAAGACGTGTTGCGTAGGGGGTGGCAAAGGTGTAGAGATGAGACGTGTTGTGGGGGGGGGTAAAAGGAAAGCTGTAGAAAATGGTATTGTAAAAAAAAAAATGGGGTTGGGGGGGATGGGAATGGAAACTTAAATTCTTGTTTTTAGGTCCTGGAAAATGTCTATGATTAAGTTGATAAAAGTAAGTTGAAGAGGAGGGGGAAGAACTGTTCACCAGTGGTGTTGTTCACTAGTGGTGTTGTTCACTAGTGGTGTTGTTCACTAGTGGTGTTGTTCACCAGTGGTGTTGTTCACTAGTGGTGTTGTTCACTAGTGGTGTTGTTCACTAGTGGTGTTGTTCACTAGTGGTGTTGTTCACTAGTGGTGTTGTTCACCAGTGGTGGTGTTCACTAGTGGTGTTGTTCACTAGTGGTGGAGTTTACTAGTGGTGTTGTTCACTAGTGGTGCTGTTCACTAGTGGTGTTGTTCACCAGTGGTGTGTCCAGAGAAGTGATAAATGCTGTTATATCTTGTTATGGAAATTATGACGAATACGTAGTGGTATGTGACAGCCATCTGGAATAGATGGAATGGGAGAGTGTGAGGGTTGCGTGGTGGTGGTAGTGTGGGTGCGTTAGTCATTTGATGATGGGACTGGGCGTTATGTGATGGGACAGCACTTGGCGTGGTGGGGGAAACACATGATGTGATGGGGCAGCGAATTATGTGATGGGACACTGGATCATGTGACGGGACAGCCTATGCGTGGAAGGGAAACACATGATATGATGGGACTGGGCATTATGTGATGGGACAGCACTTGGCGTGGTGGGGGGAACACATGATGTGATAGGGCAGCGAATTATGTGATGGGACACTGTATCATGTGACGGGACAGCCTATGCGTGGAAGGGAAACACATGATATGATGGGGCAGCGCATGATGTGATGGGACAGCAAATCATGTGATGGCGCGACATATCATATGGCGAGAAGGGCTATGTGATGGGGCATGTGATGTGATTGGGGGCAGATGTGATTGGGCAACGGCTGGTGTGACGGAGAGCACTTGGTGTGATGTAGGCAACACATGATGTGATGGAGAACACATAGTGTGATGGAGAACACATGATGTGATGGAGAACAAATGATGTAATGGAGAACACATGATGTGATGGAGAACACATGATGTAATGGAGAACACATGATGTGATGAAGAACACGTGATGTGATGGAAGCAACACATGATGTGATGGAGAACACATGATGTAATGGAGAACACATGATGTGATGAAGAACACGTGATGTGATGGAAGCAACACATGATGTGATGGAGAACACATGATGTAATGGAGAACACATGATGTGATGAAGAACACGTGATGTGATGGAAGCAACACATGATGTGATGGAGGCAACACATGATGTGATGGAGAACAGCGGTGGAGGAAGGGTTTGGACGCCGTGGTGAGGCCCTCCCTCCCGTGTGTGTGTTGGAAGACACAGAAGCCACCATGCCACTATGATCCCCCATTGGTGAACGATGTGTGGACGAACCATATCATTCTAATTCCAGGTTCTAAAAACATTAGCATCTGTAGATGTCCAGGCGTTTGTTTACGAAGGCAACGGAGGAGTTCGTACGACCTGTGGAGATACCGGAGGTTATCTGGGCTGCAATGGCTTTGCCCTGAGCTAAAAATGGAAGCGTGAGATAAAGTCTACCCTCACCTATCCACTCTCCCTGTATTCTTTATGCGCAATATAATTCGACTACCCCCGAACCACTGTCAGTGATGAATTGTCGTGCTCGTGTGTGTGTGTGTGTGTGGGTGGGTTCGAATGTGTATCCGATCTGGTAAGAGGGACGGGCACACACCCACACCCACCTACACACATACACACTGGCTGTAAGATTTCATCAATACATTGTTTATTGGATCTATTTCTTACGGCCCTGGGGAGCTACAGCCCCAGTAATGAGATCATGCGCCTCCATCTATACATTACAAAGACAGAGGACCATAGTATAGATTCCTCCCTTCAAGGCGTTTCAGCATATTTGTTCAGAACTTTCGCCTGTCTCGCTCCCTGTGTGTCTGTGTTCTCTCTATTCTTTTCTTTTATCTTCTCTGTTTTCTCCCTGTGTCAATTCCTTCGTTTTCCTTCTCATTTAGTCTCATTCTCTTGACACAGTTTGTCTCCCCGTCTCAGGTTTTTTTGCGTTCGTGTCTTCCCTATTCTGATTGCCCTCCGTCTGTCATCTACTTATGCCAACGCCTTTTACTCTGTCTTCTACTTATTCCAATGCCTTTTACCATGTCTTGTATTTGTTCTAAGGCCTTTTACTCTGTCTTCTACTTATTTCAATGCCTTTTACTTTGTCTTCTACTTGTTCTAAGGCTTTTACTCTGTCTTCTATTTGCTACAATACCTTTTACTGTGTCTTCTACTTATTCCAATGCCTTTTACTCTGTCTTCTACTTGTTCTATGGCCTTTTACTCTGATGTCTACTTATTCCGATGCCTTTTACTCTGTCTCCTTCCTTGTCCCAAATCCTTGGTGTCTCTGGTCTCTTCATCTCGTCCCCCTCGGCCTCCTATCCCAGCCAGTCCTCGCTTCTCGACATCCCCGTCTCGAATCTTACGCCCCCGTTTCCTACGTCAGGTGTCCCTCTCCCTCGCACTTGCTTTCTACGTCTTTCCTTTCTCTTCCTTGACGTCCTTCCTCCTCCTTAACTCCTCCTCGACCCACAACCAGCCTGTGGCACCCACCTTCCTCTGCCTTCCCCACCACCGCCTGGGGACAGCCAACACCACCTCCCCAGTAGGGTGTAAGGGGTGCAAAGTCTAGGGCCCTACACATACCCCACACCACCCCATACCCCCCAACACATGCCCCCCAACCCCATACCCCCAACAAATACCCTCCAACCCCATCCTCCCCAACACATTACCCCCTCCAACACACCATCCCCCCCCCCCCCCAACACACTCTAACGTCGTCAGCTACGGTGGAAAACTGGCTGGCGCTGATCCAAGGTGACGAGATGAAGGACCCTCCGCCCACACTAGCCCTCTCTCTCTCTCTCTCTCTCTCTCTCTCTCTCTCTCTCTCTCTCTCTCTCTTCTCTCTCTCTCTCTCTTCTCTCTCTCTCTCTCTTCTCTCTCTCTCTCTCCTCTCCTCTCACTTCTACTGACCTCTCACTTCCCTTCTCCCTTCACTTCACCTCTCCTCTCACTTCTACTGACCTCTCACTTCCCTTCTCCCTTCACTTCACCTCTCCTCTCACTTCTACTGACCTCTCACTTCCCTTCTCCCTTCACTCCACCTCTCCTCTCACTTCTACTGACCTCTCACTTCCCTTCTCCCTTCACTTCACCTCTCCTCTCACTTCTACTGACCTCTCACTTCCCTTCTCCCTTCACTTCACCTCTCCTCTCACTTCTACTGACCTCTCACTTCCCTTCTCCCTTCACTCCACCTCTCCTCTCACTTCTACTGACCTCTCACTTCCCTTCTCCCTTCACTCCACCTCTCCTCTCACTTCTACTGACCTCTCACTTCCCTTCTCCCTTCACTTCACCTCTCCTCTCACTTCTACTGACCTCTCACTTCCCTTCTCCCTTCACTTCACCTCTCCTCTCACTTCTACTGACCTCTCACTTCCCTTCTCCCTTCACTTCACCTCTCCTCTCACTTCTACTGACCTCTCACTTCCCTTCTCCCTTCACTCCACCTCTCCTCTCACTTCTACTGACCTCTCACTTCCCTTCTCCCTTCACTTCACCTCTCCTCTCACTTCTACTGACCTCTCACTTCCCTTCTCCCTTCACTTCACCTCTCCTCTCACTTCTACTGACCTCTCACTTCCCTTCTCCCTTCACTTCACCTCTCCTCTCACTTCTACTGACCTCTCACTTCCCTTCTCCCTTCACTTCACCTCTCCTCTCACTTCTACTGACCTCTCACTTCCCTTCTCCCTTCACTCCACCTCTCCTCTCACTTCTACTGACCTCTCACTTCCCTTCTCCCTTCACTCCACCTCTCCTCTCACTTCTACTGACCTCTCACTTCCCTTCTCCCTTCACTTCACCTCTCCTCTCACTTCTACTGACCTCTCACTTCCCTTCTCCCTTCACTCCACCTCTCCTCTCACTTCTACTGACCTCTCACTTCCCTTCTCCCTTCACTTCACCTCTCCTCTCACTTCTACTGACCTCTCACTTCCCTTCTCCCTTCACTTCACCTCTCCTCTCACTTCTACTGACCTCTCACTTCCCTTCTCCCTTCACTTCACCTCTCCTCTCACTTCTACTGACCTCTCACTTCCCTTCTCCCTTCACTTCACCTCTCCTCTCACTTCTACTGACCTCTCACTTCCCTTCTCCCTTCACTCCACCTCTCCTCTCACTTCTACTGACCTCTCACTTCCCTTCTCCCTTCACTTCACCTCTCCTCTCACTTCTACTGACCTCTCACTTCCCTTCTCCCTTCACTTCACCTCTCCTCTCACTTCTACTGACCTCTCACTTCCCTTCTCCCTTCACTCCACCTCTCCTCTCACTTCTACTGACCTCTCACTTCCCTTCTCCCTTCACTTCACCTCTCCTCTCACTTCTACTGACCTCTCACTTCCCTTCTCCCTTCACTTCACCTCTCCTCTCACTTCTACTGACCTCTCACTTCCCTTCTCCCTTCACTTCACCTCTCCTCTCACTTCTACTGACCTCTCACTTCCCTTCTCCCTTCACTCCACCTCTCCTCTCACTTCTACTGACCTCTCACTTCCCTTCTCCCTTCACTCCACCTCTCCTCTCACTTCTACTGACCTCTCACTTCCCTTCTCCCTTCACTCCACCTCTCCTCTCACTTCTACTGACCTCTCACTTCCCTTCTCCCTTCACTCCACCTCTCCTCTCACTTCTACTGACCTCTCACTTCCCTTCTCCCTTCACTCCACCTCTCCTCTCACTTCTACTGACCTCTCACTTCCCTTCTCCCTTCACTTCACCTCTCCTCTCACTTCTACTGACCTCTCACTTCCCTTCTCCCTTCACTCCACCTCTCCTCTCACTTCTACTGACCTCTCACTTCCCTTCTCCCTTCACTTCACCTCTCCTCTCACTTCTACTGACCTCTCACTTCCCTTCTCCCTTCACTTCACCTCTCCTGGCTAATCAACGACCACGTAGTTAATGGTAAAGTCTCTTTGATTGTAGACATTGGTACGTCTTATAGAACACTGGCCTCATTGATATGTCTCGCACCATCTGATTTAGAAATGAGCTTTCCATCAAATCAATTCACTTGTCCCCCTCATGGTCATCTGTCGCAAGGTCCCAGTTGATGGTTGGATTGTTAGACTTTCTCCCTCAATCATATATCTTTCGTGTGTTCTTTAGTAGCAGGGAGGTCACTGGAATCAGCCACAAGTCCTTCATGAGCAAGGACTCAACTTCAGGAGCCTTTCTGCCTTCACTGAACCTGAACCGCATGGATTTGGACGCGCGCCCCTCATACAACTTCCTGTCTGTCTGGAGTAAAAGAAGAGTGACTGAAGACGTCTGTGGAGACGCAGACTTTCTCGTTCCGGTTGTGGAATCATTGTTCCAGTGGTGGAACGTGGCGCTGCATGTCTCATGTCGCTGTTGTGGTGCGAGGTGAGGTGGGGAGGGGTGTTGTTGTGATGCGATGGTGAGGAGGTCGTCTGGGACTGAAAGGACATCTTTATCCTTGGGGGTT
This sequence comes from Panulirus ornatus, assembly GCF_036320965.1. NCBI lineage: Eukaryota > Metazoa > Arthropoda > Malacostraca > Decapoda > Palinuridae > Panulirus > Panulirus ornatus. The sequence continues at coordinate 51,279,545 of NC_092232.1, forward strand.
TGCCGGAGGTAATGGGAGGTCGTGTGGGAAGAGACTGGGGAAGGATGGTGTAAGAAACGCTTCTTCAGGAGTTCCATTAGAGAGTTGAAGGCTTCTGGGGTCGAGTCATTGTGGGTCACTCCACCTTGGTTGCTATATGTCAGATTAGTCAACCACATTTTTTTTTAGTCTGGTGGAAGGGAGGGTGTCATGTGTCTTCAAGTCAAGTGTCGAATATGACAGCTGCTGTGTGTTCGTGTTGGAGCAATACCTCTCTGGCCCTCTGGGTCGACATAGAAAATTATAAGCGCAACGAAGTCGACACTGTGCTAAGGCCACTGAAATCTGTGTATCATAGAAAGTGAAACAGACGTAATTCGTCTTTATGACAAGTGAAGATTCGGTCGAAAACAGCCACGACCATAGCTCTCTCCCCAACAGAATACATGGGAAAAGGCACAAAGTCATAGAAAGTCTTCAAGACAGTAGAATATCTAGTGGGAGCATTATACAACAACTGCGTCTCTGGAAGGAGTAAAAGTTAAGAATAATAGCAGCCCAGAGGAATTATCATTAGCCTCAGGACCACAGACGTCGGTCATGTGAGAGAGAGAGAGAGAGAGCGTGGAGAAGAGGTGGCTTTGCATCCCAGTCAGATGCGGTGCCAATATTGCTGGTGTCTTGAGTCGATCCTCTCATTGTCAGTGACAACCATGGTTCTCAGGGACACCTCTCTCTCTCTCTCTCTCTCTCTCTCTCTCTCTCTCTCTCTCTCTCTCTCTCTCTCTCTCTCTCTCTCTCAGTGCCACATGACGTCAGGAGGAGGAGGAGGAGGAGAAGTGGAGGGGAAAGGAGGGGATGAGGGGGTCGGCAATGTCCTCTGGTTGGTTCATGATGTAGAGGAATCATTTGGAAAGACTAGGACATATGAGATAGAGAGAGAGAGAGATAGAGGTGTGTGTGTGTGTGTGTGTGTGTGTATCACACCCGCCTCTAACATCATAGCATGAGAGGCAGCAACCTTCTGTACCCAGTGTCGTGTCCTCTGTGGACGTGGGTGGACTCAAGTCTCCAAGTTTAGGTTCAACTTGGTTAAGCAAAGTGGCTTTCGAGTCTCCATCACCGAAACCCCAGAGTTCGAGGAACACTCCGTCAGGAGGGCCACTGCTAAGGGGACGACTTAACTTACGTATTCATTCGTCCTCCGTGACGTAGTGGTTAGCGTTGCTGACACTGATGCATTCGCGAGGCCGCACGGGGTCCAGTCAGTATTAGATTTGAACCGTGGTTGCGGCAGTCGGTTCATAGTCAATCTAGCTGTTCATCTTCCTCTTGGGTTGATTCAATAGACACACACACACACACACACACACACACACACACACACACACACACGCACTGACTTATATTTCTCTCTAGTGTCTCCCCTGATGATGTGATTATTACACGAAAGTGCACTTGGAAACTTATCGTGTTTCATTTTCCCCGTGGACTCATAGGAATATATATATATATATATATATATATATATATATATATATATATATATATATATATATATATATATATATATAATCGTTCTTGAGATAGGCGTGTCGTCTAAGATATCATAAACGAGAAATTCAGAACCAAATACCTTGGGCATAAGTCCCCTCAGCTTTAGAGAGAAATACGAGAAACAGTTGTCAGCTAATAAGGTCGCTAATGAATTGTTTCGACAGGGAAAAAAATGTTCTAAGTGAATTTCAGTAGGATTACAGTGCAGCCATGAGGCATCAGTCTGTACGAATACCTACTTGGTTTTCCACGCCCTTCGTTTGACCTCCTTCATCCCCTCCGCTACCAGAAGGCAGTGGGAGGCCAGTCAGTAGGATCATTAAAGCACTGATTAGGTTAGGTTAGGTGACGTGTTTAATCTCACAAGTTTAATGACGGCGGTCCGGCTGATAATGTGACGATTGTAGGTCTATCAACAGACGAAGTTGTATGTGGTGTTGCCAGTGGGACGAGTTGTATGTGGTGTTGCCAGGGGACGAGTTGTATGTGGTGTTGCCAGGGGGACGAGTTGTATGTGGTGTTGCCAGTGGGACGAGTTGTATGTGGTGTTGCCAGGGGGACGAGTTGTGTGTGGTGTTGCCAGGGGGACGAGTTGTGTGTGGTGTTGCCAGGGGGACGAGGTGTATGTGGTGTTGCCAGGGGGACGAGGTGTATGTGGTGTTGCCAGGGGGACGAGTTGTGTGTGGTGTTGCCAGGGGGACGAGGTGTATGTGGTGTTGCCAGGGGGACGAGTTGTATGTGGTGTTGCCAGGGGGACGAGGTGTATGTGGTGTTGCCAGGGGGACGAGTTGTGTGTGGTGTTGCCAGGGGGACGAGTTGTGTGTGGTGTTGCCAGGGGGACGAGTTGTGTGGTGTTGCCAGGGGGACGAGGTGTATGTGGTGTTGCCAGGGGGACGAGGTGTATGTGGTGTTGCCAGTGGGACGAGTTGTGTGTGGTGTTGCCAGGGGGACGAGTTGTGTGTGGTGTTGCCAGTGGGACGAGTTGTATGTGGTGTTGCCAGGGGGACGAGTTGTATGTGGTGTTGCCAGGGGGACGAGTTGTATGTGGTGTTGCCAGGGGGACGAGTTGTATGTGGTGTTGCCAGGGGGACGAGTTGTGTGTGGTGTTGCCAAGGGGACGAGTTGTATGTGGTGTTGCCAGGGGGACGAGTTGTATATGATTTCATATGTTACAGACAGACATAAATAGAGACACTGTGCGCAACGAGACGGAGCAACACCGGTGTAAAACACACACACACACACTCTCTCTCTCTCTCTCTCTCTCTCTCTCTCTCTCTCTCTCTCTCTCTCTCTCTCTCTCTCACTCCCTCCCAACCATCTAAATCTAGACCACCGAATCTCATGATGGCATAACGAGGGAGGAGATGCTTGCGAAGGTGATGTATTCGGACATGTAATTAAAACGGGGAGCTCCTGATACGATCTGTCACGGAAGCGCATTCGGACAGCGCCTCCGAGTTGAGAGAGAGAGAGAGAGAGAGAGAGAGAGAGAGAGAGAGAGAGAGAGAGAGAGAGAGAGAGACGTATGATATAAACCTTTTCCCGGCAGGTTTGATGCTTGTATTGCGTGTTTTGCACCTTAATATCTACCGGGTCGAGGGAGCTTCCCCTAGGCCACGCAAGGAGCGTGTGTGTCTGTTGAATTGTCTTATGCATGTAAAGAAGGACGTATGTGATAACCGTAACCTAAGTGAGGATAAGTTTGTTCAGAGAACCCAGTGCTCTGTGTGTGTGTGTGTGTGTGTGTGTATGTGTGCTGATATGAACAGTACATACTCATTTTAAACAGCGTAGGAATAGGAATATGTGTAAGACTAGCCCCAGACACAGAGGGAAGGTTGAGAGAGAGAGGGTGTGTAAGGTAAGGTGACTGAGGTCGTGGGTGATGCAGAAGGCATGCATAGATTCAAGAGGATGTGTGTGGTAGGTGGAGAATATTCAAGAGATTTGAGACCTCACGAGTGTAAAAGTACCTTCTCGTACTGTCCACTTATGTTATTACACACACACACACACACACACACACACACACACACACACACACGGAAGGTATGCTAATAGCATACGCTCTAAGGAGATATATTTCAAGGCGAATGTACCAAAATAGCATATACTCGAGTGGGATATGCGCCATGGGAATATATTCTAGGGGCGTATACTCCAAGATATACTACGAAGATATGCTGCAAGAGGCTATACTTTAAGCGGGTATATCCCAAAAAATATACCCCAAGTTGGTACAGTATATTCTTGAAGAATATACGCCAAGATGGTATAATCTAATAAGATTTACTCCAAGAAGGTATATTTCAAGAAAATATACTTTAAGAAGATATATCTCAAAAGGATATACTACGAGATGGTATATTCCAAGGGAATTTACTCCATAAAGGAACATTTCAAGAATTATACTCAAAGAGGGTATATTTCAAGAAAATATACTCCGAGAGAGTATATTCCAAGAGGATTTACTCCAAGAACATGTACTTCAAGAGGTATACTTTGATTCAGTATACTCGAAGATAGTATATTCCATGGGAAAATACTCCAAGAGGATATATCCCAAGAGAAATACTCCAAGAGGGTATATCCCAGGAGAATATACTCCAAGAGGGTATATTCCAAGATAGTATACTCCGAGAGGGTATACTCCAAGAGAATATACTCCAAGAGGGTATATTCCAAGCGAATTTCCTCCAAACCGACATTACCCAAAGCGAACCTGTTTATTCCTTTCCAATATCAGTAAATCTGTAGCTAAAGGAAAGCAAAGTGTCGAAGAATATCCTTGGGTCATGTATGTATATATATATTGTGAGGTTTGACTGCTGTATATGGATATGAATACGCGACGCAGTGGCCAGACTCGCCAGCAGCAGCAATGCCAGAACCATGGAGCACAGAGCGAATAAGTAAAGGAATACGTATGATAGATATATATCCTGGCTGAGTATAATATACGTATGATAGAGACCATTATCTATCATCTAGGGCGTTCAGAATGTATGAGGCATTGCCTCTTCTAGCTTTCCTTTATGAGGAACTGATTCTCTGATTCGAAATGAGGGGGAGAGGTAATATGTGTTTTGTATATGTGTGTGTATATGTGTCTCTCTCTCTAACACCTTCAGTTGCCTTATGTTTTCACAGTAAGCCGGTTCTTGTGTAGAGTCCAATATACCCTTTTCCACTGCTGTCATGTCTTTCCCTCTTTTTCTTTTCTCTGTGCCACACGCTGCTGCGTCCCATCTGTAGATGGCTGCTTTGCTTCTATGTCCTGAAGTCATACCTCTGCTCGTTTCTGTAGACATACCGTCCGAGTTGAACAACAGCAAACCCTACTGGCTCAGCTGAAACTTACGAAAGATATATGAAAAGAAAAAAGAATTCCTCAAGGATATTTCAATCTGTGGTTCACGGATATGACGTATATTGTGCAAGGTCACTCAAGTTCACATTTTGCACGCGCTTATTTCCACGTCCCCGGCCTGACACACACACACACACACACATACACACTCACAACACACTCACTCACGGGACCATGAGAGCGTCCTGTCGCATGAGGGACCGACCCCCCACTCATGAGGGCTGGGCTGTGCCTGGCAACCTAACCCTCCATGACTGTCATGCAAATATACCCCATCCAGGAGGAGGAGGAGGGAGGAGGCCGAAAAAATATGGCCAGATACTGAGACGCGACGAGCAGAGACGAGGGCATTACGGTCCTTTGGAGGATGTCCAGCGACGTGGTCTGAGCCCTGCATAAGTCCCCCATTGCAGTAGCGCTGGTCTGGCGTTCCTACTCTTCAGCATAATGTTATTGGTGGTGCCCGATGGATGGAGAGTCCCCGGTCACTCACCCCGAACTCCTGAGGGGCGCAGCGCTTGGGAAGTGGAGGGAGGCAAAAGCCTTCTTTATCCTCATACTTCATAAGTCTTTATAAGGCTTTATGAATGACCAATAGACCGAGACGAAAGGATATGAGAGTGAATATACGTATGGCTTGGGTATCTTTGAATGCTCCTTGTGTTTAGTAATGATACGTTATCTTCTGATATTCTTCGTATCTTTGCCATGCTGGTGACCCCTAAAGGGGTTTGCCACACTGATTTGCTACAGGCGGGGGAAGGTTTCTGGTCACGATATTACGTACAAACGATTGACAAATGTCACAACAAGGACTCTGCAGGGTCATGTAAGTCATATAATTCTTTTCCTCACGTTGCTTCATTCACACACACACACATATATATATAAGTCAGCTTGAAAAGAAAGCGACATACGTGTTTGAGAAGGGCTGAAAGTAAGCTTTGGCAATGACATAAGGGTAGAGTATATGAAGATAGCGGAGTGTGGAAGAGGAACAGAAGATGATTTACCAAAAAAGTGCTAATCAAAACTCTCGGGTGCAGTGTGTGACACAGGGAAAGTAGGATGTGACCGCATGGGAATGTGTATGTAAGGATAGTAGATGGTGGAATGAGGACACGCATTCCATTCGTCCCATCTGACCTGCCGTTTCACCTCAAGCGCCTCCCACACCTCGCAGATCGACTCAGTTTTGCCAAGAGCGTCAACCAAGGCACAGGGCCACTTTACGTGACAGTCTGTAATGTCCAATAATTTTCTCCTGACCAGCTCTATGTTGGGTTCTCCAAGGCTGAAGGCATTAAGAACCATTTCCTCTCGACACCAGATGGGAAAAACAAACATTAGTGTCCACCTTGAAGCACCACAGTGGTAAGACATTATAATGAATTCTGGCAAAATGTGATGAGAGTTTGTGATATCAATCGTGAATGAGATAAAGACCGACAGATACCCGGTATCATGAATGTGAAATGTCTGACAGATATCCAATCTTGTAACACGTAAGTTCCAGGTTAACTCTGCTTTGTCAGAATCATGTACGTAGGCAAAAGTCGATTTCTATGGACACATCGTGTGTCCTCTCTCTCTCTCTCTCTCTCTCTCTCTCTCTCTCTCTCTCTCTCTCTCTCTCTCTCTCTCTCTCTCTCTCTCTCAAAACGTAAACAGGCACTTGGTATAAGCATTGGGTTCCCCAAAGGATTTGCTTAATATTCACTTTCTGGTTGGAGTGTACATTATTGAGTTACCAATTTGGTCATATGAAACCCCGAAGAGACCCCCATTAGGATGTTGGAATTACGATCTGGAATGTAGTCTGATATTAAGGGGTTGACTAGCCCCGTTCTCAGCAGTGGGTAGTCATCATAACTAATTCTTTCTTCAACGGTATCTCGAGCTGTTCGACCCCTTTGTTTGAATCAATGTTCGAATCAAATCTCAGTTTCCCTCCTCTCGTTCCCTCCACGCGTCCCTCTGAAAACATATCCTGTTGAAGACTATTGCAGGTCGTTTCTATGGATATTAATTGTCGACCGGGGATTGCCTGGGTGCCTGGAGGGTCAGGGGACAAATATGTGTACTTAAGTGTGTCCGGACGAACTCACAGACGCGAACATATTGGGGTATTCGTATTCGTATATATATGAAGAGATGGGTCGGGTGGGCTGGTCCGTGCGTGGGGTACATGGGAAGGACATATAACAGATGACCTGATGGTCTCTGACGAGGATAGAATATGGGAAAGTTAGGTAAGAGAGACGTGATTATCTAAGTTATATGTTGAAGGAAATTACATGGAAAGGACAGATAGCAAAACAGAATGAGCTCTACACACTCTCCCACTAACACTAAGCAGCAGAGACTCGTTATAATCCACTGCACTGGACCCTGATGATACGTTCGCTTCGTAGTTACGAAAAAAGGTCCGTAACGTAACAGGCCCATACGTTCCTAGTGGCTATAGACGTCACAGAATTTTGTCACAGATAAGAGGGATGTGTTACTCGCCGATCATCTACTTGTGCCAAGAGGATCTGGAACACTAGCTATAACTTGCCAGCCAATGATGACGACAGCACACTGACCTACGTCACGAGGCATCATAACACAGGAGAGATTACTAGTTCCCTCCATGTCGAACTGGATACGTACCGAACCCAGACGTGGTTCTGCTCTAGGGTGAATGACGCATTGTTGACTCCGAGGCCATGTACGATGAGTTCGATCACAATGCTAGACTCTATGGTATAATTTGGTGGGCAGAGGTGAATCCTAAAACACTCTGGAGCGGGGTTGAACTGAGTCCCTGAAACGCTTTGGAAAGGGGTTGAACTGAACTTCTGAAGCGCTTCGGGAAAGGTTTGAACTGAGCTTCTGAAGCGCTCCGGAACAGGGTTGAACTGAATCCTTGAAGCACTCCAACACAGGGATTAACTGTTACCATAACAACAAGTGTATAAGTACCTTACTAAGACCATCAAACCTGTAGGTGAACACAGCGAGAGATTACTCGCTAAAGTGGCTCTTCACATAAGTCTATTACAGTGTTAGTGCTCAGAACGAGGCTTCGACTGATGAAGTCCCCTTCAATGCCCCGAGCTGCTGTGTTGGTCCTCCTGCAATATAAGCGTTGAAACAGAGCTGGGAGGTGGCTCATCAGTCGGGGCGGGAAAACCTACCTCACTCGTGAGGGACAGAGGGAGGGTAGGGAGAGATTGTTAGTAGTCGATACATTCTGTTGAGCCAGGGGGTTAGAATGACCCCCTCACAAGTGTGCTCGAATATATTTCAGGGGAAGGTGTGCTAGCATTGCCGTGCGGGAGGGAGGAAGTGAGGGAGGGAAGGAGGGAGGGAGCCGCTCAAAACAACGTTAACTGTTTGGGAAAAAAAGAAAAAGAGGGAAGGGGGCGGGAAAACCAGAAGTCCATTTAGGTTAGGGAGGAACGACTTACGCTATGCAGACTTTGTTCACAGGAAGCCGCCCCCGGGGAGGTGAGGTGCAGCCATACACAACACAGATGCTCGCGATCACGGTAGGTAGGTAGGTAGGGGTTTAGAGTTGCCTCCTGCTGCCATGTCACTGGTCAAGGATGACATTTTCGCAAACTTTTGAGGCGTGATGGGGAGCGACGCTGGAGTCTTCACTGTTATCTTAACAGTGTTGTTGTGATGGTAAGACACACAGCTCTGTATGAGTTTAAAGACTCCTGATACCTTACTGGTGATGGAATTGTTTACATAGATCTTGCAAGATGTTTAGATATCTGGGGAGACTTCAGGTCACTGAAGGGTCGAGTTGTACCAAGCAAGTAGAAGGATCAGCTGGAGGATTTCATGACTTGCCTGTATAGGAAGGTGTGTTTGGTTTATAGGCTGAATTTTGAGCAATGTCTCATTGAGTATCTCAGTGTGTGTGTGGGAGGAGGGAGGAGGTGCAGGACCGGTGTGGTTAAGAGAGCTCGGGGACCTGTCGGAACCCTTGGAATGATGAGGGGGTCGTCGGTCCAAAGCAGATCACTCACGATCACCAGAGACGTTACAACACCATCTTGCACACCACACCTCTCTCTCTCTCTCTCTCTCTCTCTCTCTCTCTCTCTCTCTCTCTCTCTCTCTCTCTCTCTCTCTCTCTCTCTCTCACACACACACACAGAAAGACAGAGAGACAGACAGGCACACACACATTGCTAATCTCCCACTGTGTCCCTCTTCACTCTCACCTCGCCAGAGCGCCAGCACCTGTGTCCTGGAGGAGGAGCGCCTGCACGCTTGCTTGGTGCACCTCACTCCTTAAATCGTTACAGGTATTTTTAGGCCTCTTCCTCTCCCGCCACACCAGCATTATCATCCTCACCTGCTGCAGACCTCCCTCACAGGCTTCTACTCCCGCGTCCGCCGCACCACGCAGCTTCCTCCACAACACACACACACACACACACACACACACACACACACACACACACACAGGTTATGTACAAAAACATATAAGGATTTCTAGGACCACATACGCATACATCATCTTTCCCAGTGCGGTTTTAAGGATATATATATATATATATATATATATATATATATATATATATATATAGAGAGAGAGAGAGAGAGAGAGAGAGAGAGAGAGAATAAGAGAGGCAAGAAAACTTAAGCGCATTTAGCTTTATCAGCAGACGACGCTAACTACCCTTGGCTTATGCTGGGAATTTTTGGGTAATCCAACGAAAGAGTCTGATGGTTCGTTATGTAGCTTATCCCCGGCTTTACAGCAGACATTTCTCTGGATTATCTGCCCGGACGCACCTTACTGCCCTACCCAGCCCACGTGAGGGTGGATCCGAGCCTCACAAACCCAGGGAAACAAACCCCACTCGCTGACCACTGCCATCTCCGTCGCTGTAGACCCAGTCACCTGGCTTCTCAAACTGCCATACACGACCAGTCTGGTACAGTCCGTACATAAGGCGAATATATATACGTGTGTGTGTGTGTGTGTGTGTGTGTGTGTGTGTGTTTAAATATGTATCACATGATGCCCTCCAGCAGCAAGGATTCGAATCGGGGACATAACACAGAGTGCTGTTGGAGGGCATCATATGTTCTATGAAAATGCGCATTCATATGCACCATATTCGTATATATATATATATATATATATATATATATATATATATATATATATATATATATATATATATATATATATATATACTCAATCTCTTAATATCTTGCGCTGAAGTGTCGCCTCTAAGTTTCGGCGTCACTGATTACCTTAGAGGAGAGGCTGTTTCGCTGAGCACTATTCCAAACTTTGCCGCAACTTTCACTTAATTCATCTCGGTTTGCTTGTCTTAGCTGTCATCTTCTTCCGCTTAGCTTCATTTACCTCGGTACTTGTAACTTGGCTTCCTCTCACCGTCGGTCCCTCACATTCTAAGGACATTTGTGGCACTTGGTGACTCTTGTCCGCTATCAGTGCTTTTCAATAAGTCTCGCTTCATTCGTAAGTTAAGTAAGTCCCATTTCTTCGTAAGTTCAGTAAGTTTCACTTCTCCGTAAGTTCAGTAAGTCTCGTTTCTTCGTAAGTTCAGCAAGTCTCGCTTTTTCGTAAGTTCAGTAAAGTCTTGTGTCTTGTCGATATTGTGTGCGTGTGTGTGTTTGAGTCTTCCAAACTGACCATTTCCTCGTATCACACTTTCTCAGCTATTTCCATGTACAACGGAATCATATTATGGGTTGTTGGGAGTTTTGTGGTTATAGAATGCATAGAAAATGTATTAGGGACTTAGCAGAAGATGAGATAGGGTTCAATTCCCGGTGGTGTCATCTAGTTTCCTCTTTTGCTAAAGTCGAAGAAACGGTAAAACTGGAGGTTTGGGTTGGCTGTGTGGTGAGTCATTCGCTATTTGCAGATGATACGCCTCTGGTGGCAGCAGAGTTCAGTGAGAGAAAAAGCACACGAGATGGTGTCTGAGTTTGGAAGTGTACGTGAATGGAGGAAGCTGAGAGTAGATATAAGAGTGAGGTAATGAGGTTTGGCAGGGGATGAGAGACGAGATGGCTTAGGTGTGTGTGTTTGAATGAGCAGAACCTGGAGGATGAAGAATGTTTTTGATGCAGTGGGAGCGGACGTGACAGCGACAATGAAAAACGTTGGGAAGCTTGGATGCCCCAGGGAGGCGGTGAGAAGGGCCATAGAAGCAGTTAAAAAAAGTCCTGGATAAAGTTAAGGGTGAGGAACTCACCTTTATTCCTTAAAATGTCCTTAGAAATTAGTGCCTTCTGCGTCAGGCTTGGGGAACTCACAGTCTGCGAGGATGAGTATAAACACCTGCCAAGGGCCTGGGTATGAGCTACCTCCTTAGTGTTCTTATGGCATTCGTGTATATGGAGACTTTGAAGATAGCTACAACAGAATCATGAGCAGGAGTGCTACGTGACACGGGTGCTTAGATCACGTAAAAGTGATAGATCACGAGGGAACTAATATAAGATACAAATCAAAATGATTGAACAGTGTTCTACTCGGATTACTTTACACATACATCGGTTTGAATTCAACGTACCGTAATCAATGTTTACCTATAAGCGTCGAGGATTCGAGCCTACGTATTCTTACCGCGTCGTATCAAACAAACTTTGGACTTTGTCGAGGTCCCCTTGTACGTTGGTACAATCTTCCTCGTGATTTTACTTCCTTCACCACCTTGGCATCATCCGTAAACTGCAGACGTATACAGATAGGTGTCCAATTCTTCTAGCAAGCCATTCCCATAAATCAAGAAGAGCAATAATCCCTTCGACACTCCTTTGGCGAACTCAAACCTGTACCGAAAAAGGCTCCTTTTGGCTTCGAATTCTCGTTCCCCTCCAGTAAGATAATCTTAGATTCATCGATGTTCTCTTGTTATTCATGCCTGGTTATCCAACTTCTTTTCTGACCATCTGTGTGATACAAGGCCACCTACATCCTGGCAGAACATGTACAAATGATTACCCCAATCCTTCTCTTTCTTTGTTTATAAGTGGGACTCACTCTCTCGTGGAAATCTGTGGGATTCGTTTCACTTAATCTCTCGTTTGTATCTTGCTTTGTCGACTAAATTTGTTTCCTCAAAGTTTCTTTGTCTTTCGTTCCTTACCCAGGTGTTCTCGATCCTTCCTCCTTTATACCTTACAAACGCTGGCGCCTTCAGGTGTCGCTCGTATCATTCCATAGTAAATATTTCGGTTTTTTTTTTTCCTTCGTTTTCTGAACCCACGCCTTCCTCGATTGTCCTCTAATCGTCCCTGTGTATTTGAGGCTGAAATTCTACTCACGTTCCTATGTTCTTCATCGTACGTTTCACAGAGCCTTCCACCACAGTGCTCTGGTTCTTGCCTTCCGGACTCCCATTTCTCATCTTCATTTACCGTAGATACTGCGAAGTTCTGTGTTGCTTCCACGACTGGTACCTTATCTTTCAATATGGCTTCATTTTCTCATATCACCATGTTCTCATCTACCATCTTTAGTGCATGTATGCACACACACACACTCACACACACACACACACACACACACCCTAGCCTATGCCGGGTAACACTTTATCGACCAGCCTCGAGGGGAGGCCCAGCCTCAGCCGAGTACCACCACTTTATCGACCAGCCCCAAGAAGGAGGATGAATTCCTGGTATGGGCGTGGGTCGACTGCCACGCCCAGGATTCGAACCAATTCGGATCCGACCCTTAGCTGGCCCGTGCTGACACATGGTCTGTAATGCTAACCACAGCACACACGGAGACCCATGTGTGTAAAGTGTACCAATGTGTTTTCAGTGGAAGTAACCAGCCGGAGCTTTCATTGGTCAAAGGTCACTATTCATTTGATACGAAACTGATACACGAGACCAGAGAGCTAGACCAGCCTCAGTATGACAAGAGTGGCTGAGGTGGCGCTAAGCAACAATCTGTATGTATCACAGACCCCTCTTTGGCCAGCTGGAGGAGGAAGGGCGCCCAGGTGGCACGTCCCTCGATAGCCAAGATCACCAATATAGATATGAACGTCTATATCCAGACGTGTTGCCCAGAATCGTCCAATGCCACGGGGGAACTACTGGCGGCACCATGACCCCTGGTGAGCATTTATAATACAAGGGTCTTCGCCTCTTGTGAGCTGGTGTTACTATTATTCCTGGTTGAATGGGTAGCTGAGCGGAAATTCGTACTCAGGTTACCAGTCAATGTCACGATGTCTGTGTACGAATTCGTGGCTATAGAGGGTTGTTTCGAAGTTCCTCCACCAATTGCGTTTACGTATAACAAGTAGAGGGGATCTCAAGTTACACAAGAAAATAACGTATCATTGAATCAGTTCTCTGTAAAAGTAGGGATGGCCGTGACATTCCATTTTCCTGGGACAGATACGAACGAAAAAAGAATAAAGTATACACGAATGTTTGAACTGCAATTGATAACTAATAAAATATACGTTTGGCAGTTTTTCTTTTATCCAATTAGTCTAAAACTAAATGGGTAAAAATCTTCGCTGAGTTACGAAAACCAGAAGTTGCCAAACGGACCAAATTTTTCAGTGTCTTTCGTGTTTTCTTCAGCGACGTCTGAACAGCGAATCAATTTATGAAGCAGATTCTTTTAATAAGTAAGCAGTATATATCAGGGTTGTGTTCTTTTTGCCATCACCTTTTCACAACTCGACAACTGTAGGTGGTGTTTGGGATTTTCTATACTTGCAGTCTGGCGAGCGGGTGGTCAGCCGGGGATGGCGAGCGGGTGGTCAGCCGGGGATGGCGAGCGGGTGGTCTGTCGGGGAGGACGAGCGGGTGCTCAGGAGGAGAGGCCGAGCGGGGATCAGTGTATGATCACAAAATAAAAAGTATGGGAGCACATTCTCGTTAAGGGGCTTTTCATTCCAAAGGTGTCCACCATTCCCTGCTGCTGGGAGAAACGCAGCATTTAAACTGCAGGAACCTCAGGCAGGGAGGTCATGGGAAACATCATGATGCCTTTTATGAAAAAAGGGTCATGGTGTGTGTGTGTGTGTGTGTGTGTGTGTGTGTGTGTGAATGTAGAGCACCGGGAATGAATGCTATAGCGTCAAGCCGTAACTTCAATAAAGATAAAGATGGCATTGTTCGGGTGGGGATTTCCTGCTCTCGGAACATGAGGATATAAACGTCACAGGCACCGAAATTTGTGCCGCATTGCCGATACACATTTCACACGTGTTGGGTTCCTGTTTACTCTCGTGGTGGGTCAAGGATTACATCAGACGCCCCGTCAGTTCACTTACTGTTGTCTCCAGCTAGAGGTATTCGTCCATTTGAGGTTATTGCTCTCTCTCTCTCTCTCTCTCTCTCTCTCTCTCTCTCTCTCTCTCTCTCTCTCTCTCTCTCTCTCTCTCTCTCTCTCTATATATATATATATATATATATATATATATATATATATATATATATTCCTATGAGTCGTGTGTGTGTGTGTGTGTGTGTGTGTGTGTTTATACCTGGGGATTAGGGAAAAAGAATTACACTCACGTATTCCCTGTGTGTAGAAGGCAGCTAAATGGGGTTGGAGTTGGGTTGGAAACATCCCCCCCCCCCCCCACCCCACTCCTACCCACTTCTTGTATTTCAATTTGTAAAATGCGAAACAGAAGGAGGAGCCAGGCGAGGAGTACACATTCTCCTCGAAGGCTCAGGCTGGGGTGTCTGAATGTGTGTGGATGTGACGAAGATGAGAAGAAAGGAGAGAATATGGTGTTTGGTAAGGATGTTGATATTGTGAACATCGGTGAAGAGGGAAAATGGAGAGGTGGTAACAGGTAGTGATGAAGTGAAAATGTGGAATGAGAATTTTGAAGACTGCTGAATGTGTTTGATGATATGATGACATATATTGGGTGTTTGACTCGAGGAAGGAATGCGTTTTGAATGAGTCGTGGCAAGTGGTTTGGTGAAAGGAAAAGAGGTGGTGACAGCCTTGCGGAAGAAGAAATGCGACAAGGCGGCTGAAGTGGATGATACTGCAGATGAATTCCTTAAGAAAGAGAATGATTTCGTTGTTTATTGGTTAGTTAGGATTCTTCGCCAACCTCTTCTCACTCATCCTCTCCAAATGTCCAAACCATTTCAACACACCCTCTTCTGCTCTCTCAACCACACTTTTTTTTTTTTTCATTACCACACATCTCTTATACCCTTTCATTACTTACTCGATCAAACCACCTCACACCACATATTGTCCTCAAACATTTCACTTCCAACACATCCAACACATCCACCCTCCTCCGTGCATCCTCATCTATAGCCCACGTCTCACATCCATACAGCAATGTTAGGACTAATATTCCTTCCAATATACCAACATTCGTCCTCTTTGATAGCGTCCTCTCTTGCCAAAAGGGAACGATCCTTTGCACCTATTCCCATACCCTATCCACATCAATCTATTCCCCATACGCACGTAGAAAAAAAAAAGAAAATATACGAATCTTTTAAACTCAAGACGAAAAATGAAAATCGTGAGGCGCTAACCTTTTCCTCAGTCCAAGGAATCGAACTGGTACACCTGAATTTCTTAAGTCAGATGATGGGATAGAAGATTCCTCCACGGAGACACTCTTGATGGTATCTCCTTATCTTCGTTATCTCTAGCGTTTCACCCTCTCACCATTCTCTCATCTTATCATGTCTTATCGTCTTTACACAGATAGGATTTTCGTGAGTGTTTTCCCTGTTTCCCCTGTGAGGGGTATCTTTCCTCTGTTCCCTCCTGCAGGGGCGTCTCTCCCCTGTTTTCCCCCCTGCAGGGGCGTCTTTTCCCTGTTTTCCCCCCTGCAGGGGCGTCTCTCCCCTGTTTTCCCCCCTGCAGGGGCGTCTCTCCCCTGTTTTCCCCCCTGCAGGGGCGTCTCTCCCCTGTTTTCCCCCCTGCAGGGGCGTCTCTCCCCTGTTTTCCCCCCTGCAGGGGCGTCTCTCCCCTGTTTTCCCCCCTGCAGGGGCGTCTCTCCCCTGTTTTCCCCCCTGCAGGGGCGTCTCTCCCCTGTTTTCCCCCCTGCAGGGGCGTCTCTCCCCTGTTTTCCCCCCTGCAGGGGCGTCTCTCCCCTGTTTTCCCCCCTGCAGGGGCGTCTCTCCCCTGTTTTCCCCCCTGCAGGGGCGTCTCTCCCCTGTTTTCCCCCCTGCAGGGGCGTCTCTCCCCTGTTTTCCCCCCTGCAGGGGCGTCTCTCCCCTGTTTTCCCCCCTGCAGGGGCGTCTCTCCCCTGTTTTCCCCCCTGCAGGGGCGTCTCTCCCCTGTTTTCCCCCCTGCAGGGGCGTCTCTCCCCTGTTTTCCCCCCTGCAGGGGCGTCTCTCCCCTGTTTTCCCCCCTGCAGGGGCGTCTCTCCCCTGTTTTCCCCCCTGCAGGGGCGTCTCTCCCCTGTTTTCCCCCCTGCAGGGGCGTCTCTCCCCTGTTTTCCCCCCTGCAGGGGCGTCTCTCCCCTGTTTTCCCCCCTGCAGGGGCGTCTCTCCCCTGTTTTCCCCCCTGCAGGGGCGTCTCTCCCCTGTTTTCCCCCCTGCAGGGGCGTCTCTCCCCTGTTTTCCCCCCTGCAGGGGCGTCTCTCCCCTGTTTTCCCCCCTGCAGGGGCGTCTCTCCCCTGTTTTCCCCCCTGCAGGGGCGTCTCTCCCCTGTTTTCCCCCCTGCAGGGGCGTCTCTCCCCTGTTTTCCCCCCTGCAGGGGCGTCTCTCCCCTGTTTTCCCCCCTGCAGGGGCGTCTCTCCCCTGTTTTCCCCCCTGCAGGGGCGTCTCTCCCCTGTTTTCCCCCCTGCAGGGGCGTCTCTCCCCTGTTTTCCCCCCTGCAGGGGCGTCTCTCCCCTGTTTTCCCCCCTGCAGGGGCGTCTCTCCCCTGTTTTCCCCCCTGCAGGGGCGTCTCTCCCCTGTTTTCCCCCCTGCAGGGGCGTCTCTCCCCTGTTTTCCCCCCTGCAGGGGCGTCTCTCCCCTGTTTTCCCCCCTGCAGGGGCGTCTCTCCCCTGTTTTCCCCCCTGCAGGGGCGTCTCTCCCCTGTTTTCCCCCCTGCAGGGGCGTCTCTCCCCTGTTTTCCCCCCTGCAGGGGCGTCTCTCCCCTGTTTTCCCCCCTGCAGGGGCGTCTCTCCCCTGTTTTCCCCCCTGCAGGGGCGTCTCTCCCCTGTTTTCCCCCCTGCAGGGGCGTCTCTCCCCTGTTTTCCCCCCTGCAGGGGCGTCTCTCCCCTGTTTTCCCCCCTGCAGGGGCGTCTCTCCCCTGTTTTCCCCCCTGCAGGGGCGTCTCTCCCCTGTTTTCCCCCCTGCAGGGGCGTCTCTCCCCTGTTTTCCCCCCTGCAGGGGCGTCTCTCCCCTGTTTTCCCCCCTGCAGGGGCGTCTCTCCCCTGTTTTCCCCCCTGCAGGGGCGTCTCTCCCCTGTTTTCCCCCCTGCAGGGGCGTCTCTCCCCTGTTTTCCCCCCTGCAGGGGCGTCTCTCCCCTGTTTTCCCCCCTGCAGGGGCGTCTCTCCCCTGTTTTCCCCCCTGCAGGGGCGTCTCTCCCCTGTTTTCCCCCCTGCAGGGGCGTCTCTCCCCTGTTTTCCCCCCTGCAGGGGCGTCTCTCCCCTGTTTTCCCCCCTGCAGGGGCGTCTCTCCCCTGTTTTCCCCCCTGCAGGGGCGTCTCTCCCCTGTTTTCCCCCCTGCAGGGGCGTCTCTCCCCTGTTTTCCCCCCTGCAGGGGCGTCTCTCCCCTGTTTTCCCCCCTGCAGGGGCGTCTCTCCCCTGTTTTCCCCCCTGCAGGGGCGTCTCTCCCCTGTTTTCCCCCCTGCAGGGGCGTCTCTCCCCTGTTTTCCCCCCTGCAGGGGCGTCTCTCCCCTGTTTTCCCCCCTGCAGGGGCGTCTCTCCCCTGTTTTCCCCCCTGCAGGGGCGTCTCTCCCCTGTTTTCCCCCCTGCAGGGGCGTCTCTCCCCTGTTTTCCCCCCTGCAGGGGCGTCTCTCCCCTGTTTTCCCCCCTGCAGGGGCGTCTCTCCCCTGTTTTCCCCCCTGCAGGGGCGTCTCTCCCCTGTTTTCCCCCCTGCAGGGGCGTCTCTCCCCTGTTTTCCCCCCTGCAGGGGCGTCTCTCCCCTGTTTTCCCCCCTGCAGGGGCGTCTCTCCCCTGTTTTCCCCCCTGCAGGGGCGTCTCTCCCCTGTTTTCCCCCCTGCAGGGGCGTCTCTCCCCTGTTTTCCCCCCTGCAGGGGCGTCTCTCCCCTGTTTTCCCCCCTGCAGGGGCGTCTCTCCCCTGTTTTCCCCCCTGCAGGGGCGTCTCTCCCCTGTTTTCCCCCCTGCAGGGGCGTCTCTCCCCTGTTTTCCCCCCTGCAGGGGCGTCTCTCCCCTGTTTTCCCCCCTGCAGGGGCGTCTCTCCCCTGTTTTCCCCCCTGCAGGGGCGTCTCTCCCCTGTTTTCCCCCCTGCAGGGGCGTCTCTCCCCTGTTTTCCCCCCTGCAGGGGCGTCTCTCCCCTGTTTTCCCCCCTGCAGGGGCGTCTCTCCCCTGTTTTCCCCCCTGCAGGGGCGTCTCTCCCCTGTTTTCCCCCCTGCAGGGGCGTCTCTCCCCTGTTTTCCCCCCTGCAGGGGCGTCTCTCCCCTGTTTTCCCCCCTGCAGGGGCGTCTCTCCCCTGTTTTCCCCCCTGCAGGGGCGTCTCTCCCCTGTTTTCCCCCCTGCAGGGGCGTCTCTCCCCTGTTTTCCCCCCTGCAGGGGCGTCTCTCCCCTGTTTTCCCCCCTGCAGGGGCGTCTCTCCCCTGTTTTCCCCCCTGCAGGGGCGTCTCTCCCCTGTTTTCCCCCCTGCAGGGGCGTCTCTCCCCTGTTTTCCCCCCTGCAGGGGCGTCTCTCCCCTGTTTTCCCCCCTGCAGGGGCGTCTCTCCCCTGTTTTCCCCCCTGCAGGGGCGTCTCTCCCCTGTTTTCCCCCCTGCAGGGGCGTCTCTCCCCTGTTTTCCCCCCTGCAGGGGCGTCTCTCCCCTGTTTTCCCCCCTGCAGGGGCGTCTCTCCCCTGTTTTCCCCCCTGCAGGGGCGTCTCTCCCCTGTTTTCCCCCCTGCAGGGGCGTCTCTCCCCTGTTTTCCCCCCTGCAGGGGCGTCTCTCCCCTGTTTTCCCCCCTGCAGGGGCGTCTCTCCCCTGTTTTCCCCCCTGCAGGGGCGTCTCTCCCCTGTTTTCCCCCCTGCAGGGGCGTCTCTCCCCTGTTTTCCCCCCTGCAGGGGCGTCTCTCCCCTGTTTTCCCCCCTGCAGGGGCGTCTCTCCCCTGTTTTCCCCCCTGCAGGGGCGTCTCTCCCCTGTTTTCCCCCCTGCAGGGGCGTCTCTCCCCTGTTTTCCCCCCTGCAGGGGCGTCTCTCCCCTGTTTTCCCCCCTGCAGGGGCGTCTCTCCCCTGTTTTCCCCCCTGCAGGGGCGTCTCTCCCCTGTTTTCCCCCCTGCAGGGGCGTCTCTCCCCTGTTTTCCCCCCTGCAGGGGCGTCTCTCCCCTGTTTTCCCCCCTGCAGGGGCGTCTCTCCCCTGTTTTCCCCCCTGCAGGGGCGTCTCTCCCCTGTTTTCCCCCCTGCAGGGGCGTCTCTCCCCTGTTTTCCCCCCTGCAGGGGCGTCTCTCCCCTGTTTTCCCCCCTGCAGGGGCGTCTCTCCCCTGTTTTCCCCCCTGCAGGGGCGTCTCTCCCCTGTTTTCCCCCCTGCAGGGGCGTCTCTCCCCTGTTTTCCCCCCTGCAGGGGCGTCTCTCCCCTGTTTTCCCCCCTCAGCAGCGGCTCTCTGGCGTGGCAATGTCATAAAGTCTGAGGGAAGGAAGGTCCACCAGCACCCGAGCACCAGCAGTAGTAGTAGTAGTAGAGGAGCTTCGGGTCAATACGCGTATTTGTCGTCAGGTGGTGGTCGTGTACGAGGCGGGGCCCCCCAGCAGCAGCAACGGCGGCAGGAGGAGGAGGAGGAGGCGTGGGCGTCACCACTCACTCCAACACTCGAGGTGGCCGTCTAGCGGGGCGGGTCGGCCCCAAACACCCACACCCCCCTCCTCTCTCCGCCACAGACCGGCCGTCGGAGCTGGGGCGTAATGCGACGGTACCAGCAGCTGGTTCAAGCTGCTGCTGCCGCTGCTGCTGCACAAGTCTTGATAGTCCTGCTGCTCCCACTACTGCTGCTCCCATTACTGCTGCTCCCACTACTGCTGCTCCCATTACTGCTGCTCCCACTACTGCTGCTCCCACTGCCGCTGCTGCTGTGGCCTCTCCCCTCTCCACTCTCTAGCTCTCCCTCCTGGCTCCCCTCCCCTCCCCTCTCGCCCTCCACTCCCCTCCACTCTCTCCCTGCCTCCCCTCCCCTCTCTCCTCTTTCCCTTCCGCTCCGCAGTGTTGCCAGCATCGCGTGGCATCACACCTTCGCCAGAGATGACTGGAAAATCGATAAGGCCTCGGAAATAAGCCAACCATTCCGACGATCCACGTCGCAAAAGGGACATGAAAAAATCCCACAACTTAAAGCGACAAGACTTGAGGACAGAAAGCGGGAAGTAAATAATCTCAAACACACGTCAAAAACAAAGGCAAGTTGGTGTAGATATGGCGACAGTGAGGCACCCTCTCTCCTGACTAGGTCCAGAAGCCGTGGCTCCCGCGTTAGTTCTCCCTGGACTGTGATGGTAAGAGGAGTGTGTGTGTGTGTGCATATATACACCCGACTCCGCGCGCACACCCTTCTGTACTCTGCCTTATAATCGCGAGAGGCTGCTCCCTCTGGGATATTAAATTTTCGTGTGGCCTATGGCTGAATGAGCGACGGCCTGAGGAAGAGGAAGAGGAGGAAGAAGTGTGTAAATATCCTCGAGAAAGAGAGAGAGAGACACACACACACACACACACGACAGAGAGACAGAGAGAGAGAAAGAGGTACGTGGGAAATACATACATATCTCTTTTCACCCACCTACCACCCCGCCACACACACACACACACACACACACACACACACACACACACACACATGCCTTAAACTTTATTATTTGTTATTGATGGTGTCCGCGTAGTGCCGGGGGAGCGACGACCCCTCCGTCAGTGTATAACTCCCTCAGTTCGTTGGTGCTGTTCGTGTCTTAAGTGACCCAGGTGGTGTTCCAACCCCGGCGCCACGGCGTGGTTCGTGTGTGTGTGTGTGTGGCGTGCGTGACTTGCCCCAGCTGGCCTGGAATGAGGGATAATATGGCACGCGCTCCGCTCCCTCACAACTGCCGCACTCACCACCTCCCTGGGTCCAGGCACCGCCTCCTGCACGCCACATTCGCCACGACCTTCGTCAGGCGTGTGGCTGACGTGGCGAGTCTTCGTGTGTGTGTGTGTGTGTGTGTGTGTGTGTGTGTGTGTGTGTGTTGTGGGAAGTGAGGTTTACACTCGTGTTGCCCCGTCTCTTCACCTTGTATGCATGTGCCATGTGTTTACTCCGATGTTTGTATACACACACACACACACACACACACACACACACACACACACACGCACGAGCGCCTCCGTGGTGTAAAGGATACTGGTGCTTACCATGAGTCAGCACTGCCCCGCATGGGCTTGGGCCCATGTAGGTTCGAATCCTGGGCGCGGCAGTTGACCCACACCCAACCCAGGTGTGCATCCTCCCCTCGAGGATGGTCTATAGATGGGTATCTGGCTGAGGCTGTGTGTGTGTGTGTGTGCGTGTGCGTGTGTGTGTGTGTGTGTCCGTGTGTGTGTGTGTGTGCGTGTGTGTGTGTGTATTATGGGGAGAGAGTTTTACAATCGTGTTGCCCCGGCTTTTTACCTTGTGTATATGTACAATATCTTTACTCCTTTGTATGTGTAAACACACACACACACACATGAGTCAGCACGGGCCAGTCCGGGGTCGGACCCGTATTGGTTCGAATCCTTGGCGTGGCAGTCGGCCTACACCCAACCCAGGTGTTCGTCCTTCCCTCGGGGCTGGTCGATGAATGGGTACCTGGCTTAGGCTAGTGTGTGTGTGTGTGTGCAAGTGAGTGTTTTTTGCGTGTGAATAGACATCTTGGAGTCCTTCCTCCTTGAAGACGTCTCTCCACATACGTAACGCGATGATCTCAGAGGCGTCTTGGGGCATCTGTCAGTCTTGTATACGACCCGCCAGGGGCAACCTTGCTGTTCCCTCCTCAGTCGCTGGTGACGTCATGGGCTCCTTCCACCAACTCACGCGAGATGGCAGCAAAACACCCCTCCTCCACCCTTCCCCTCCACCACCACCACCATACCACATGACACCAACATGATCTCCTCCTCCCTCCTCCTCCCTCCTTCTTCGTCAGGAGATGACCTTCCCCAACACTGAAATCTGGGCAAACGTTCACCCTTAGGAACCCATGGAAACGTTTGTTTTACGAACACCTCAGAACGTTTTTCGTGTCGCGAGGATAAACACGAGACAATTTCACTAAGATCTTTTACAGGTTGATCAGTACAATTAAATTTGTCCTACGTAATAAAGGATATGTGGTTAAACGCGACTAGGAGTTATTTTCAGGGCCATCCACACCCACTGGCTACGTATATGGCCATCCACACCCACTGGCTACGTATGTGGCCATCCACACCCACTGGTTACGTATATTGCCGTCCACACCCACTGGTTACGTATATGGCCATCCGTAACTATAAGGAGTTCTATAGGACCATCTGAAACCATTACTCATACATGAAGAAATCTGCATCAGGAGTCATATATAAAAATGCCATGCGCTACCAGAAGTCATATATATGGCCAACAGCAAATAGGAGTTATATAGGGCCATCTGCAACCATATATAGGACCATGTGCAACCATATATAGGGCCATCTGCAACCCTATATAGGGCCATCTGTAATTATATATAGGGCCATCTGCAACCATACATAGGGCCATCTGCAACCATACATGGGGCTATCTGCAGCCATACATGGGCTATTTGCAGCCAGGAAAGTCATATATGTAAAGCCATCCTTCAGGGAAACGTACCTCGGGTTGACCACGTGAGACGTAACTGCCTTATAACGACGGATATAAGGACAAGATCACGTACGGTGCCGCAGTCTCTGGAGGGCCACGTACGGTGCCGCAGTCTCTGGAGGGCCACGTACGGTGCCGCAGGCTCTGGAGGGCCACGTACGGTGCCGCAGGCTCTGGAGGGCCACGTACGGTGCCGCAGGCTCTGGAGGGCCACGTATAGAAAGCTTGACGCAGGAGACGAACCGTGGCGTAGCAGGGCTCATTACGTACCCACACACCAGGGCCAGACGGAGGCGTACCCACACACCAGGGCCAGACGGAGGCGTACCCACACACCAGGGCCAGACGGAGGCGTACCCACACACCAGGGCCAGACGGAGGCAAGATGGAGTGAGGGACCTGGAATAAAATCGTGATTATGACAAGTGGAAACAATTCCCTATTGCTGTCTACTGCACAACAGGATAAGGATGATTGTACTCGTATATGAAACACGATAAGTTCCCAAGTGCACTTTCGTGTGATAATCACATCATTAGGGGAGATACAAGAAAGAAAAAGATACGTCAGTTGATATACTACGAAGAGACGTAGCTAGGATGCCATTTGCCACTACACTTCGAGAATCGAACCCTTGGTCCATCTGTGTGTCGGCCAGGTAGCCTAACCCGTAGGCCACGATGAGATTAAAGCAGTGGCCGAGGGGTTAAGCTACCCAACTGCCAGAGACATACGCCGGGGGTTCGACCCTTGGGAATGGAGCTAGATAATATACATGGGATACACAAAATCATTCCATAACACGGTCCCTCCGTGAATTTAACGGGATCTCCTTTCCGTCACACTGCTCTTCAAACGGTGTCACCCGTTTTCAACCCGCTTCGCAGACATACAGATCAACGTCTCTCTTTCTTATGGATATTCTGAGGCGACAATAGGCTCAGTAATTCCTTCACACATCCCGTTAGTTCAGCAGTCTGAGGGTGGTGTATATTGGCACCTGAATCTGTCGTGTCATGTGTCTATCGTTGCTCTTCTGTCTCACTCGTAGTCTTGGATCCCTTTTGAAGTCCCTCATTTTTTTTTTATTTTTCCCTCCCTCCTCCCCCTTCCTCGTTTCATCCAACACCACTCCACGACCTCTCTCTCTCTCTCTCTCTCTCTCTCTCTCTCTCTCTCTCTCTCTCTCTCTCTCTCTCTCTCCTGCACTGCATAGTCTTCATATCATCATTTTCATTTACTCATCTTTACACGTATCATTTTCCTCAGTAGTGAATATATATACGTATTTTTTTGGCCTCTGTTTGAAGTTTACGGTCAAGGATTTATGAGAGAGAGAGAGAGAGAGAGAGAGAGAGAGAGAGAGAGAGAGAGAGAGAGAGAGAGAGAGTTTTCTCAATCTTTCCTTTCACCGACGCCTTGCACAAGACTCTCCCCTGTGTGTTGTGGGTGTCGTCACAAAGTGTTTGGTAAGGTACTTGCCTTTGTGTGTGTGTGTGTGTGTGTGTGTGTGTGTGTGTGTGTGTGTGTGTGTGTGTGTGTGTGTGTGTGTGTGATATTCCTCTCATGATGGGTTGTTATATTCCTCACTAAGTTGTATTTCTCACCATCAATTTTCTGGTGGTGGTATGGCAGCCATCTGTGAAATTGTTAATTTTGCTCCATTATCATTATTATCATTATTCTTATCATTATTATTATCATTTATCATTATATGTATTATTAGTAGTAATAGTAGTAGTAGTAGTAGTAGTAGTAATAGTTGTAGTAGTAGTAGTATTTGTAGTAGTAGTAGTAGTAGTATTTTTTTTTACTATTATTGCTTCTATTAATGCCATTATCATTACTATTATCATCTCATAATAATAATGACAATAATGATAGAAATGATATTTGATAGATGATAGCAATGGTAAATATAAGTATAGCACTAAAAATAATGATAATATAATGTTTAAAGTGATTAAAAACCATACATGGATCATCAGATTACAAATGATTACAAATGAGATTACAAGTGATTACAAATGATTACAGCAACCACTGTGTTTTGGGAAGGGTCTGGCGATCATATATCTCTCAATTCAGAGAGGAAATATAGTTCCAGCATTCCTCTGTCTCAGGTGAGGAGGTAAATCCTTCTCTCTCTCTCCTGAAACTTCCAAGTTAAAGTCAGCCAAACTCCAACACCAAATGTAAGGCAGATGTGTGTGTGAATGTGTGCGTGTGTGTGTGTGAATGTGTGTGTGTGTGTGTGTGTGTGTGTGTGTGTGTGTGTGTGTTATGCTTGATTTTGGTTGAACCATACTTAAAATTTCTAATGAACACAATTTACGAAAAGCATATGGCACTTCAGATGAAACTTTTCATTGATAATTATGATCTTTCTTGAATGATGAAGGAAAATGGATTAATTAGTGTATATATATATATATATATATATATATATATATATATATATATATATATATATATATATATATATATATATATATCCGTATATCTTGTGGGAACATGTCTTATATCTGGGTTAAGTGTCATCAACTGTCCTGTATATATGATCTGCTATACCTTCTCCAGTATACATGATTTAACTGATAGATAGATAGATAGATGGATAGATAGATAGATAATGATGAACAGAGAGAGAGAGAGAGAGAGAGGAGGGTTGGGGGTGGTTAAGACCCCTTCATGGGGGCGTAGAAAGAGTCACCCAATTAAACAGAAGCTGCATATGTCCTCCTTCATAATGACTCAAGTTTTAATTGGAGAGGATTTCTTCTTTTCTTTCTTTCTTCTTTTCCTCAAAAAGGAGGAGGGATTTTCCGAAGACTTTCAAAAGAGACGTGAAGGATTTACCAAAGTGGGGGACAGTGGAGAAGGGTAAGAGGGAAGGAAAGAAGGATTCAACAGTCATGGGTTATATTCCCCAGGTCAAGTTAATGTCTATGATGTGAGGTCTTCTCCTTCGGAATGTTGGTCAGGATGGAGACGAAGATGGTGGGGAGAAGGCCATGACTGGATGGATGTATCTTGTACCATAAGACTTTCTCTTTCCATCTCCCTATTCTGGATGATCTCTCAATGTGTCACCTTTGGTGATAGAGGCAATACACTGGTACACTGATGGGATGAGAGGTAAGAATGAGATATTTGAGAGAGAGAGAGAGAGAGAGAGAGAGAGAGAGAGAGAGAGAGAGAGAGAGAGAGAGAGAGAGAGAGAGTGTCTGTTACTTCGACATTAAGAAGACCCACACCACACAGACCCCAAGGTCTATGGGAGGTGGTGTGTTCTGCAACACTAAGGATAGCAAAGCAAGAGACAGACAGACAGAGAGACAGAACCTACCTCCCTACCTACCTAACCTACAAGTACCTACGAGACCTTGCAAAGGTGGGAAGACTAGCGCGTTGCGCTCCCCACCAAGAGATGACGGAAGGGAATACATTCACACCTTCAGAAGGCCTCACTTGCCTACCAGCAGTGTGGCCACCACGTTACCCATCCCCAGACGACCTGAATTGCGGCACTGAAGCAAAGAAATACACAAGGATGTCTATCCTACTATCCCCAGCATATGAGGGTGATCTCGTGCCTTAGGATAGACAGGAGGATAGATTTACATATGACCCCTAGGGATAGGGGACGAAGTACTACTCATCCGTCTCCTGCATGTTGTAGAGGGCGAGTGTGAGGGAAGGAAGGAGGGAGGGAGGGAGGGAGGGGAAGCTTAGGGTGCTGGAAATACACCCTCACTGTATTCAGAAAAGGAAACAGAGGAAGGAGCCAAGCGAGTGTTCATCCTTAAGTCATCTGTTCCTGGCGGAGCCTTGCTGTGGGGGGAGGGAGTTAGCAGTTCAAGGAAAAATGAAATAATCTTTTATATCAAACATAAAATCAAGATATATATATATATATATATATATTTTTTTTTTTTTTTTATACTTTGTCGCTGTCTCCCGCGTTTGCGAGGTAGCGCAAGGAAACAGACGAAAGAAATGGCCCAACCCCCCCCCCCCCATACACATGTACATACATACGTCCACACACGCAAATATACATACCTACACAGCTTTCCATGGTTTACCCCAGACGCTTCACATGCCTTGCTTCAATCCACTGACAGCACGTCAACCCCTGTATACCACATGACTCCAATTCACTCTATTTCTTGCCCTCCTTTCACCCTCCTGCATGTTCAGGCCCCGATCACACAAAATCTTTTTCACTCCATCTTTCCACCTCCAATTTGGTCTCCCTCTTCTCCTCGTTCCCTCCACCTCCGACACATATATCCTCTTGGTCAATCTCTCCTCACTCATTCTCTCCATGTGCCCAAACCATTTCAAAACACCCTCTTCTGCTCTCTCAACCACGCTCTTTTTATTTCCACACATCTCTCTTACCCTTACGTTACTTACTCGATCAAACCACCTCACACCACACATTGTCCTCAAACATCTCATTTCCAGCACATCCATCCTCCTGCGCACATCTCTATCCATAGCCCACGCCTCGCAACCATACAACATTGTTGGAACCACTATTCCCTCAAACATACCCATTTTTGCTTTCCGAGATAGTGTTCTCGACTTCCACACATTTTTCAAGGCTCCCAAAATTTTCGCCCCCTCCCCCACCCTATGATCCACTTCCGCTTCCATGGTTCCATCCGCTGACAGATCCACTCCCAGATATCTAAAACACTTCACTTCCTCCAGTTTTTCTCCATTCAAACTCACCTCCCAATTGACTTGACCCTCACCCCTACTGTACCTAATAACCTTGCTCTTATTCACATTTACTCTCAACTTTCTTCTTCCACACACTTTACCAAACTCAGTCACCAGCTTCTGCAGTTTCTCACATGAATCAGCCACCAGCGCTGTATCATCAGCGAACAACAACTGACTCACTTCCCAAGCTCTCTCATCCCCAACAGACTTCATACTTGCCCCTCTTTCCAGGACTCTTGCATTTACCTCCCTTACAACCCCATCCATAAACAAATTAAACAACCATGGAGACATCACACACCCCTGCCGCAAACCTACATTCACTGAGAACCAATCACTTTCCTCTCTTCCTACACGTACAC
Source organism: Panulirus ornatus (assembly GCF_036320965.1). Lineage (NCBI taxonomy): Eukaryota > Metazoa > Arthropoda > Malacostraca > Decapoda > Palinuridae > Panulirus > Panulirus ornatus. Next base: position 51,307,501 of record NC_092232.1, read on the forward strand.
ATGCCTTACATCCTCGATAAAAACTTTTCACTGCTTCTAACAACTTGCCTCCCACACCATATATTCTTAATACCTTCCACAGAGCATCTCTATCAACTCTATCATATGCCTTCTCCAGATCCATAAATGCTACATACAAATCCATTTGCTTTTCTAAGTATTTCTCGCATACATTCTTCAAAGCAAACACCTGATCCACACATCCTCTACCACTTCTGAAACCGCACTGCTCTTCCCCAATCTGATGCTCTGTACATGCCTTCACCCTCTCAATCAATACCCTCCCATATAATTTACCAGGAATATATATATATATATATATATATATATATATATATATATATATATATATATATATATATATATATATATATATATATATATATTCCTAAGAGTCCACGGGGAAAACGAAACACGATAAGTTCCCAAGTGCACTTTCGTGTAATAATCACATCAAAATATATATGACGTTACAGGACTCCACCTGTTTGTGGCTATACTTTGACCATGAAGTCAGTAGACCAAAAGCAGCACAATGTCGTCGATCTTCTCACTTGAAAGGAGTTCAACATTCCCCTGCTACTGACTGTAACGCAGCCTTTGAGGGGGTGGAGTTACAGGAGCTTGATTTAGAGGTTCCTAAGACTGTATGATTAACATATTACATATATATATGTGTGCATATATATGTACGCAGGCGCATGTGTCTGTCATTATTTCCGTCGAGTTCAAGTCTCTGAAATATTAATGTTTAACATACACTAAACTCAAGAATACCTGCAAACAGTCATAAAATATGCATTGAAACAATTGCGATATCTATTGACACAGCAGATTGCTTCGCCTTTGATATAGCCCACACGCCGGATCGCGAGCGGCCAGCGAAGAAAATTTCTATGTTCTATTACCTACTTTACCATCATGACGGACATGTCGACATATTCAAAGTTTTAGCTTTTTATTTTGGCTTTTTATGTTAGCTTTTTTTTCTGTTATGTTGTTGTGCGTTGATTATTATCATTGATAATGTCCTCATCGTGTGTATTAATGCATTCCCGTCTCATTCTTACCATTTTTTAATACCAATCTCCCAGATTTGTTTGCATTGTATCTCTCGGCCCATGTCATTTTCACTCGCTTGCCATATTTAAGAAAGTGGCTTGTGGATCATAATGTAAGCTTAATTAATCCAATTAATTATATATAAATGGAATGAATTTACATAAGTGGAATGCGTGGTTCAGGCCTCTCACCCTCCTGCATGTTCAAGTCTTTTTCCCTCCATTCTTCCATCTCCCATTTAGTGACTTTCTCCTTCTATCCCTCTGTTACAGTCACGTATAGCCTCGTTGTCAACCTCTCCTCACGCATTCTCTCCATATATATATATATATATATATATATATATATATATATATATATATATATATATATATATATATATATATATACAAACACAGGAAGGGCAAAACTCTGCATCACAGTGAACACCTCCACAGAGAGAGAGAGAGAGAGAGCAAAGCTCTGCACGACGGGAAGAATAAGATCGAAGCATTTCCAGCTTTTCCTTTATTTGGAATGTAAATTGAAGGAGGAACGATATTTGCATCTCTGGTCGTGTTGTTGCGACAATACGGAGCCAACCAAACTTTACCAGATCGCGGTGTTTCAGCTACGTCTCTTCGTTGTATTATATCAACTGACTGTTGTACTTCTCTCTTGTGTCTCCCCTGATGATGTGAGTATTACACGAAAGTGCACTTGGGAACTTATCGTGTTTCATTTTCCCCCGTGGACTCATAGGAATATCTTGATCACGAGCTAAATTGTGATCCTTTCCAATATATATATATATATATATATATATATATATATATATATATATATATATATATATATATATATATATATATATGTTGTAATTATTGAAGACGAGAGGATACTGTGGTGGCATGTGACCTGACCTTGTCGTTTGCAGTGTTAGCAGCAGGTCTGGGCCAGCTGTAGGGTATGTCGACTGGCTACCCCACCCTTCTCTCTCTCTCTCTCTCTCTCTCTCTCTCTCTCTCTCTCTCTCTCTCTCTCTCTCTCTCTCTCTTTTCTAACTCTCAATCCGTTTTGATTGGTGATCCTCCAATGTCGAATGAGCATCTACATTTCAAATGTGTATTCCGTCCGCTCGTATAATTTCTATGTGAGAGTGGGAATGGGAGAGGGAGGGGGGAGTGGGAATGGGAGAGGGGAAGGGGAGAGGGGAAGGGTGTGTGTGTGTGAGGGGTTCGTTATCGAACTGTGAGACACATTGCATGCATTTCCCTACCCCCCACCCAACCCCACAACCCCCCCCTCCCAGGCACTGCGTTAGATATCAGGGTAATGTAATTTTGTGTCACCATGTCCGAGGGGGGTGTAATTAATTCCCCCCTCCTCCCCTCCCCCCCCCGTTATCATAATTACATTTACTTCTTCAAGCCATCGATGCATGTTAAGACACACCCACACAGTCAACGTCCCATTTATTCTCTCAGTAATGTACTATACTTCCTAATTGTGTTAGTCAAGCATTTATTCAATTAGTGATTAACTTGATAATCATTTTTCTAATTCATTCATTTCATTTTTCACTTATATGATTATTTTCCAATTACATTTTCATTCATGTCCAAATTCCCTTTCAAATCATGAGATGTATTTAGGCAATTCTTTTCTCTTTTTTTTTTTGAGAAATTCTGAACATATTTCTCCATTCGTACAGAAGAGGCTGTAGACATGTTCTGTGTGTTAATTTTCCACGAAGTTCTTATTACATTCCTGGGGTGAAAGGTCAAAAGTGAGTACGGTAGTGATGCGTAGGGGGGGTGGTGTGAGGCTGGTGTTATGTGCTACCACTGTGTTGTGTATGGGATAAGTGTGGTGTTAAGTGCTTCAACAGTGCTGTGTAGGTGATAAGTGTGGTGTTAAGTGCTACTAAAGTGTTATTTATGTGGTAAGTGTCGTGTTAAGTGCTATTACAGTGTTGTGTATGTGATAAGTGTGGTGTTAAGTCCTATTACAGTGTTGTGTATGTGATAAGTGTGGTGTTAAGTGCTTCAACAGTGTTGTGTATGTGATAAGTGTGGTGTTAAGTGCTACCAAAGTGTTGTGTATGTGATAAGTGTGGTGTTAAGTGCTACCAAAGTGTTGTGTATGTGATAAGTGTGGTGTTAAGTGCTACCACAGTGTTGTATGGGTGGTAAGTGTGGTTAACACGGGTGCTACCAGGCGCCAGAGTTGAGCCTTGTGGTCGTAACAGCGATGTCGGCAACTGGGGTAATTGTGGTGGTAGTTGTGGTAGTAGTGGTAGTTGTGGTGGTGGTGAGGAGAGAGAGAGAGAGAGAGAGAGAGAGAGAGAGAGAGAGAGAGAGAGAGAGAGAGAGAGTATAGCAGGCCAGCAAGATGATCTCGGGGGGAGAAACACACACACACACACACACTCCCTCCTGCCCAGGACTCATACCCTGTGACATTATCCTCACCCCACTGCCGCCGCTGCCTTCCTTCAAGCCCACATGGACTGGTTTGAGCGCCGTGTCGCGGGAATATCGACCGTCTCTGGTTCATGCCAGTGCCGAGACATGATCGTGTTCGCCTTGTCATGTAGCGGAAGCGTTCGGTGCGATGACGTAAGGTGGTTTCGCTCTCCCTCTGACGTCCTCAGACTCGCTGTGGCCTGGACATATTGGACATAGTGTGGACACTGTGGCCTGGACATATTGGACATAGTGTGGACACTGTGGCCTGGACATATTGGACATAGTGTGGACACTGTGGCCTGGACATATTGGACATATTGTGGATTGGACATATTGGGCATATTGTGGACACTGTGGCCTGGACATATTGGACATAGTGTGGACACTGTGGCCTGGACATATTGGACATAGTGTGGACACTGTGGCCTGGACATATTGGACATAGTGTGGACACTGTGGCCTGGACATATTGGGCGTATTGTGGACACTGTGGCCTGGACATATTGGACATAGTGTGGACACTGTGGCCTGGACATATTGGACATATTGTGGACACTGTGGATTGGACATATTGTGGACACTGTGGATTGGACATATTGTGAACACTGTGGCCTGGACATATTGTAGACATTGTGGATTGGACATATCATATGGAAAACGTGCGTAAATTGATTTCCAGGCATACATATCGAATGGAAAATGGAATGAATGAAAAACGAAGGATTCTTGATCTCTCACCAGTAGGGATACAAATGAGAAATTTTTGTGTTGGGGATTATATCCTGATAGATTAATTAATATTAAAAGATATGTATACTGGTGCTGGAGACATGGAGGGGGTCGAAGGTTTCAACAAACCGATGCTCGAGCTGTTGGGGAGGTGGCAAATGTACATAGTTCAGCTCCACACTTAACTACTGCTGACCAGTAATTTGCATGTTAATGAGGAGAGTGAGACATGAGGAAAATGAGTGTATACATCTGCATGTTAATGAGGAGAGTGAAGCATGAGGAAAATGAGTGTACATCTGCATGTTAATGAGGAGAATAAAACATGAGGAAAATGAGTGTATACATCTGCATGTTAATGAGGAGAGTGAAGCATGAGGAAAATGAGTGTACATCTGCATGTTAATGAGGAGAATAAAACATGAGGAAAATGAGTGTATACATCTGCATGTTAATGAGGAGAGTGAAGCATGAGGAAAATGAGTGTACATCTGCATGTTAATGAGGAGAGTGAAGCATGAGGAAAATGAGTGTACATCTGCATGTTAATGAGGAGAATAAAACATGAAAATAAAGGTAAGATTCCAAAGAAAGATGCTCAAGCGACACACACAAACACACACACACACACACACACACGTACGTACGTACAAGAGATTCCAAGTCCCTTAGGCAAGGTTGAGGACAAAGAAATCCGATAGCTTTCACATCTTCCTCTGTACACGTTCTGATCCCATTCGAAGCGATGGGCTAAGAGCTGAGCATCGTTTCCCAGCGCTACACACACGACTCACTCTTATAATTATTGACAAAATGCCACGCTCTCACATCCCTCGAACAGGGTGTCAGTTAAAGTCTAGATCACCATCAGAAACAATGGAATTACGTCCATCTTTCTCAAAGTGGTCCTCAGTATTTTCACTCTGTCATCCATATTTTTCCATTTTGATAGTGTTTCAGTGTTTATATATATATATATATATATATATATATATATATATATATATATATATATATATATATATGTATAATATGTATATAAATCCTCATGAATTGATATCGATGGTTACTTGATTACCTCATTTGCATGTAGCTGTTACTACTAGTGTTACTAGCATTACTAGTACTACTGGTCTTGCTAGTGATGCTAGTGCTACCACTATCACTAGTTCCAACGGCACTAGGGCCAGTTTGATAAGACTGAATTGGGGAGGGCGATTGTAAAGCGCTTGTTGGGTTATTTCTATAAGTGTTTTGTCATTGTTACATTTGATAGGAGCTGGTCTGTAATGAGAGGTTACTTAAAAAAGTGTGGGACAAGGGTAAGTATTGTATGACTACTATGGAGCTAGTGACTAGCTATGACTACAATGGTGCTAGTGACTAGTTATGGAGTAGTTTGGATGCCAGGGGTTCTAATGCTGTTGTATAGAAGTGAGTGCCGAATATATTGTGTTGAGTCTTCCACTAGACGAATCTCTGTCTCACTGCGAAGGTGTTGAGTGTTCATGATTGTGGGTTTTTCTGAGGGCACCCATATATCTTCTCTTTTGCGGTTTGAGATTCTGTTCCATTTTGAAAAGGGGGCCAAAGACCAGGCAGGTGAGGCGTAGTATTAGAGTTGATGAATGATTGGTATAAGGGTGTTAAAACTATTGTTTTCCTTGTCCAAATCCAGTGCCCTGTTAGTGTTCTGAGGTCATTATAGTCTGTGCGTTGGTGTTGTGTTGATGTTATAAGCGTGGGGAATGAGTGTGTGTGTGTGTGTGTGTCGTATGTGATACCTAGAATGGTTTGGTTGTTTGTTAACTGGGACTAATTGTCCATTCAAAGGTGCCTGGAGGGTGTGAGTTGGATTCGAGTCTGAGTCAACTGTAGTGTCAAGGGGAGTGTGATGTGATCGGGAAGTCGTGGGCTTAAGACACGACCTTAGGGAGAAAGGAAAGATTCCTCACTTGGCTCCTTGTGCTGTTCCTTCTTTTGGAAAGTAATACAGGAGAGGAGGATTTCCAACCACCATGGCTCACGCCACTCATAGTCGCCTTTTACGACAAGCAGGAAATGCATGGACAGTACTTTATCTCCCTTATCCACAGAGATTATATATATATATATATATATATATATATATATATATATATATATATATATATATATATATATATATATATATATATAGGGGGTAGGGGATAGGGGAGAAAGAATACTTCCCACGTATTCCCTGCGTGTCGTAGAAGGCGACTAAAAGGGGAGGGAGCGGGTGGCTGGAAATCCTCCCCTCTCATTATTTTTTTTTTTTTTTCCAAAAGAAGGAACAGAGAAGGGGGCCAGGTGAGGATATTCCCTCAAAGGCCCAGTCCTCTGTTCTTGACGCTACCTCGCTGCCGCGGGAAATGGCGAATAGTATGAAAGAAAGAATATATAGATAGATAGATAGATAGATAGATATATCAAACCTTTTTGTCACGAAATACACGTAGCCACATCTTTCATTCTCCAGAATATTCATTCCCTTTCCACTGTGGCTAAAAAAGAAATATTCAGTATTCAAATATTTCAATATTCTCTCGAGAAATATTGTTGTCGACCGCGTCCTCTATACAGGCGGACAATGTAAATAAGAGCGTGTTGAAAAAAAAAAAAAAACTTTTTCCTTTTTTTTTGTTTTTGGGTTGAAATGTTCGTGTCTGAAAGTTCATGGAACAAATCTTTTAACTTCACCTTTTTTTTTTCTTTTATTTTTACCAGACGCTTTTTTTTTTTCAGACTTACAAAGTTAAGTGACAAAAAAAAAAGAATTGATATTCTTCTAAATAGTCGTGTTCCTTCCCTACTTAGATTCCAGACACGTGGATCAAGCAATCGGCCTTGGCATATGATCATGACCAACATATATGTTTCTATTGGACACTTCAATGAAAACCAAGACATTATCGGCTCATATAAGACGATCTAGGTTTTCATAGGATCTGGCGACTTGTTTAAACGCTTTCCTTGCGGTGCGATATGTAATCCAACACTGGTTTTTTTCTTATGTTTTACCCCCATCTTCATTTCTCTGCCTGCTTACGTGCCGTATTTTAGCTAAATAATGCTGCATTTCTTCGTGATTCAAGCGAAGCTCCGTAGGTCTGAGGGTGTTCTGCTAACTGAAATACATCGATGGATACGATTCTCGTCAATATTCGTCAGCTCAAGTCGTTGCGTACATCAAGTGTATATCCTCAGCTCAAGTCGTTGCGTCCATCAAGTGTATATACTCAGCTCAAGTCGTTGCGTCCATCAAGTGTGTATCCTCGGCTCAAGTCGTTGCGTCCATCAAGTGTATATACTCAGCTCAAGTCGTTGCGTCCATCAAGTGTATATCCTTAGCTCAAGTCGTTGCGTCCATCAAGTGTATATCCTCAGTTCAAGTCGTTGCGTCCATCAAGTGTATATCCTCAGTTCAAGTCGTTGCGTCCATCAAGTGTATATCCTCAGTTCAAGTCGTTGCGTCCATCAAGTGTATATCCTCAGTTCAAGTCGTTGCGTCCATCAAGTGTATATCCTCAGCTCAAGTCGTTGCGTCCATCAAGTGTGTATCCTCCAAGATAAACAAACCAGAGTTGGTTACGGGTCTTGTCAGCGATGTCTCAAGGCGCCTTTCCCTTCCCTCTCCCTTCCCTTCCCTTTCTTTCCCTTCCTCTCCAGGAATTCCATTGGACGCACCTTAATCGCCACCTGGTTAAGTTAGTTAACCGGAAAGTTACGCCTTCCAAGTTAGCGAGCTAACTTGACCAGAGCTTGTTACGTGCGCCTGGAGAGCGTTGGCAATGAGACACTGGTTGGTCGATATTGATCACATAATAGTGCTTAACCATCAAAGACCACTCTACGTACAGGGTTAAAAGACTGGATCTTCTCCTTTTTGCTTGTTCTGGAAGAACAAAACCAGTTCAATGGGTGTATTTCAGTGTCTAATGGTTGTTATACATAACAGTGATAGACTGGTCGAATGTGGGAACAGATGAGACTTAACTGAAATAACCTCTAAGTACACACAGCACAAAAGCGATCTTCACATCAGTGAACGATAGGTCTCAGAATGATCACATGTTAACCTTAAGAGATTGGTATGCTCTCAGATTGTTTCGTCCTTATGTCATAATTTGTCACTTAGAAAGTGTCAAGATAGTTTTTGTGCTGTGTGTACATATGATACACGTTTTTACCCTTACCACAGCAGAATATGATATATAACATGAATGTCATCCATAGACACAGTACATAGATGTTCGTGAGACAATGAGGAAGAATGAGGAACCCCCTTCAAGAAAAATCCCCCCCCCCCCCCCCCGAAAGTTAATGAGGATCATCCATCAGTTTGAGAAGTCTAACGAAAAAGATATTGAGCTCGGTAATTGGAGATGCGATTCCCAGAGAGTCGGTGGGTCTGCAGTGGTAATACGTCGAACCCTTGGGTTTGTGGTTGGAAGGTGGGGAGAGGACGTTGGGGTCAAGAAGAGAGGCGACCCCAGCAGAGAGGCGGGAAGACCCCAATCAGTTGATGTATTGCCTTAACGAAGAGAAGACCTGTGGCCACGACCAGCGGACGTGGCCAGCTTCCTAAGCACTGCAGGAAGGAGCACAGAGTGGTCGGAAGGACTCCTGGGGCAGGGAGGGTAAAGTAAGGTGAGGGATCTGTCTCCAAAGAACCTCTTTAATTAAGGATTTCAACTTTCGCTGAAAGATAGGCTACATATTGACGTTATATGTCTAATAATATTCTTCCCAGAAGGCCAGTGAGGGATTATATTTTGACCCAGCTTCCCTTCGATAATACCTTGACCCAAGACTCTCTAAACCTTCCCCCACTCACTGGTTCCATCCAATATCTCCCGGTCTATAAACAGGAAGAATTTTGCTCGCGCCATCTTCCTACAAGACTCCAGGAAGTCAAAACAAAGCCGACACAATACATCATGCTAGTCACATCCTTATCATGAATGTCTCACTGTTCAGTCGATCTATTTTTCTGCGTCAGGAAACTACGTCGTCCCGAACTTTTACAGCCAATAATCTGTGAACGCCAGAGAGTCACATCCATATTTCCGATAACGTCGTCGTCTCTTGGGCAAAAATGAATTTATCAAAACCAGAGCCATCTAGGGGTGGGGGATCTCCTGTGGAGGAGGAGGTGTGGTATCTGTTTGAGGGATGAACCTCACCAGAGACGGACACTATCGTAGCTATCAACCAGTGAACAAATATCTAGATATTGAAGTGAAGGTAAAATTGAAAAAAAAAAAGAAGTGAGACATCCCCGATCGATGAATAGAAAACGATACCTCGCTCAGACACAAAGTTTGTAAAATGGAACATTGTTGTCTCTCACACAGTCCTGTGAGCCTCGAAGACGCGCGGTAGTGTTCCTCCTGAAGAATGGAGTTCCGAGACCGTTTCAGTGTTTCCTCCTGAAGAATGGAGCTCCGAGACCATTTCGGTGTTTCCTCCTGAAGGTGAAACCTCCAAGACATAGCATGTTTTCCTCAGAAGGTTCGAATCTCGAGGACACAGCGGTATATATGAATCCTCTTGAGGGCTGGAACTTCGAAGAAACAGAGGTGTTTCCTCCTGCAGGATGGAACCTCGAAGACACAGGTGTTTCCAGGCAGGAACCTCGAGGACACAAGTGTTTCCAGGCAGGAACTTCGGGGAAAAAGTATTTCCAGGCTAGAACCCCGAAGGACAAGGTGGTGTTTCTCCTGAAGAATTGAGCCCCGAGACATGGCTGTGTTTCCTCCTCGAGACCGAAGGCTTCGGTTCATCTTCAGTATAGTCTCGCCCACGCTCGTGCGAACCCGAACCCCGACACCACATTCGCGAATTTCAGTTTTATGAAGAATTTTTGCCCGAGAGTTGCGACAGCTCTAAGGCAAGCCATTGGCGGATTGTCCCTCTGCTTGTGAGGCCAAAGAGACGATCCGGAGCAGAGCGAATCCCTCCCCAGACCAGAGTCGAACCACCAATAAAACGGTGAGACTCAGTCAGCGGGTTGACTGAGAGGAGAGTGGTCATCTCTAACGTCCTTCAGACATAGAGGAAGGAAGATGAGGATGTTTCTAAGCTACAGGCTGCTCAATAAAGGAAAAGGGGGAGATATATCTGAAATCCTAAAACATGGCTTTTATATCTCACTCCTTAAACTGGGTTTCACTTAAAGGGATATCTGTGTGTGCGCGTTTTTGCCATAGTAATCTGGTTATCTAATTGGTTGGAGACGAGAGGACCTACGCACGTGACTATATACTGCTCATGAGAGCAGCCACTGGAGAGATGAGTCACTTCATTAATGTGTATGTTGACGGTGTCTCTCCGTCTGTCTGCCTTCGTCGACGTCAAATATTGGAGAAACCTTGACCTGGCAAACCTAGCGTCGTCTGAAGTTGGAATGAAAAATAGATCTATATACACAAAGACAATAAGTGGAGATTCCTACAAAGAGTTGGAGAGGGGGGGAGAAAAGGCGATCAGATTCTATTTGAGAATCGGATTTCTTTCTCAAACAAATGACGACTCGAATGGGATTGCATCCCAGAGAAGTACCCGTATAGACCTCTGTATACCCCTTCAGGGATCCAGCGGGGGAAAAGTGTCGAATCTAAGTCATTAAAACACGACGGCTTGTGTCTATAGAGTCCTGTCGTCTTTCTTGATGGCAGAGAAACCGTATGATATATGCAGCGCCTCCGGGGAAACTTTATAACAAAGGCAGCGTCTCTGGGGAAACCGTATGACGCGGGGCAGCGTCTCTGGGGAAACCGTATGACGCGGGGCAGCGTCTCTGGGGAGGCCTTATGACACAGGCAGCATAAAAGAGACATTGTATACCAGATCAATATTGATGATTGTGAGAAGAGAATCGTCGAAGTAGTTCGATGAAAAACAAATGGAGAATCATACTTGAACTCTGGCATTGAGTGCACATAGGATTAGATCGTCTAAAGAGAATCCCTTAAAGAGGATCGAACTGCATTAAAGTCTTTTCTCAGTTCCTCACTGAAGATTATCATATCTTGGGGAGAGAATATTCCTAAGATATTCCGGTGAGGAAAGATGGTGTGTCAAAGACCAGGCAAACGAATCCCAAGGAGTTGGAGGGAGATGAAGAGAAAGACGAAGAGACAGACATCTGCAGGCAGGCTGGAGAGGCAGTATGGAAAGAATTGTTGAACTGAATACGAGGAACTGGGAATAGAAAGACGCTTCGTGGTTTCTTTGTGTGTGTGTATGTGGTGGTGGTGGGGGAATGTCAGATGGAGAATAAGGAAGAGAAAACAGCTTCTAGAATACATTTTCCAAGGGAGAGCAGCTGTACCTACACACAATCTTACGAGGGAGAACCACTGATTGTACGCACTTTGCAAAGGGAGAGAACCTGATGCTAATACACAGTTATACAAGGGAGAATCACAACTGGTATAACGTTCACAAGGGAGAGAATTGCTACTGGTACATAGCTTACAAGGGAGACCCACTTCTGGTGCACCAGTTACAATGGGAGAAGCTCTTGTAGTACACCCATTACAAAAGGTGAAAACCCCCACTGAAACATCACAACAGCGAGAGCGAGTAACGCATGCAAAGTCTTTAAGGAACGAAACCATTTGCCCGATCTCGAGATGAAGACGAAAAGAGAGAGAGAGAGAGAGAGAGAGAGAGAGAGAGAGAGAGAGAGAGAGAGAGAGAGAGAGAGAGAGAGAGAGACGGGAATCATTGTTCGAGGACGAAAGTTGAAGCTCAATTTGGCTCCCCTGTCGCCAAGACAGGGGAGCCAAAGAGAGGATTCTTGAAAGAATATTGGCATCTGTTGTGAGAGCGGAGAAAAGAGGGAAGGACAGAGAAAGGTGGAAGCGGGACTCAAAGAGAGGAAAAAAAAGAAAAAAACCCAACCATCCCCCAAGGCACTGTTCCCATTTAGGCAGAACAAGTGACTTTTTGCTGCTATTGGGACGAGTGTCGGTTAAGATTCGGAGCGGTTCGTATCCCGATGTTCGAGTTTATAGAGAGCGAAACACCGAGTCAGGTTTGAAGCCGACTGGAAGACCCCACGTCGAAGGGGCGTTGAAGACAGATTGCCATAAGATCTAATCTCATCTGGCTGGAGATAAGGCAATGGGCCCTATTAACCAATGGGAAGGGTTATCCAAAGGGGTTTGAAGACTCTTATGGATCGGGTGTGGTAAAAGGTTCATAGGTGTGAGGTGACGAAGAGAAGAGGGGAGTGGAGGTTCTAAGGGATTCAGACCAGATGTAAGGAGGATTCTTCCGAGTCGTGGGTTTATATCAGGAGCTACGTTATGACCCATGGTTTGTGCATGGTTAGTTGGTTAGTGTGTCTGGCCGTCTAGCCTATCAACAGACGGGAAGGGAGGGAATTATTAAGGCCTTTAACTTCATGTTATATAGTACATTCGAAGAATTTTCAACAGCCCTTATTCCAGTGTTGGTGTAGTATGAAGACCATTCCGGTAGCTTGTTTGGACTCGAGGCTTGTTAACTGCTGGTGGTCGTTAGGGCCATCAACATCATGCTGTTACTACATCCATCAACAGATATATCTTCAAACACCTTCCTCAGGTGTTGATGATTACCATAAGGCCACATACGTATACTCTAAGTATATGCATGGCCCAGGTAGGTATTGCCAGATGACCAAGAATATGTAGATGGTTACATAAAACCTGGTGTTATCAAGGACAAGGAGAGAAACCACGGCAGCAGTCGCTTTGTTTATAGAACCTGGCATTTGTTTTTTTTTTTTGTTATCCAAGGAATGAGACGAGAGGATTTCTCTCTCATGTATAGGAAAGACGACACGAAGCAAAGAAGAATTTTCTGTCTGCAGTAGGTACCCCGAGGAGGACCTATTGAAGCTGGTACTTGAGGGAATCTTACTGAGGAGGACCTGAGGTGGGGAGGAGGGAGCAATACTGCAGCTGGTGCCCTGAGCAGTATCCCACCCTCCCTTCCATCACCAGCTGGTGCTTGAGGAGGACCTACGGGCAGATGTAGTTGGGCCCTTGGTGAAGTGTAATCAGAGGAGAGAGAGAGAGAGAGAGAGAGAGAGAGAGAGAGAGAGAGAGAGAGAGAGAGAGAGATCAACCAAGTTCGCCCGAAATTCGCTGACATGGGCTACCAGTATATCCACTCACGCACCCACCCACCCACCCACACACATACACACCCACCCACACACACACACTCACGCACCCACCCACCCACCCACCCACCCACCCACCCACCCACACACACACACACACACACACACACACACACACACACACACACACCTACCCACACACACACACACACACACCTACCCACACCTACACACACACACACATCTCTATGAATGTCCCAACCATTCTTCCTGTGTAGACAACAAGGTCATTATGTTTACATATCCTCCTGGTAAAGAAATGTTGGCCTGCATTAAACCCAGGAAGATCATTCCGGTAAAGTTCACAATGTGAATTCCTCATACCATAAACCTCTTTTTTATCCAGGAATTTTGCAAGAATTTTTGTTCCTTGAAGCTTTAGTCTGAGGCTCGGCAAGGCTTTAGCTTGAAGGTCAGCAAAGCTTTAGCTTGAAGCTCATCAAAGCTTTAGTTTAAAGGTCATCAAAGCTTTAGTTTGAAAGTCAGCAAAGCTTTAGATTGAAGGTTAGCAAGGCTTTTGTTTGAAGTCCAGCAAAGCTTTAGTTTGAAGGTCAGCAAAGTTTTAGTTTGAAGTTCAGCAAAGCTTTAATTTGAAGTTCATTAAAGCTTTAGTTTGAAAGTCAGGACCTGGTCTATATCCAGTATGGTCGCTGTCCTACACCCAGTATGGTCGCTGCCCTACACCCAGTATGGTCGCTGCCCTACACCCAGTATGGTAGCTGCCCTACACCCAGTATGGTAGCTGCCCTACACCCAGTATGGTAGCTGCCCTACACCCAGTATGGTCGCTGTCCTACACCCAGTATGGTCGCTGCCCTACACCCAGTATGGTCGCTGCCCTACACCCAGTATGGTCGCTGCCCTACACCCAGTATGGTCGCTGCCCTACACCCAGTATGGTAGCTGCCCTACACCCAGTATGGTAGCTGCCCTACACCCAGTATGGTAGCTGCCCTACACCCAGTATGGTAGCTGCCCTACACCCAGTATGGTAGCTGTCCTACACCCAGTATGGTCGCTGCCCTACACCCAGTATGGTCGCTGCCCTACACCCAGTATGGTCGCTGCCCTACACCCAGTATGGTCGCTGCCCTACACCCAGTATGGTAGCTGCCCTACACCCAGTATGGTAGCTGCCCTACACCCAGTATGGTTGCTGCCCTACATCCAGTATGGTCGCTGCCCTACACCCAGTATGGTAGCTGGTGGGTGGGTCACAGCAAGCATGGTAGACGGAGGAATTTAACATGTTTATAGTGAGTAAAGTCAAGTGATTTATATCGATCAATTTTTTTTCCCCTCATTTCTAGTTTCCCGGAAAATATGACCCATCGAGACCATTTTTTCCCCCCGCGAGCATCATGGCTATATATCCTCACCATCCACAAAGTTTCCACACTCCCGCTGGTGTAAGTGATGTTGAGAAGATGTTTGTCATAACTTGATGGTAGCAAAATGTTTTTGAAGGTTCCTACAAGCAGCTAAAGCAGGGCTCCACCTCCTCCCTTTTATGGCTGGTTAACATAAGGTCTTCCTTCCTTTTCGTGACCCCATGATAGAAGGTCTTCCTTTTCGTGACCCCATGATAGAAGGTCTTCCTTTTCGTGACCCCATGATAGAAGGTCTTCCTTCCTTTTCGTGACCTCATGATAGAAGGTCTTCCTTTTCGTGACCCCATGATAGAAGGTCTTCCTTCTTGTGTCCCCTAACAGAAGCTCTTCTCTGTTGTGGTTCCATAACAGAAGTTCATCTCTGTTGTGGGCCCCATGACAGAAAGTCTTCCCCTTCTAAAAACATCGACATAGGAGCAACACAGGGGCTACATCTCATGCCCTCAGAACACTTAAACTCTTACTAGACTAAGAAGAGAGAGAATACCTTAGCATCCCTTACGAACAATTCATCCGCTCCACCCTAAATCACGCCTCACCTTCCTGGTCACCCACCCCTCTCAAAAGCAAATGCAACAAAGCCAAAATCCACCCAGAAAATATGAGCACTCAATACAATCACTGGCTCGCTGGCGACCACTCAACATCTGTGCAATGAAAAGAATACTCTGCAAATACATTTTCACTCCAACATGTTCGGCGCTCGTCTCTCTGCACCATCACTAGACCACCTACCTCCCTCCCATCCAAACACCATTCCATGACTAACCACCAACCCCCAAGTAGAAATATGAACCTTACCCTTGCCTCACACTTCAATAGCCTCTCCTCGCCGATCGGAAGCAATACTATCGAATACAACACTGATAGATCACAAGCACCTGCCCTCCCAATTCAGACATAAGTACCACCACCTCAGACATACACACCTTTGAAATTACACTCCCCAGACATACACGAGTCACTCTTTCCCGTCTTCGCTTTGGACATCACCCAACCCACAACACCACAACAGCGATTCAACATATCCCAAGACCCTTCGTGCTCATAATGTATCTACCACAGTGGAGAAGCCAGGCCCCATAATTGCTCATTTGTACCGCACTCCACCACACATAGCCAACCCCACAGAACAACGCCACACTCTGTGACCTACGTGTCCCGTCCGTTGTCGCTTAAGATATCGATCGTACAGCTCGATTCGTACGCATGCGTAGAGTGCCGACCACCCCTTATACGACCGAGCACCTATTTTTTTTTTAAATTATCACCAAACTCGCTCTAACTATACGAAGATCTAAGTAATAGACGGTCCTTGTTGACCAGAAGGGAAAAGCCCTCTTTAGTGAGTAACGAAACATCTTTCAATCTCTTGTGTTTTGTAAGAAAGTTGTAACTGTGTTGGATCAGGAACAAAGCGAGACTTTGTCAGTGTGGGGGATTGTACCGTTGTGTATATGTTTACTTATGTCACCCATAGTTTGCTTCCTTAAGTGAGGTTTATATATATATATACGTGGACTTTTATGCCCTAGCATCTTGTTTTGTTATGATTTAAAGATAATTGATCATTCTTATATGTGACTCACCTTTTTAAGCTCACACGTCATGTATAGTTTTGATGAATATCTTACCTGGTGTTGACGGACGTCTGCTCCGACACTGTCGCAAATGAGTAGGCAAGATGTTTGACCAAATGTTGGTCGTACTCTTCATTATGAAACTCCGCTTCCCAAAGGACAAGTCTGTTACTTACACACACACACACACACACACACACACACACACATATAATGCCCTCCAGCGGCGATGATTCGAACCCTCACCATTTGTGTGATAGCAAGGTACGCTCACAATTAGAGCAAATGTTAGCGGTTCGAATCCTTGCTGATGGACAGCAGTATGATATATATATATATATGTATATATATATATATATATATATATATATATATATATATATATATATATATATATATATATATATATATATATATATATAATATATATATATATTCCTATGAGGCCACGGGGAAAATGAAACACGAAAAGTTCCCAAGTGCACTTTCGTGTAATAATCACATCATCAGGGGAGACACAAGAGAGAAATATAACAGTCAGTTGATATACATCGAAGAGACGAAGCTAGGACGCCATTTGGTAAACGTGATTGTCCAAAACATGTTTTGGACAATCACGTTTACCAAATGGCGTCCTAGCTTCGTCTCTTCGATGTATATCAACTGACTGTTATATCTCTCTCTTATGTCTCCCCTGATGATGTGATTATTACACGAAAGTGCACTTGGGAACTTTTCGTGTTTCATTTTCCCCGTGGACTCATAGGAATATCTTGATCACGCGCAAAATTGTGATCCTTTCCAATATATATATATATATATATATATATATATATATATATATATATATATATATATATATATATATATATATATATATATATATATGGCCATAGCACGTGGCTACACACCTGACAAATTTCAGGCCCGGGAATGTAAACTGGGTGATACTAAAAAATAGGTGACAGAAATAAAAATATGAGCATCCTAGGAAAAACAAATATAGCAATTTCGACCAAGCCTGCCATGAATATAAATGTCCACACTCCTCCTATGAAAAACATAAAGAAAAAACGGAATTTAAATTGTCAGGGGTGGCTTTTAAAAAAAAAGATAACCTTTAGTATGTATCGAGCATTTTGCATAATGTTAACTTTGTTTGGCTACGTTTATTTCCATTTTTTTTGCAGCTCAGCTGAAATGGGTTGATGTTATGTTTAATGGGAAGAATGAAATGGTAATTGGAAGTGGTGAAGGTTAGGACGATGAATTGAAAATGTAAGCGGAATAGTGGCAGGAAATTCATTTTCCTATTTTTAAGGCTAATATATATATATATATATATATATATATATATATATATATATATATATATATATATATATATATATATATATATATATATATGTATGAAGATGAAGTCGTACTTCAATAGGAGTTATTGCAATTCCATTTAACATGTAATTTTTCTATCCATGTGGCACGACATGTTTCGTGGAGACAATCCACCTCATCATCAGGTGTTGCCAGGACTTAAAGTTATTTGCATCCCAACATCACACTCGAGTCCCGCCGTCCAACACCAATCTGTACAGGCCAACCACTGTCCACTTTGTGTCTGGCAGTAACCGTTGTAAGGGAGAGTGATTAAGGGGAGGTCACGTGGCGGGGGTTGACCTGGGTAGCTGGGTGTGTCTTGAACATCTTGTTTGTGTTTTCGTGTTTTGTCAGTTCTCTCATAATGATTTAGTTAATACTAGGATGGGCTTTAGAATTGCCTGGGACAAATTCAACGTCTTAGTATTAGCAATATAGACAGATTCAATGACGTTACGTGTGGCATAATCAGCAGAGGGGTATAGAATAACGTGAGTTCCAAGATCTATGGCCAGGGTGATTATTTTCATGACGATGTTTAGCGATCGCATTTTTGTGGTCATCCCTGCGTACTGCATGACGGTGCCAATAACACCTCTCCATTACAGTTTTCCCGGTCTGATCTATAGAAATAGCTTTAGTGCCTTGCATTTCACGGTGTAAACACTCCTACTTGTTGCATGATTTGGCCTACTATCCATTCAGGACTTACTGATAGTGTATAGGAAATGGATAACTACATCAATGCTATTTTGACACGAGATGTTTTCCGAGACCATACTTACAGTCACCGGCACCATGGCCCCTGTGCAGCGGTGCCAGACGTAGTCTTCAGGAAAAAAAAAAAGACAACGCAACAGCCAATGGACCTCGGAGATGATCCAGCCTCCATTACTGGACGTGTTTCCCCTCTATCTCTCACCCCAGGCCGCCCTCCTGCCTCCCTCGCCCGGCCTTGCCATAGTCTGCCACACGTCCAATATATCTTTCCATGGACCTTTAAGAACGGGGTCGAGATCGGAGGTCCGACAACCCCAGAGATGAAGGGGTAATGGAGAGGACACAGTGAAGGACATTGGCGCTTTTTTCCCTCCCTGGGGGTTTATTTAGACGTCCTTGTTGCCTCCTGGACTGTACGTACGTGAGGCTGGTTGGTTGTGGATGCCGTTCGTGTTATTTTGTAGCCACCAGTCGAATGTATGTGGCGAAGACCCTCCCCAGGTGCTCTGGGTGTATGAATTATTACACGATACATCCTCTTCCTATACATGTCTGGTCCCTTGAGTGTGATGGGTCAGGAAGTATCTAAGTTACTGTGATTATTATTAGATATATTCACATGCTTCTGCCACCCTAACACACCTCTGTCTTAGACGTCCACACACACACACACACACACACACACAAACACATACACCTACCCAAGACGTCCACACACACACACACACACACACACACACACACACACACACACACACACACACACACACACACACCTGCCGTAGACGTCTACAAACCTTCACTACAGAGGAGTCATCATGTGGCAGCTGTCACACAAAACCTATCCATCTATTAACACGGCAAAGGCCCACGCGACCTAACGTTGCCAGGGATCAAACATCGAACCCACCGCGTCTCTCATTCATTTCCCGCGAGGGGTGGAGGATGGCCCTTGAGTGTGGCATCTCGTGAGCCTGATACAATACATCCCAAACCCCTTTTCCGACGTAGAGACACAGGCATATTAAATCGAGCGTCAGGACTGGATTCAATGAAACTGTGACGATGTTCTTTTCTCGGTCTTTTAATCCCTTTCCCATCCCTTCCCTCTGGTCTAGATATATTGTGCCCGGGGCAAATACCTTTATGTAATGACAGAGGGCGTCTTTTGTCGACTAGATGAGAACGTGGGGACGCGGCCCAAGAACCCCGGTAGTTCATTAACAGAGATTGGAAGGCATGTTAGGCAGCTGGGGGATCGTATTCAACGTCTTTTCTTAGATATTTGATGCTCTTTTGTTCATGTGATGGATTAAGTCCTATGGAATATGGATTCTGGATCTTGAGAAGTTTTCTTAAAGGTTTTATATTTTTTTTTCTTTTGTTGAGCACAGGTGGCACGGGCAACTGAATGCCATAATTAAGGCCAGCTCATTAACGCCACACACACACACACACACACACACACACACACACACACACACACACACACACACACACATATGTATGCTACCAGACATATGCTTTGTGCTTTCAATAAATTATTCAAAGGTATATGTTAAGTTGTGGAGGTACCTGAATGCGTGTTATGAGCCACTGTTCTTCTGAACCATATATCAAAAAATTTGGACAACTTCGATGAACCTTGGGTGCAGTGAGTGATCGAGAGATATTAGTATACATTATACAGTATACAGTAGACACCACACTAGCTCATGATCTGCAGTAAGGAACATTGTTACCAGCTGGTCACTGCAGAGAGAAAATAATTCCCAATTGTATGATTAAAGGATGATTCGTCTAACAGCTCTAACTATTGTCGAACTGCTTGATATTCTAAGGGATGATTCGTCTAACAGCTCTAACTATTGTCAAAGTGTTTGATACTCTCAGGGATGAGTCGTCTAACAGCTCTAACTATTGGCGAACTGTTTGATATTCTGTGAACGTGTGTAGTGATTGTAAATAGAAATTGATTCTCACGGACCGTGAAACATATCAATATACCTTGTCACAATATTACAAGTGAAGTCAGTTTTATAAGCGTTTATTGTGCAACAGACGAGTTTCCATTTCTGTTTCATCAGTGCCATAATCATGTTAAGGATAAGTGAGTTTTAAGTGATAAAGAAAGAGAGAGAGGAGTTAATTAGAATGAATGCCTCATCGTAATGAAGGTAGACAGTGTTAGGGAAGTAATGAAGGTAGACAGTGTTAGGGAAAGTAATGAAGGTAGACAGTGTTAGGGAAAGTAATGAAGGTAGACAGTGTTTGGAAAGTAATGAAGGTAGACAGTGTTAGGGAAGTAATGAAGGTAGACAGTGTTAGGGAAAGTAATGAAGGTAGACAGTGTTAGGGAAAGTAATGAAGGTAGACAGTGTTAGGAAAGTAACGAAGGTAAATTATTTAGTCCCGTACTGTAAAGTGGTGACCTTGGAGGCCTGTTGGCCTCCCTTAATGTGTTGGGTAGGAACCCTTGCCCTTCATTGTGTTAGGCAGGTCATCTTGCCCTTCCTTAATGTGTTGGGGAGAACTCCTGCCCTTCTCAGCCATGTTGGGTAAGGACTCTTGCCCTTCTCAGCCACGTTGGGTAAGGACTCTTGCCCTTCTGAGCCATGTTGGGTAAGGACTCTTGCCCTTCTGAGCCATGTTGGGTAAGGACTCTTGCCCTTCTGAGCCATGTTGGGTAAGGACTCTTGCCCTTCTGAGCCATGTTGGGTAAGGACTCTTGCCCTTCTCAGCCATGTTGGGTAAGGACTCTTGCCCTTCTGAGCCATGTTGGGTATGGACTCCTGCCCTTCTCAACCATGTTGGGTAAGGACTCTTGCCCTTCTCAGCCATGTTGGGTAAGGACTCTTGCCCTTCTCAGCTATGTTGGGCAGGGGCTCTTGCCCTTCTGAGCCATGTTGGGTAAGGACTCTTGCCCTTCTCAGCCATGTTGGGTAAGGACGCTTGCCCTTCTGAGCCATGTTGGGTAAGGACGCTTGCCCTTCTGAGCCATGTTGGGTAAGGACGCTTGCCCTTCTGAGCCATGTTGGGTAATGACTCTTGCCCTTCTGAGCCATGTTGGGTAAGGACGCTTGCCCTTCTGAGCCATGTTGGGTAAGGACTCTTGCCCTTCTCAACCATGTTGGGTAAGGACTCTTGCCCTTATTCGACCTTCTGGGCAGGAGCTCTTGCCCTTCCTGGGGTCTCCCTGGCCCACGGGAGATTACCTCAGATTTACGGCGCCCATCATGGCGAAGGGAAACGTGAGTAAGACTCGCGAACCCATTGTTTGAGGCCAGGTTGTTTGCTGGAGACTAGGTTGTTTGCTGGGGAACCAGGTCGTTTGCTGGAAACCAGGTTGTTTGCTGGAGACTAGGTTGTTTGCTGGAGACTAGGTTGTTTGCTGGAAACCAGGTTGTTTGCTGGGGAACCAGGTCGTTTGCTGGAAACCAGGTTGTTTGCTGGAAACCAGGTCGTTTGCTGGATACTAGGTTGTTTGCTGGAAATCAGGTTATTTGCTGGAAATCAGGTTGTTTCCTGGATACTAGGTTGTTTGCTGACAGGTTGTTAGTTTGCGAACCAGGTTGTTTGATGGAGACCAGGTATGTCTGACGGAAACAAGTTTGTTTGGTGGAGACGACATTCTTTGATGGAAACTAGGTTGTTTGATGGAGACCAGGTTGTTTGATGGAGACCCGGTTGTTTGATGGAGACCAAGTTGTTTGATAGAAACCAGGTTCATTCTATGCTGGGTTCCGTCTCTATCACTGGCTTCAGGTTGTCTGCTGGATTCCATGTTGTTTGCCGACGTCCAAGTTGTTTCCTTGGTTATAAGTTGTTTCTTGAAGTTCAAGTTGTTCACTGTGATCCAAGTTGTTTGCTCCTGTCCGGAGGGTTTACCGAGTTTCCCCAGAAGTTTGTTGGTGTCCAAGCTGTTTGCTTGGTCCATGGCTGTTTGCTGGGTCCATGGCTGTTTGCTTGGTCCATGGCTGTTTGCTGGGTCCATGGCTGTTTGCTGGGTCCATGGCTGTTTGCTGGGTCCATGGTTGTTTGCTGGGTCCATGGCTGTTTGCTGGGTCCATGGTTGTTTGCTGGGTCCATGGCTGTTTGCTGGGTCCATGGCTGTTTGCTGGGTCCATGGCTGTTTGCTGGATCCATGGCTGTTTGCTGGGTCCATGGCTGTTTGCTGGGTCCATGGCTGTTTGCTGGGTCCATGGTTGTTTGCTGGGTCCATGGCTGTTTGCTGGGTCCATGGCTGTTTGCTGGGTCCATGGCTGTTTGCTGGGTCCATGGCTGTTTGCTGGGTCCATGGCAGTTTGCTGGGTCCATGGCTGTTTGCTTGGTCCATGGCTGTTTGCTGGGTCCATGGCTGTTTGCTGGGTCCATGGCTGTTTGCTGGGTCCATGGCTGTTTGCTGGGTCCATGGTTGTTTGCTGGGTCCATGGTTGTTTGCTGGGTCCATGGCTGTTTGCTGGGTCCATGGCTGTTTGCTGGGTCCATTGCTGTTTGCTGGGTCCATGGCTTTTTGCTGAGTCCATGGCTGTTTGCTGGGTCCATGGCTGTTTGCTGGGTCCATTGCTGTTTGCTGGGTCCATGGCTGTTTGCTGGGTCCATGGCTGTTTGCTGGGTCCATGGTTGTTTGCTGGGTCCATGGTTGTTTGCTGGGTCCATGGTTGTTTGCTGGATCCATGGTTGTTTGCTGGGTCTATGGTTGTTTGCTGGGTCCATGGTTGTTTGCTGGGTCCATGGTTGTTTGTTCCCTCCCTCAACCTGCGGTCCATGGGCATTCCCAGCTTTCAGCAGTCCGTTTTGAAAGAAGAATTCCTCCCTTCGCCCCATCTTCACCTTCGATCTATCAAGAGATGCTTAAAAGCACACACAACACACACACACACACAACACACGTCTATCATCATCATCATCATCGTCGTCACATGTTGTGAAGTTGTGAACGCTACTACTTCATCACATGTTGTGAAGTTGTGAACGCTACTACTTCATCACATGTTGTGAAGTTGTGAACGCTACTACTTCATCACATGTTGTGAAGTTGTGAACGCTACTACTTCATCACATGTTGTGAAGTTGTGAACGCTACTACTTCATCACATGTTGTGAAGTTGTGAACGCTACTACTTCATCACATGTTGTGAAGTTGTGAACACTACTACTTCATCACATGTTGTGAAGTTGTGAACACTACTACTTCATCACATGTTGTGAAGTTGTGAACGCTACTACTTCATCACATGTTGTGAAGTTGTGAACACTACTACTTCATCACATGTTGTGAAGTTGTGAACGCTACTACTTCGTCTATTAATCATAGACCCATCAGTTCAGACCATCACAACTTCACCCCCCTCCCTCTCTCATAACCACTTCATACATCACTGCAACATCTGCGCCTTCAGGTCTTCCTCCCTCTCCCTCCCTCGCCTCCCGCGACTCCCCCTTTCACATAGCCACGCCACCCTCCTACGCCACAGCCACGCCCCTTGACGCAATAGATACCCATCGGTCTCCAGCCCTCGCACATCTGGGACTGAGGATATCGTCCTCTCTCCTTGCTCTTCCCCCCTCCTCAACGTTTCCTGGGACGTGGCCGCTTGATCCCATGGGTTCTAGAGGAAATCCCTCCCTCCCTCCTTCCTTCTCCCCCAGAATCTCATGGGGAGGGTGGGGTTGGGAGAGGGAAAATCTGCCGCGGGCCTTGCTGGACCCGTCGTGTTTCCCAGGAATATTAATTAGCGCCTCGCAGACGTCCATAGGCCTCCTCCTCCTCCTCCTCCTCCTTCCATAAAGCCAAGGAACTTGCAGCACCAATCTTCCTTAGGGTGGGGGAGGGACAGACCACTTGGGTTGGGCCGCCATAGCTTCGTTGCTTAGGGGGGCGCCCCCTTGCCTTGGGGGGGGGGTGAATGCCACTGTGTTTAAGGGGGCGCCCCCTTGCCTTGGGGGGGGTGAATGCCACTGTGTTTAAGGGGGCGCCCCCTTGCCTTGTGGGGGGATGAATGCCACTGTGTTTAAGGGGGCGCCCCCTTGCCTTGTGGGGGATGAATGCCACTGTAGTAGGAGAATTTTGATGATAGAAGAAATAATGATAATGATAGTAATGATATTGATGATGATAATAAGCATAACAGGAATAAGAGCAATGATAATGTAGTGATGATAAGAATATTTACATCCTTATCAATGTTATTATCATTATCAGATTATCATTATTATCATTATCATTATTAGTATTACTATCATTATTATAACTATCTTATTATCATTATTATTGTTATCATTATTATTACTATTACTATCATTATTATTATCATTATTATTATTACTATCATTATCAATATCATTATTATCATTATTATTATCATCATTATCATTACTATCGTCATTAGTATTATTATCATTATCATCATCTTCAAGTTTATACATAAAGCAGTGAAAACGAAGATGATAAAGAGATTCCTAACTTCAACCTGAATTGTATATATGTAGCATGTCTTTATTCCACACACATACACAGACACACACACACACACACACACACACACACAAACATAAACACACACACACACACACACACCAGCCTAAGCCAGGTACCCATTTATCGACCAATCGCGATTGGGAGGATGAACACCTGGGTTTTGTGAAGATCGACTGCCACAACCAGGTTTCGAACCTATGCAAATCCGACCCCGGGCTGGGCTGTGGTGACTCATGGTCAGTAACGCTGACCACTACACCACGGAGGCATGATGCACACGATGCTGTGCATGAAGGGTAACCGAATACCAAGAATACTCGCCTGACACCTTGCCTTTCAGAGATATTCTCACTACAGGATTAACAAGGAAGGCTTAAAAAGAGACTGGGACGCAGGTAGGGGAAAAGAAATAAGCATTCCCTAAGCAGATACAAATTTGTATAACAGCTCGACACTCGCTGCTCAGAAGAGGCTTCTGAAACCAAGAGAACATCGTATCACACCACCATCCCTGCTCGTCAAGGTTTGGATTCCTCTTGAAGTACTGTCCAAAAAAGCATCTATTGCTAGATCATTAGGATCGAATGTCCTTTGCCTTCCGATATCATCCCTATACCATACGTCTGTACTGTTCGTGGCTCTGCCTTCGTGCACCTGAAGACAAAGCTAAACACAACTGCCACTCAGGGAAGAGTGACGTCTCACCATCATTGCGACATGGAGGAACCGACAGCCGGAGAATTGACGTCGCCATGAACCCATATCGAAAGACGTCGATCAAGAATGTTGGCGCGACGCGATCGAGCTCCAGCCTCTGGAACTGGTGAGGACAGAGGCCTGAGTCCTTCAGAAGGTTGGTTCCTTCAGAAGCCTAAGTGCATCAGGATCCTTTGGGGTTGGTGGGGTCCTTCATCAGAGTCCTGGGTCTTTCAACATCCTGGGGGCCCTCAGGAGACTGACTACCTTCAGAAGCCTAGGAAATTCAGAAGACTCTGGCCTTCAGAAGCTTGAGTCCTTCAGGAGATGGAGTCCTTCAAGTCAAAGTGTCCCTCAGAAACCTGAGTCCTTCAGGAGACTATGCTCCTCAAAAGACGATGTGTCTTTCAGCCGCCTGAATTCTTCAGAGTCCTAGATCCTTCACTTCAGGAGACTATGCTCTTCAAAAGACGATGTATCCTTCAGCCACCTGAATTCTTCAGAGTCCTAGATCCTTCATATGCCTTACATCTGTGCCCATTGGAATATCACGCCGTGTCAGCGGGCGTCGGCAGCAGCTGGCCTGCATCAAGGGGGGATCAGACCAACTCTACACAGCTGCTTGCAAGCAAAGATTGCTGACGTTAGCGAGACCAGCTGGAAGAATCTGAGACAGGGTATAGCGACGAGACGTTCCAGACTATGGCTGGATTATGGTGAAGACGATGTCACTCGACGCCTTAAGACTGAGGATTGGATTATAAGAACCTCCAGTGGTCCTGGAGATGATGAGATGCATGTGCTAGCGTTCATACAGTGCCTGGGGAGGAACCAGAAGTGCATTGGTCTCAAAAGTTCTCTTATGAGTCGGCTGGTGTGGTGTGTCTAACATGGTGTGGTGTACCAGCCACAGTGTGGTGTACCAGACATAGGGTACTAGCTACAGTGTCGTATACCAGCCACAGTGTGGTGTACCAGCCATGGGGTACCAGCCACAGTGCTGTGTACCAGACATGGTATACCAGTCACAGTGTGGTATACCAGCCATGGCATACCAGCCACAGTGTAGTGTACCAGACATGGTACTCCTGGCTCCCCTTACCTTACCAACCCACACCAACCAAATCTGGCGAGTACCAAAGAAAATCTGCATCTCCCACATCACCCCCTTATCCCAGTACAAGAAGCACAACTAATCCAATACAATCGACCACCACCTCAAACATGGAGTCAATTAGAGATCTACTCACAGTCCACCCTGATACAGTAGCTATAGCCACCCATTACTTCTACTGACACACAATAACGCATTCAAGACCATAAAGAACTTTTCTACAATAGTCCTTGACAGCATTTCAAACTCCCTCATACAACACTTGGCACTATTGCCAGCCACAATCTTGACGATACTTTAAGCCTCTCCTGGTCACTCAGTAAAATCCCAAACATCTATAAGCTTGGTGACGTAATGGCCCATCCCGAAACCCTCTGAGCTATCCAACTCCCCCCTCATACCGCACTATATCAATGCTGTCGACAGCATCCAAACCCCTTGAAAACCTCATTCAACAGAATTAACCAGAATATGCCACTCTCACCTATACATCACGGCTTCAGACCCAGCCACTCCACTACCACACTACACACAAAAAAAAGATAAAATAAGATATGATAAGATAAGATGTCTTTATTGTCAACCAACCACAGTCCCCCCTCCTGCACAGCATGAGTGGCAATAGACACCGATAAAGTATTCGACACTGTTAACCTCACACCGAAAAATTCTTCGACACGACCTTCCACAACAATGACAAAAAAGTGGTGTGTCGCCACATGCCTGGTTACCAAGCCATGGCTCCCTCACAAAGACATCTTTAAATCTCTGAAGCTCGACAGTGTAGTATCCCTGGAGTGCTTTCCCCAACCCTCTTTCATCTTCTCCTACACTATCGTCCATCACCTTCTGCACAACATAGTGTGGTAGTCCTCGCATATTGCAGACGACCTCACCGATATACATCAGCACCCCAACACTACCCAAGCAACGGTAAACGTTCAACTCCAAATGTGGCTCAATCAAAACAGAATGCCTGCATGCTTATAAAAGTCGACTGTCACTCCTTAGACTCTTCACATATACGAATCCAACCTACACCCTTTTGTTTAGAGTGATACCAGCACCCTCCTGTTTAGGGTGACAGAGGGGCGTGCAAAACCCAGTCACTAAAACCTGCAACACATACTAGCAAACTCTAATAACACACACATGACATTCATTCACCACATTACGAAGATGAACACCACAGCCATAGACGAACGCTCTCAAAACACCGATTAACTACCAGATTTCGTACAAGAAAAACGATCTTTAAACACCCTGTCCAAAGAACTCATCCTCTCCACCGTAAACTACGCCTCACCTGCCAAATTCATCCACCATTTCAAAAACAAATTTAACAAAACTGCAGTCTACAAGACACCAAAGCACTTGGAACAGTTAATAACTGGTTGACCATAAAAAAACATTCAGCTTTTGTATGATGATACTATATGATCCACACTTAGTTATTCACAATAGCATCAAAACCCTTCTCGTCCATATCACTCCATAAATACACGCCAACCCATAGACTACACATTAAAAAACTGATCTTTTACCTCACACTTCGGTAACCTGTAGTCGCTGATCCCTCTTACAACAGTAGATACAACGTTAACAAGCATATACACTTCGAAATGACCCGAGAGCCACCGTCTCAACTCAGTCTTAAAGCGCCAATCCACCAGACATTCATACGTATGTATGTTACCAGACTCCGCCTACTGGAAGCTCCACCACCAGGGAAAAAATGAGTTACCTTTGGCCAGGCTACATCATCCTCACAATATAGTCTCGTCAAAGAACTTGTCGCTTGAAAGGGGTCCAGCCTGTCCCTGCTTTAGTGAGGTAGCGCCAGGAATGGATGAGGGAAAGGTCTCATTTGCTCACATTCATTCTCTAGCAGTCATGTGCAGTCCACGGAAACCATAGCTCCCTATAGACAGTCAGGCCCTACACACCTTACTTTCGTCTCCCCTGACCGCTTCGCTCAAATACTCTTGTTTAGTCCACTTACACCACGTCACCCCCTGTATACCATATCATTCCAGTTTATTCTATCCCATTCACGCCCTTTTACCATCGTAATGGTTAGGTCCCGAGCACTCAAAATGTATTTCAACATAATGGTAAGCAACCACTCAGACTGCCAGACACGGCCCATCAGAGAGCCACACAGGAGTGACAAAAACTACCAAAAACGACCCATCAGAGAGCCATACAGGAGCGACAAAAACGACCAAAAACGACCCATCAGAGAGCCATACAGGAGCGACAAAAACGACCAAAAACGACCCATCAGAGAGCCACACAGGAACGACAAAAACTACCAAAAACGACCCATCAGAGGGCCATACAGGAGCGACAAAAACGACCAAATACGACCCATCAGAGAGCCACACAGGAGCGACAATATCTGCCAGACACGGCCCATCAGAGAGCCATAGAGGAGCAAGACTCAATCTTGGTGGGAGTAGCCGCTCCGCCTGGTAGGGAGGCCCTCCAGGGGACCGGGTCAATGTTTACCTCCTGCGGCCGGCCATTTCTCACGTTGATAATGACCTCACGATATTCTCCCTCACTCCCGCTAGTCTGGAGAGCTCTCGCCCAACAGCAGCACGACTTCATATCCTTTTCTTCATCATTCCAATTCACGATGGAGCTTCATAGATTGCCTTTATAGATAGAGACTCTCCAGGGGATGCAACGGCTTTATCGAATGAATCATTCGGGGTAGAACTTCATACAGCGAGACTAAGTGGAAAGTTCATATCCCACAGGAGTGCTTCTTTGATCCACCAGTGTTTTGATAGTGTATGTATGACGTATGCGACGAATGTTATAGCAGTTTTGATAGCCTACTGTGCATAGTCCCTGCACCTTCCTTTTGACTTTTTAACGCTTTCTCTTGTACATCTCCCAATCACACGCACTCCTTCTCTGTAAGTTCCATCCACACACCTCTTTTGTCTGTTACTAACAACTTTAGGCTTCCTCATCCCACTCTTCCTCGCAAGTAACCCCTGATACATCTCTCTTTTCTCTATCACTAGCAACTCAGCTTCCACATTCCACTACTCACTACCTTTCCTAACCTACCCACTTACCCACCATCTGCACATTGTTGGTTTTCACACTTAGACGAGATTATTTACATTCAACTAGAGATACTGCAGGTAATCCCAGCTGATCCGATCATTTTTGATACTAAAAGTCTAAACGTCTCCTCACCCCTGTTATCGAAGATATGAGCAGATTAGGCCAAAATTACGTTAGATCACAAAGCCTCCTGTAGCACTACATGGTAACGCATTGACGCTTCAGCATCATCTAGCTTAAATTACATACTAGTTCATTGCATCGTACAATCTTATGCACTGTATTCGCGCTATGAGTTCGTCGTGATGTGGAAAAGAAAATCACCCCTCACCAGGCCATTGTTGGCTTGGCCATTAAAGCCACTGAGAGTTGGGGGCTATAGAGACCCTGGGTTCGATACCAATCTTCTTGGAGTGGCGCATCGCTGTCCCAACCTTCTTCCCTCCACTTCCTGTACCCTTCTTACATCCAAAATCCCAGTGTGACTGAGTGAGACACATTTTGTATTTAGATATTACGTTTATGGAATGGCGTACTTATAAGAAACCGTCTTCAAAAGATAGTGGTATTATCCAGCAGTCTTTGATTTCTGCATCGTATGCCAACTTCAATTCACGATGTTAGTTTAACCGAAATAGAATATTGTGAACTTTGAATAAGTATTACGTCAATGGAATTAATTCAACACAGAAAAATACACATTGAAATTATTCGTAGTGTACAATATTCCTTTACATACAGATGTATTCGTGTTTCGTTTCATCCATGTACCGTCAGAAGGACTTCAGTGTACCACTCGTGGTACACTGAACCAGCGGTTCGTATACCAATGACGCAGAGCGCTGTCCTTCGAGGTGGCTTGGTTCAACCTTGGTTGCGATGCCAGATAGATGTTGGCACGATCCCAGGCGCCATCACGATCTTGTAAGCGGCTTTTGTGTTCCTTAAACAATGTGTCAGACGTAAACGTCTGCATTTCACCCAATCCCTCCCACATGGTGATTCCACATCCTCACTCCCACACGTCGTGTTTCCCTTCCTCACTCCCACACGTCGTGTTTCCCTTCCTCACTCCCACACGTCGTGTTTCCCTTCCTCACTCCCACACGTCGTGTTTCCCTTCCTCACTCCCACACGTCGTGTTTTCCTTCCTCACTCTCACGTGTCGTGTTTCCTTTCCTCACTCCCATACATCGAGTGTCCCTCCCTCCTTGCCTCCCACATGTCGTGTTTCCCTCCCTCACTCCCATACATCGAGTGTTCCTCCCTCCTTGCCTCCACAAGTCGTGTTTCCCTCCCTCCTTGCCTCCCACATATCGGGTGTCTCTCCCTCCTTGCCTCCCACACGTCGTGTTTCCCCCCTATAAGTTTCCCTTCATCTCAGGCGCTGTTCTCCTCACCATCCATTACATGTCCAGCGGTCCACACCCACGCCCTTGAGTCAGGTCTTCCCCCTCTCTCTCTTTGCAGCCCTTCCCTTCCTCCAACACTCGGGGGAAGGAGGGAGGAGGTCTCTTCCTCTTCCCCGCACTCCAGATCCCCCGCCACCCACACCCACACCAGCCACAACTATGCAATTTCCTCCCACGTTATCTCGTCGCCAATTACCGCACCTCTGACGCCGTGGCGGAGGCAATAGATGGGACAGATTGCTGCAGCGCTCAATCCTTCCTGTACTGGATGGTTTAAAAAAAAAAAGAAGCAAGACTCCGGAGGTCCACAGTTTGTGTGCTGGTTCGAGTCTTGGCTAGAGTGACCTTATACCACGCACGTCTGTCTGCCTCTCTCTCTCTCTCTCTCTCTCTCTCTCTCTCTCTCTCTCTCTCTCTCTCTCTCTCTCTCTCTCTCTCTCTCTCCCCGGACCGACATATGACTTTTTTGGAGGGGAAGGGAGGGAATTCGTTGAAGGAAGTTTGACGACAAGTTCTGAGGAGTCGTACTTTCCAATCCTCTCAAGGGCACACGGGTCTGCGTCCACTGCAGCGTGGCGAAGACTGAGGCGCAGTCCAGACTTACTTTGATCTGATTTTCGACGTAATCTTCCAAAAGAAGGAACAGAGAAACGGGCCAAGTGAGGATTTCCCTCAAAGGAATGCTCAGTCCTCTGCTCTTAACGCTACCTCGCTGGTGTAGGAATTGCGAATAGTACGAAAAAAACGGAATATATATATATATATATATATATATATATATATATATATATATATATATATATATATATATATATATAATGTATGTGTGTGTGTGTGTGTGTGTGTGTAGGAAGTACAATACGTCATTATTTATACTAGACCAATGTCTGGTATAAAGATACAAAGATAATCCTCTGTAAGCTTTTCCCTTATCCCCTTGGTTAGTCTGGTGGGGTTATTTTCCTGGGGAAGGAAAGAAACCTGTTTTTTCCCTCACTGCAGGGAAAGGTTGGGTAACTTCCTCTCTGAGAGGTATATATATATATATATATATATCCTATTTGCTGAGTCGGCCAAGCTATAACTCCCTGAATGATGAGGAAGCAAGTATTTCCAGAAGGCGAAGAGGAAAAGGAGTGAATATATAGGGAAGGGTGGGGTAAGGCAATGGAAACGGTAATGTTAAATGAGGAAGGAAAACATACGTAAGGAAGTGTGACACAATGAAGAGGTAGAGAAGATGGGAAGAGGTGACGAAGGAATAGCCAGGATAGATGATAAATGTATACGAAAATTGAGAGATAGGAAAGTAAAGAGGATCAAAATACACCGCCAGAATGATACAAGGATCGTAGCACAAAGACAATGCCTCTATCGGCAAACGACAAAGGATTAAAACATACAGAGTTGAATACGACTACAGAATTTATGCTAGTCAAAGGAATTAAGAGTCCGTCCACGCAAACAGGAAATGGTGAATGCTGGAGTGAAAGAAGCCAAGTTAAGTTGCTTTCATCGGGGGCAGCTTTCATTTTATCATATCCCACATGACGTCAGTGAATGAAAGATGAAAGAATACAGGTGCATTCACGAAATCCTCATTTACGTCATCCCGCAAGAACAATACCCTCATTAAGTTTACCCCCCCCCACTCAAACAATAGCCTCATTAATGTCATTATACCTACAGGAAAACCTCATTAACGCCACCTTATGGAAACATCAACCTCATTAACGTCACTTAAACAATAGCCTCATTAACGTCACTTAAACAATAGCCTCATTAATGTTACATAAACGATAGCCTCATTGATGTTACGCAAACAATAGCCTCATTAATGTTACATAAACAATAGCCTCATTAATGTTACATAAACAGTAGCCTCATTAATGTTAGATAAACGATAACCTCATTAATGTTACGCAAACAATATCCTCATTAATGTTACATAAACTATAGCCTTATCAATGTTACGCAAACAATAGCCTCATTAATGTTACATAAACAATAGCCTCATTAATGTTACGCAAACAATAGCCTCATTAATGTTACATAAACAATAGCCTCATTGTTAGATAAACGATAACCTCATTAATGTTACGCAAACAATAGCCTCGTTAATGTTACATAAACAATAGCCTT
Organism: Panulirus ornatus; assembly: GCF_036320965.1. NCBI lineage: Eukaryota > Metazoa > Arthropoda > Malacostraca > Decapoda > Palinuridae > Panulirus > Panulirus ornatus. The sequence goes on from NC_092232.1 coordinate 51,340,941, forward strand.
ATCAATGTTACGCAAACAATAGCCTCATTAATGTTACATAAACAATAGACTCATTAATGTTACATAAACAATAGCCTCATTAATGTTACGCAAACAATAGCCTCATTAATGTTACATAAACAATAGCCTCATTAATGTCAGATAAACGATAACCTCATTAATGTTACGCAAACAATAGCCTCATTAACGTTACATAAACAGTAGCTTCATTAATGTTACATAAACAATATGTCATTATACGCATACAGAAAACCCTCATAAATGCCTCTACACTCACAACACGCTATTCACCATCACCCTTTCAAAAGAGCAGCCTCATTAACATCGCCCTGCATGATCAACTACCTCATTAACGTCACCTCACAAATATAAAAGCCTCATTAACGTCACCTCATACAACAACCTCATTAAAATCACCTTCATATGACGAACAGCCTCATTAACGTCACTCTATATGAACTACCTCATTAACGACACATCCTGCAGACGTAACACCCTCATTAACGTCACTGTATAGGGACTACCTCATTAACGACACATCCTGCAGAAGCAACAGCCTCATTAAAGTCACTCTAGATGAACCACCTCATGAACGACACCCTCCTGCTGGAGCAACAACCTCATTAAAGTCCCTCCTCATAGCACCAGCCTCACGAACGCTACCGATCATGGACAACAACCTCATAAACCTCACACTGCATCAACTCATTAACTTCAACATCCTCATGAGCGCCACCGTTCGCAAAACCACCACCTCATTAACGTCGCGCTTCATACACAATAGCCCCAATCGACAACACCCTACACGACCAACTGCCTCATTATCGTCACCCTAGATAAGCAGCTGCCTCATTATCGTCACCCTAGATAAGCAGCTGCCTCATTATCGTCACCCTAGATAAGCAGCTGCCTCATTATCGTCACCCTATGTATGCAATAGCCTTATCAGCGCCACCCTAGGTATGCAAGAGCCTTATTAGCGTCACCCTAGGTATGCAAGAGCCTTATTAGCGTCACCCTAGGTATGCAAGAGCCTTATTAGCGTCACCCTAGGTATGCAAGAGCCTTATTAGCGTCACCCTAGGTATGCAAGAGCCTTATTAGCGTCACCCTAGGTATGCAAGAGCCTTATCAGCGTCGCCCTAGGTATGCAGTGGCCTTATCGGCATCACCCTAGGTATGCAGTGGCCTTATCACCGCCACCCTAGGTATGCAAGAGCCTTATTAGCGTCACCCTAGGTATGCAAGAGCCTTATTAGCGTCACCCTAGGTATGCAAGAGCCTTATTAGCGTCACCCTAGGTATGCAAGAGCCTTATTAGCGTCACCCTAGGTATGCAAGAGCCTTATTAGCGTCACCCTAGGTATGCAAGAGCCTTATTAGCGTCACCCTAGGTATGCAAGAGCCTTATCAGCGTCACCCTAGGTATGCAAGAGCCTTATTAGCGTCACCCTAGGTATGCAAGAGCCTTATTAGCGTCACCCTAAGTATTCAAGAGCCTTATTAGCGCCACCCTAGGTATGCAAGAGCCTTATTAGCGTCACCCTAAGTATTCAAGAGCCTTATTAGCGTCACCCTAGGTATGCAAGAGCCTTATTAGCGTCACCCTAGGTATGCAGTGGCCTTATCGACGTATGCCACATCCTCAGGTGTGAGGCGCTGAAGATAGTGATCCTGACGTTAATAGTATTCAAGACAGATACGCCTTTAATCACTGGCCATGTTAACCTGAGATGGCACACACACACACACACACACACACACACACACACACACAAGGGCCCCCATGGTATAGTGGTTAGCGTTACTGACCATGAGTGAGCGCGGGCTTGCCCCCCAAGGGTCGGATCCGCCTAGGTTTCGAAACCCGGTCGTGGCAGCCGGTACACACACACACACACACACGTACACATAGAGAGAGAGAGAGAGAGAGAGAGAGAGAGAGAGAGAGAGATCTAAAACGGACAGTTGCTAATGAGGGTGAGAGAGAGCCACGTATGTATCAGCATTCACCTCACTGTACCATCAAGCTGTTCGGGTTGACACACAGTTTCATCTACTCATGTGGGAAGGAGGAGACTGCCTCAGTCCCTCACTTTACACGAGCCAAAGAGGAGGGAATGCACGAGCCAAGGAGGGAGGAATGCACGAGCCAAGGAGGAGGGAGGAATACACGAGCCAAGGAGGAGGGAAAGGGATGCACGAGCCAAGGAGGAGGGATGCACGAGCCAAGGAGGGAGGGATGTACGAGCCAAGGAGGGGGGAAGGGATGCACCAGCCAAGAAGGAGGGAATGCACGAGCCAAGGAGGGGGGAATGCACGAGCCAAGGAGGGGGGAATGCACGAGCCAAGGGTGGGGGGGAAGGTATGCACGAGCCAAGGAGGAGGGAGGAATGCACGAGCCAAGGGTGGAGGAGGGAGGAATGCACGAGCCAAGGGGGGGGGGGAAGGGATGCACGAGCCAAGAAGGAGGGAATGCACGAGCCAAGGTGGGGGGGGAGGGGGGGCTGCACCAGGATCATACGTCCGTGGTAATCATATGATTCCAAGCTGGGGGGGCCCCCCGTCCACCCCCCCCTTCACCCCAATGCTGTTCTAATTTCATTCTCGCGCGTGTATTGGATGATCAATATCGCGCGTGAAGCGTGGCGCGGGCAGAGTAGGGCTCAGGGTGGCTTTGGTGGGGAGGGAAGGGAGGTGAGAGAGAGAGAGAGAGAGAGAGAGAGAGAGAGAGAGAGAGAGAGAGAGAGAGAGAGAGAGCTCACCAGGTGAGGCTTCCGCTCTCTCTCTCTCTCTCTCTCTCTCTCACTCACTCACTCACTCACTCTCTCTCTCTCTCTCTCTCTCTCTCTCTCTCTCTCTCTCTCTCTCTCTCTCTCTCTCTCTCTCTCTCTCCCTAATTAGTTCATTATAAGGCAAGGAAAGCCGGCAGGAGTGAGAGCTGGGCTTTGAAATAGTGAGAGGCATTAGAATGGTGATGGTGTGAGAGATATCACCATCATGGTGATATAGTGAGAGGCATGAGAATGGTGATACAATAAGAGGGGTCAGGATGGTGATACAATACGAGATATCAGAATGGTGATACAATACGAGATATCAGAATGGTGATACAATACGAGATATCATAATGGTGATACAATACGAGATATCAGAATGGTGATACAATACGAGATATCAGAATGGTGATACAATACGAGATATCATAATGGTGATACAATACGAGATATCAGAATGGTGATACAATACGAGATATCAGAATGGTGATACAATACGAGATATCATAATGGTGATACAATACGAGATATCAGAATGGTGATACAATACGAGATATCAGAATGGTGATACAATACGAGATATCAGAATGGTGATGTAGTGGGAGGAGGTATCACCATCATGATATAGTGAGAGGTATAGGTATGAGATAGTGAGGCAGATGAGGATGGTGACCTGGTGTTTCCAGTAGAGTGTGAGGGCTGAGTAGAGTGTGAGTGGTTTCAGGCTACAGAAAACCTCATGAAAAGTGGGTTTATCTTATACTGGGAAAGCTCTGTATATAATTTGTGTATTCTGACATTACAGCTAGAAAGTCCAGGACGAAATCCCCTTCATAGTTTACTGTAGTTTTCTTAATGAGTATCCTATCGCAAGTTTACAGTCTAGGCCTTCCTCTGTAGACCATGGATCTGTGAGCCTCCTGGTGTAGCGTCTTCAGCCTGTTCGCTCGTGTGTGTGTGTTATGATCCATTGGTTTACGTAATTCTACATTTTTAAGACAGTTTTAGAGACCCAGAGACTAAATGGTACTTAGATGGTCAATATATTGATGTATACCACAGTATAATGGTACTTAGATGGTCAATATATTGATGTATACCACAGTATAATGGTACTTAGATGGTCAATGTATTGATGTATACTACAGTATAATGGTACTTAGATGGTCAATATATTGATGTATACCACAGTATAATGGAAGTCGGTATACGTTGATGAGGCGCAGTATAGGATGAAGAGAGCCATGATATGTAATGGTGAGGACGAGTATATAATAATGAGGGCCAGTATATGATAATGAGGGCCAATATATATAATGATGCATTGCCATGATTGCACTTCATCATTGTCATGTTTCCACCATCATTGTCATGTGTACACCATCATTACCATGCGTGTACACCATCATTACCATGAGTGTACTCCCAAAATCATCACGACGTGTACAACATCATTTCTTGGTACACTACTGTCACCATGAGTGTTTGTACATCAAAAGTGTACGAGTGTGTACAGACCGACACCAGCAAGAGATTGTGATCATTAACCAGAATGAGAAGCGTATTTGTACTGTCCTTAAGTACTATTATGACTTTGCGTACACGAGCGTACGCGAGGGGGACTATGAGTGTATTTACAACCTGGTGAGAGCAATTGTGTGTGTGTGTGTGTGTGTGTGTGTGTGTGTGTGTGTGTGTGTGTGTGTGAGTGTGTGTGTGAGTCCCGTAGGGTTGTATAAATATATACTTTCCACTAGTAGTTGCTGGAGAGGTTGGATTAGCTCTGGACAACACAAGGGTGTTGCCGCTCATACACAGCACCTTTTGTGTTGCGTTTCGCCACCTCAAACAGTGGGAGTTGAGGATTCTTTGCCTTTAACGACGGTGAAGGGGTGGGGGGAGGGGGGGAGGGATGGAAATGGCAACATCAGAGAAACAGAAAAGTCATTCCAATCTGAGTAGTCTGTCAGCCCTGACCTTGGGGAGGGCGGGGTGGTGTGGGTATTGTGTTGTCACACAGGAACCCCCTGCATGCTGATACATCTGACCCTCCCTTGAACTAGGGTGTGTTGTTATCCTCGAACTCCTGCTCGAAACAAGCGAAGAATAGCTTCATTCGTTCACATCCATTCTCGAGCCGTCATGTGTAATGTACCGAAACCACAGCTCCCTATCCACACTAAGCCCCCACAAAACTTTTCGTTTGTTCCCTCCACATCCGACGTGTATACATATATATATATCCTTAGTCAACCTCACCTCACTCATCCTCTCCATATGTCCAAACCATTTTAGTACACTCTTTTCATCTCTCTCATCATACGCCTCTTTCCGTCACACCTCTTTCTCTTACCCTACCTTTTCTTATTCTATCAACCCTCATCACACTACATACTGTCCTCAAACATTTCATTTCGAAAGTGCTCACCATCTCCCGCACTTGTTTATATCAGGCCCACGCCTTGCATCTGTACAGTATCGCTGGGACTGCTATACCACCAGACATTCCCATCTTTGCTCTCGAGTATTTCTCTTCCCACATACACTTCAGTGCATCTAGGGCCTTAGCAAACACCTGATCCACATATCCTCTGCCTCTCCTGAAGCCATAGTATTCATCCCCTATTCAGATACTCTGTGTATGCCTTCATTTGTGCTCATCCATAGACGAAGCCCTGACTTTATCCCTGGTACATTTCCTAACTATTCTTTCCCCTTCCCCTTGAGCATTATTTCCCTCAGAGCCAGATCATCCAGGTTTCAGGTTTCTCTTCTCAGACATACTACGTGTCTCTCCTATCTTCTCATTCTAGTGACAGCCACGGACATTCAGACACCTCAACCTGAGCTGTAGGATTTCCATAGGGCTTCCTAGGAGAGCACGGAGGCTCTTCTTGGCACAACTTGTCTCAGATATAACATCCACCTCACAGCAAGACTTGCGCCGCTTCTTCCTAGGCAAGGCATCACTACCTCTCCTCTGCAGCCCAGCATGGCTTCCCTCCCTTCCCTCTCAGCAAATACCTTCCGTTAACAATGTTTATTCAGCCTTCCATATACGCGCAGCTGGTATGGTCTTCCACTCCCCTCCACCTTCCTCCACACAACCTTCCACTATCCTCCCTGCACCCACCGCAGGAGCACCGCCTTACCCTGCTGCGACAGCCAACACCACTACGTTTAGCTCCGTCTCGTCATAGTGACTTTAGTTTAAAAGAAAAAGAAGAAATCTGCCTTGGACTCTCCACCTTCCTGGACCCCTTCTCGGAGCCTCGAGTCCCAGGATGTGTCCCTGTGTGTACTCATCACCATCCCACTCGAGACACTTCATCCACTCGCCCTTCACCCCCTTCAGCTGGTACCTCCGCTGCCTCGCCGGGTGGCAAGGTGCCACATCTTACCATCTGTTCCTTCGGGAGTAGAACCCGAGACAGCGACGTTACTCTGCCAGTAATGTCGAATCCTTTCGCTCTATTTGAGAGGGATCCAACCCGACCCCCCATGTCTCCTCCTCCTCCTCCTCCTACCCACAGTTACCAGTCTAGTCCTCCTCCTGCTCCTCCTCCTCCTCCTCTTCTTCTCCCTCCCTCCGACCCTCCCTCACTCACAACCTCCTTCAGCAGGTCGGAGAGTGGCAGGCCCTGAGAGGGCCTGGGGGATGCCAAGCCAGCGGTTTCTGAAGAGCCCCGTGCGCTCTAATGAGCACCCCGGACAAGTTCCCCTCCAGACTTAAGTTTACCGCCCCGCAATTTGAACGCAACCAGGTTGGGCCCAAGACTTACCGTAAAGTTTACCTCAAAAGTCTGTCGAACTCGTAAAAGGAACGCAGTGTTTACCTTGAGTTCGACAACAGTTATGTACCTCCGAGGTAGCGATGTGGCTCATATCGCTGCTGACCATGACGCTTCCACGGGCTTGCCCCCAGGGGGTCGAGTGTGTATAGGTTCGAATCCTGGTGACGGCAGTCGGTCCACAGTCAGCCCCAGCCGTTCATCCTCCCGTCCGTCGGTCGCTGTTTAATTGGGATGACCTCATTAACACTACAAGCAGCCACAGGTCAGTTACCGAACTTACCCCGACGCTATGAGTCTGGAAGAGGAAGACGAAATCCGGGGCCTCAAGCAGAGAGAGAGAGAGAGAGAGAGAGAGAGAGAGAGAGAGAGAGAGAGAGAGAGAGAGAGAGAGAAAGGTCAGGTCAAATGAGGGTGTGGGATAGTGACAGCGTGAGTAGAAGGGGGTGGGGGGATATATAAACTACAGATGATCTACAATTCATGGTCATTCACAGCACTGTCTTGGGGGTTCAATACCACAATGTAAAACCTTATACATGATCTTAAAGTCTTTCTTTGGGTTCGTAAACCCTTTAGCTCTTCCATCGAGGTATACCAGAGTGTCTACGGAAACACTTGCCTCTCCCCCATAGTCATGAGTGAGCCAAGCCTTATCCTCATAACCTCACTCATCATTATCTCACGTTCTTTCCACCTTCATTCGCCTTTTGGGGTTCACCCCTCGTCTCATGCAGCTGAGCCTTATACACAAACCCTTAGTCTCACGTCTTAGCTCACTTCTCAAACTCGTTCTCAACTACGTCTTCCTAACCTCATAATTATAACTCAAGTCCTGGCTCAAACCTCAGAGCTTTAATTATCAGAGGAAACATGATCTCACAACCTCATCTCTCTCGCTTTCTGTACAAATCTCAATTAGGCTAAGGGTACTCAACAACCACACAACACAACCACCTCCTCCCTCATAACAACCTCACCTCCTGTCCTGGCCTACTTCTCAGGTGTCATTTAAGTGGTTACGTAAGTCCAGGATCTACGTCTCCATCGTAACCAAGAGGTTATGATCCCCTCCCACAACAAACTTGTGTTGTAAGTTATTTTAAAGCTGATGGTGTTGACTGCCTTTGGTGTGTGTGTGTGTGTGTGTGTTGCTGTGGTTAATAATGTTGCCCTGTGTCATTCTGCTGCTGTTCTTGCTCTTGTTGTTCTTGTTGTTTTCTCCTGCTACTGTTCCTGCTGCTCCTGCTCCCTTTATTACAGCTGTGGCTACTGCTCCCTACTGCTCCCTACTGCTACAGTTGCCTCTCCTGCTCATGACACCCGCCACTGCTGGCCACACTTACCGTTGGCACATGACCCTGCCAGCAGGCAGGAGCTCGCATGACGGTCTATCGATCCCTGCCTAGTGATGGTGCATGACGTGGATGGTGAGAGCTAGAAATGGTGATTCACTTAGAAATGGTGATTCACTTAGAAATGGTGATTCACTTAGAAATGGTGATTCACTTAGAAATGGTGATTCACAAACGGTGATTCACTTACAAATGGTGATTCACTCAGTAATGGTGATTCACTTAGAAATGGTGATTCACAAACGGTGATTCACTTAGAAATTGTGATTCACTCAGTAATGGTGATTCACTTAGAAATGGTGATTCACTTAGAAATGGTGATTCACTTAGAAATGGTGATTCACAAACGGTGATTCACTTGGGAATGGTGATTCACTCGGTAATGGTGATTCACTTAGAAATGGTGATTCACTCAGTAATGGTGATTCACTCATAAATGGTGATTCACTTAGAAATGGTGATTCACTTAGAAATGGTGATTCACGGGAAACTGGGAGGGATCAGGGAGGCTGATGGGTAATGGTTGAGTCTGTAGAGAAAATTCTGAGTCACTGAGAAATAGGGAGGGTCAGTAAGAAATAGGGAAGAGTCAGTAAGAAATAGAGAGACTCAGTAAGAAACAGGGAAGAGTCAGTAAGAAATAGGGAAAGTCGATGAGAAATAGGAGGACTCACTAATGAATAGGGAAAGTGAATAAGAGATTTGGAGACGATGGGAAATTCGGTGAGTCAGCCAGAATGAGAGAGAGAGAGAGAGAGAGAGAGAGAGAGAGAGAGAGAGAGAGAGAGAGAGAGAGAGAGAGAGAGAGAGAGAGAGAGAGAGCTGTTACTGCTCTGTAAATAACTCACCTGATCGACCATACACCTATATTAAGGGGCAATGAGGCGGGCCAGCTGGGTTCTCACCACCTGCAGTGAGGGAGGGCAAGCCTTCCCCTTCGCCATCTGCGATGAGGCGGAGGAGCCATCCTTACCACCTGCAATGAGGTTAGGGAGCCGTTAGCAACACCTGCAATGAGGTTAGGGAGCCGTCAGCACCACCTGCAATGAGGTTAAGGAGCCGTCAGCACCACCTGCCGTTATACAGGGCAGCTGTCCGCACCACCTGCAGGTGGTTGTGGCAGCTACACCGGCACCAGCTACATTGAGGTGTAGCGTCCGTCCTCACCAGCTGTGTGGTGTGGTGGTTAGCGTCGCTGGACGTGATCCACGCACGGGGACTATCCGACCGGGTTCGAATCCTGGACGAAGCAGTGGGCCCACACCCAACCCACCTGTTCATCCTCCGTCATCGGGGTTTTGCCGACAGATGAGGGTTACCTGGCTGAAGGTGTGTGTGTGTGTGTGTGTGTGTGTGTGAACAGACAGATACGAAATAGAGAGAGAGAGAGAGAGAGAGAGAGAGAGAGAGAGAGAGAGAGAGAGAGAGAGAGTTAGAGAGAGAGTCTGGCGTTACGCCTGCGTCCATATCGAAGGAGGAGCGAGACACGGTTCGTCTCGAGGAAGACTGACCCAGTGGATGACCGACGAAGGAATCTTGGAGGAGGTTGGACGAATTTAACTAACCAGCGGAAGTCGCCACCAGGGACCTTGTCTGACGAGACGTTTGTGAGGGTAGTGTGAGGAAGTGGCCTCATGAGGCAGAGGGGGAGAGCGCCTCACTCTATCACGTCCCCAGCTCCACGGGTAATGAGGTATTAGTACGTGAGGGAGGCACGAGTAATGAGGCGTTACCATGTGAGCAGGTGGTGAGAAGGCATGAGTAATGAGGCGTTACCATGTGAGCAAGTGATGAAAAGGCATGAGTAATGAGGCATTACCACGTGAGCAGGTGGTGAAGAAGGCATGAGTAATGAGGCATTACCACGTGAGCAGGTGGTGAGGAAGGCATGAGTAATGAGGCATTACCACGTGAGCAGGTGGTGAGGAAGGCATGAGTAATGAGGCATTACCACGTGAGCAGGTGGTGAGGAGAAGACATGAGGATGATGATATAGGGTTACGACACTTCTGAATTCGACTGTACGTATGATGCAAGGTTTAAGGGATGGGGCAACACCAGTGTAAAACTCTCACCTCGCAATATACCAGTGGTAATCACACACACACACACACACACACACACGCCTGTTAAGTACCACTTAAGTACAAATTACTTTTTTTACTACTACTACAACTGCTACTACTACTACTACTACTACTACTACTACTGCTACTACTACTACTACTACTAATGGTGATGATAATGGTGATAGAAGTAGTAATAACAATAATAAAGATAATTATAATAAATGATCTACGAAATTAACTGCAGCCCAAAAGCTGACAACAGAGAGAAAATGCCACACAATATAGACAACGGGGCTTAAAAGCAGGAGCCGTTTCCAACAGGCTGTCTCTCCTCAAACACTGGTGGTGGCAGCCCACATATGACTGCGTCAACAGTAGCAAAGAAAACAGAACCAGAGTTAGAAACTTCTTCTTTCAAGTAGTTTCGACACTGTCGCCTTGAGGGTGACGATAAACCATGATTGGTTGTTTGGTTGGGCCTTAGGTCTCCCAACTACCAGGGTTGTTAAGGGCTCCGCTGTCAAGCTGCAACTACCAAAAGAAAAATCATATATACATCTATATATGTATATATATGTAAGTATATGAGCCATGAATAACACACAGGCTTGTATACATAACTGAGAGCTCAAGGAAATGGACCGCGAGAAGCGGCGCTACCTAATTGGTCCAGCACTGACGCCTGCTTGCCGTAAAATGACCAGTCACAGAGCGCCACTTCTGCTGCCGTGAAGATAATGCACTGGTGTTATTGTCTCTTTCAACGGCGCTGTTGGCTGCTTCTATTGCTCTCCTCGCCCTCTTGTTTGCTCCCTGGTGAGACCTTACACCACCTACTGCTAGGAACCCGGTAGGTTATACCACTGGAATCCCCTTAGACTGTCCCCAGTGGTAGCCTCCCAGACTCTACCACTGGTAATGCCGTAGCCTCTACCACTGATAGCCTCGTAGGTTCCACCTCGTTAGCTCGACCACTGATAACTATCGTAGATTCTACCACTTGTAGCCTCATGGCCTGTACCATTAGTAACGCTTAGGCTCAATATACACCTTCCTCTCCTCCCTAACCATCTCTTCAGTAGTGACATCTACACACACAACAACACCTTCAAGAAAGATAATCCACCATCTCGACATCTTTTGCTCAGTCTTGCGAGTCATTGACTGATTCGTCTCTGTGATTCCTAGTCTTTCTTTGCACCCTGAAACTACAGACTTCGACCCCACACAAAAAGCTCCTGTGTCCCGTTATTTACTTCCCTTGTCGCCCGAGACGTGAGTGTATAAGTAAAGAAGATATATTCCAGACAGACCAGTGGTGGTGGTGTGCTCCAGTGAAATAACTGATGGAAACATGCATAAGGGAAGGTTCCTTTTTGTCGTCTACCTCCCCAAGCACGTTTCCCTCGTGTCTGGGTGCAAATAACATGAGGGCGTCGCATGGGTAAGGTCGAAAGAATACTTTGCACTCACACATCTTGCCAGACATTCTCTGCGGCGACTCATGTATTGCTTCGAACCCTGAACTGTTCTTAGAGCGAGGTGCTATACTATACCCAGAGCGTCATCCACATGTGGATGCTAAATCTTCATTCTTAGCTTTTACGACGAGGTTACATCTGGTCTAATTCTGGTATATACTCTTTTTTTTTTTTTGGCGGTAGATGTGGCAGGGCAATCAATACGCCGCACATCCAGATCATCTTGTATTTGCTCAGCAGCGCTCAGGACGCAGGCCAAGTCCACCGGGCGAGACTGCAGGGCATAACGTATAGTGATGTATACACGTCAATGCGGGAATAGCGTAGGGCAATTGAGTGATAAGTGCTCATGTCTACTTGTTGTAGTTGTGTCCCGACAATGAAGGGTCATAGGATGTGTTAAATCAGTGTCTGCAGTGTTTTAAGAGTGGGGTAATGTCCCGAGCGTAAACGGAAAAGTGTGACTCGTCTATGTCTGGGGAGCGTGGTTTCCAATGGATGTACGTATGAGGCTGGTGTTTCGGCCTGGGCTGGGAGGGTGGTCGTGTAGTTCAAGTAGGGTTATGTCAGTGTTTGTGTGCTTTGTAGATGTTGTATTTGTTAGGGTATGGTGGGGAATTAGTGAGTATAGGACGCTGCAGTATGAGGCAGGGGTAAGCATTTTGTTTCTAAGTAGGGGATGGTACTTTATCGTGGAATGGTCTCGATGGGAGGGGTTGCTCTTGCAAAGAGCTGAATACCGAGCATATTGAAGTGGGACTTTACTGAGAAGACTTTTGTTTTATTGTGAAGATGTTGAGAATTAGTGGCTGCTTGGCAGCCTGTGATTGTTCTGAGTGCTCTGTTCTGTTTGGTTTTGCTGATTTGTCAATTTTGCTTCTGAGAGGGCAGAAGACCAGGCAGGTGAAGCATAAAGTGGAGCGGAAGAATTAAACGTAGATTTCCTGTTCAAATCAGCTAATAGATCGTGTACTGGTCTACCACTAATGTTTTTGGAGTTGGGAATCAATGTCATGTGTCTGTCGTGTGTGAATGATGGCATTGGTGTTTTGTTCGGTGGAAGCCATTGTTCATAAAAGTGACTGGAGGAGGTAGGTAGTTTGGATTACTGTCTGGAGTTAAAACAGAAGACTTGTGGAGATATAGACAATCTGTTCTGGATGAGCCATTGTTCTAATTGTGTAAATTAGTGTTGAATAGTTCATGATTCTACTATGGTGCCAGGGCTTTGTGACGCGATTCCGAGGTCGTCTACGTTGGAGAGGACCTCTACATTGTGACACGTATAATGGAAAGTCGTGTTGGAGGAAGAGACCGAAGAGGAATGGAGGAGAGAAAAAAAAAATTTTTGCTTCTTGGGGAATTTCATTGTCGAGTGGAAATGGTTTTAGAGACGAAACTATTGTGAGTCCCTACTGCATGACGTGTGGCTGGCCACCTTGGCAAGTTGGCCCACAACTTTTTACTCATTGTTGTGGTGGGCAATGTCGTGTATCTTTCATGCGTTGGGAGACTAGCTGTGTCAAATGCTTTTTTGATGTCTAAGCAGAACGAGGGTTGTGGTTGGCTGAACCCGTCCAGAAAATGCATTTGTGAGGCCTGTGTGTAGTGTGGTGGTGGTGGTGGTGGAGGGGTCTGAAACCAGGCATCCAAGTCTATCGACCAAACCCAAAGAGGAGGATGAACATCTGGGTTGGGTGTGAGATGGCTGCCCCTTCCTGGAATTCGATCCTGACGGACTCTTGTGTGAATCGTAGGCTAGAGACAGACAGATTAATCTCTGAGGAAGAAATGGTCGTCGAAAAAGCAAAACAAACCCCATTCTCATGTTCACCACTGACTGTGAATCAGAAGGGAGGTATACAGAACACTGAGTCAAGGAAGACTTCCCACACCCCTCACCTCCACAAGTAACTACCCATCATTCAAGACAAGAGGGACATGCGAGTGAGTGAGGGACGGAGGGAGAGAAGAGAGAGAGGGTTTTCCCTAGACTCCTTCAACCCTCAGGATGGCTTACGGCACCTGATTCCTCCCTTCCCTGACGTGATAGACTGCTCCCCTCACGCCCCCTTGTCTCTATCACTCATTGTTTATTCCCACAGTACGATGGATCACTGGACGGGCCCACTCATCACCACGCCCCTCCTGTGATTTGTGAGATGGTGTTGTTCGTAGAGTGTCTCCTCTGGAGGCACTTCGACAGTCGCATCTGACAATGCTTTTCGTCAAGTCTCGTCCAACATACCGCGTTATTAGTCAAGTGTCGTTCAACATATCGCGTTATTAGTCAAGTGTCGTCCAACATACAGCGTTATTAATCCGTTCTCGTCCAACATACAGCGTTATTAGTCAAGTCTCGTTCAACAGAGAGCGTTATTGATCAGGTCTCGTCCAACATACAGCGTTATCAGTCAAATCTCGTTCATTCCAATTGCGTTATTTGTCAAGTAACGTTCATCATACTGCGTTCATTTTTTCAAGTAACGTTCGTGATAACTGCATTATTTGTCTGGTAACGTTCAACATAGTGCGTTATCTATCGACTCGTTCATCATACTGCGTTATTCATCGTCTCGTTCATCACGCTGCTTTATCTATCGTCTCGTTCATCACACTGCGTTGTTCCATACTCATTATGCTTCGACACAACGAGATGTTTTCTTTCCCCGAGACTGATTGAATGTGGGTTCGGAATCGAGACATTGGTAGCCGAAGGGAGAGTCTCTCTCTCTCTCTTAATGCACCTTTTATGACACTTGTTTACCCTCACCGCTCCTGCATAAATGGAGGCAGCTGAGATGGGATCCTAATATCACTTTTTCCCTTCGGGGATCTGCAAATCCCTCAAGATAGAGAGGCATCCCTGAAGGATCTATAAAGCTTTAGGGATGTGTCCTGCCTCTGACCCTATCGCAAGATGTATAAAGTCGGCCCCCTTTGTTGTGTGGTGGGTCGTACCCTTCACCTTGTAGCCGTAGAATTGAGGACTGAGATGTGGAGAAAGAACCATTGGCGATTTCTCCCTTTACCTCGGGTGGTTCTGGCCATCCGTCTGTCTCACGAGTGAATCCACCCTGTCTGTACTTAGGCACGGAGATCCCGAGGGCGTCCCTAGGAAACCTTGCACTCGAAAGCACTCACCAAGGCAGTGGTGCTGACGAAGCCCTCTGCACTGTGTGCTCAAGGCTTGGCATCAGACCATATTTTTCGTACCCTGAGAGTGAAACACGGGAGAAGGAGGGATTATACACACACACATGCACACACACACACACACACACACACACACACACACACACACACTCGCGCCCTTTCATGGAATATGCAAACCTCCAACAGCCAGGATCGAACCCAGGCGATCATAGGCCTAGCGGTAGCGCTCCCGCCTGTTGCGCAGGGGTCGCCGGGTTCGATCCTGGCTGTTAGAGGTTTGTATGATATATATATATATATATATAGCTTATTGTATTTTCTTATTATCAATCTTGCTATTGGTCTGTGTTGCCTCAGGGACCTAAGTCGTTGCTTTTTGACGCTAATCCTTGACCTTAGGGTCAATGATACTTGACCTCCCGTGTAGTCGAGATTGCCCAACCATTTACTGGACCATCATGGTGATCATGATGCAAACCCCTGTTGCTCAAACTTAAGACATCTCACACTATCATCTTCGCTATATTATTGTTGCAGATTACTTTGGTCCCTATGGTAAGAGAGCGTTTGGTTGAAAATCACTTTTCCTTTTTCGTATCGTCTTTTCTCTCCCCTTTTTTTTTCTTTTGGCTGGGGGTTGGAAATCCGGTGTTTATCGTGCAGATGCAGCGGGAGTGTCTTTTTAATTTACTCGGCTTACAGTGTTGCCACCACCACCTTCTTTTTTTCCCCTCTCTTCTTTTTTTTTTTTCGACTCACCAGGGAAATCCCAACCGTTGTGTTTTCCGTCATAAATATCACAAGTTACTTTGTGGGCTGTGTTATACAACGCTACCATTCTCTCTCTCTCTCTCTCTCTCTCTCTCTCTCTCTCTCTCTCTCTCACTCCCTCTCTCTCTCTCTCTCTCTCTCTCTCTCTCTCTCTCTCTCTCTCTCTCTTATCTCTCTCATCTCTTTCATCCTAACGAATCAGAACTGACTGACTCCAATAGATAGATTTCTATTGGTAGTTTTCTATGGTATCCTGTATCTGATTCTCGGTTTCCTTTGATACCCCGGATGTCTTCAGGGAACTTTCCATACAGCGTAAAGTACGTCGATTGAAAAGCCAGTATGGACCGGCTATTTCAAAGGATGAACAGCTAGATTGACTGTGGGCCAACTGCCGCGACCGGGATTCGAACCTACGCGGGCTCGACCTCAAGCGGACGGCCCGTGAGTACATGACAGTCAGGAACGCTGATCCACTACACCACGGTAATTCATCAAACCTTGACCACCTTATATCCGGGTCATTCCGAAAGAGGGATTTATTTTGCCGATATATTTGACGACCAGCATAAAAATTCTGTCCAATATGGCGTCGTGTCTTTTCTTTTTCAAATCTCGTCGCCTTCTTCAGATACTACAGGGAAATACGGTAATTCCCATGATATCAAACTGCTTTCTAGCTGTATACTATTAACAAACCTATTCTAATATTACGTAACTCAGGGTTGCTCTCCTTTGCTTAACGAGTTCACTGCCTCTTTCACTGCCGTGCCTCTACACTCAAACTGACCACGTAGAGTGAGCTTCGCGAATTAGCCATACACAATGGCAGGACTTTGTTATGTGGCCGAGTTAGCGGCTAAGGTCGTGGAAGGGAGGCGATCTTGAGCGCTCATGGGTGAGGAGGAGGAGGAAGAGGATGAGGATGGGGCGAAGGTGGAGGAGGAAGAGGATGGGAGGGAAGGAGGGAGGGAGGCGATCTTGAGCGCTCATGGGTGAGGAGGAGGAGGATGGGGCGAAGGTGGAGGAGGAAGAGGATGGGAGGGAAGGAGGGAGGGAGGAGATCTTGAGCGCTCATGGGTGAGGAGGAGGAGGAGGAGGAGGATGGGGCGAAGGTGGAGGAGGAAGAGGATGGGAGGGAAGGAGGGAGGGAGGCGGGGAGGTTGCTCCTCCTCCAGCTGACTTACCCTGGCGAAACATGAGCTGGTCCGCTGACTCAGTGTAATGGAAATTTAACTCAAAAATGAATCACGGGCCTCAATCGGTGGGGTTGGGGTGGGGTGTGTGTGTGTGTGGGGGGGGGGAGTGTGGGGGGGTTGGAGGGGGGGAAGAAGGAGGAGGGGGAGAGCAATATATATTTCTCTCTCTCTCTCTGCTTTCATTCGTCTATGAATATGTTCAGGTCTTCGATCAAGAATCTACGAGATTTGCTTTGTAGGTTTTGCAATCACTTTGTGATATTCTAGCTTGGGATAACTGGTGGAAGGAAGTGCTTATAATGACGACTTGTGAGGTTATAGGATTCTTATAATGCCAACTTGTGAGGTTATAGGATTCTTAAAATCATCGCAGATGAGTATAGGGGTCAATGTCCTCTGATTCAAAACAGTGGATGATTCTAAGGGACTTTGTCTTAAGAGGGAGGGTATTCCGCAGTAGTATTAAGAAGAAAAGGCAGAGGCTTCTGACACTATTAGGATTAGGTTACTAGACAAGAATATTCCCATTTTTTAAGGAAAAATACAATGATATTCTTTGGGCTATTCATCCCAACTTCTCTACATTACTTTGTGAAGTTTAACCAAGAAATGTATGGGTAACATTCATTCATTCATCATCATTATCCAAGGAACGTGTATGATGAAATTCACGTAATACTTGTAATACATCATGTAATGCATGCATTACAGGCACCACTGGTATTACAGTGACTGTGGAATATCCCACACTTCATAGCTTTCCTGTACTTGTGGAAGACATACGAGCCTCACTCGGACTGAAGGGAGTCCTGGATCAGGTGTATATGCAATACCTACATGACATACGTCAAGCTGGACGAAGCTTAAACATAGGATTTAACCCTCATGAATACATTGCTTGAAATGGACCAGGAAACAGTGCCTTGTTCCCACATAAAGCTGAGGAGGAATATGACAGTGAATGGAATAAAGCTTGCCATATTGTTATAGCCAGACCACCTTTAGAAAGAAAGGTATAATTAGAAGCTTTTGTGTATCATTTCTAAAACTTGTGGTCAAAATCTAAACTCGTCCTATGGACAGTTTCAGCGCGATCTAGCAATGTCAGGTTTGGTATGTGAAAGGTTTCCTCACCCCTGAACTGTTATGACCCCGACGTGTCAGTCAGGTATATAAATGGATCCTACCCAACCGAACCTGTTATGACCTAATGTCAGTTTGGCTTAGTTGAGCCCCACATTAACCTGAGTTTCTCTTCTATATACTGCTTGTTAGATTACTTTTATATCAGTTTCCCTGAAGATGTGATAAACGAAAAATCTTGCAGTTTCACTTTAATTTCTCCTTGGGTTTTTTTTTTTTTTTTTTTTTTTTTTTTTTTCCAAAAGAAGGAACAGAGAATTGGGCCAGGTGAGGGTAGTCCCTCAAAGGCCCAGTCCTCTGTTCTTAACGCTACCTCGCTAATGCGGGAAATGGCGAATAGTTTGAAAGAAAGAAAATATATATATATATATATGATACCCCAAGATCAATACCCATGAAAGAGTCCTAGAGTTGCATAGGGCCTTTCTGTAAGTAATATGTGGAGGTGGAACAAAGGTATCTTGTGGAGGTGGAACACAAGTATCTTGTGGAGGTGGAACACAGGTATCTTGTGGAGGTGGAGCCCTAGTATTCCGTGGGAGTGGAACACAGGTATCTGGTGGAGATAGAACAACAGCATTTTGTGGAGGTGGAACGGAAGTAATATGTGAAGGTGGAAGAGTAGTAATATGGACAACGTCTTGGCAGGATTGCTGTAAGAAGCAAGTAATAACACCTGGTGGTCTTGGCTCCGGAAACCCGGACCAAAATGCGACTCGCCTCAACCCTTGGCCAATGTGTGCCTCAGTGTCCTTAATGCATCTTTTGATTTCCCCTGGTTAAGGCTAAGGATCAATACTTGGCTTAACCACATCCTTTACATCTTCTTAAAGGCTTTTCTAAACCTACGTAAAACTACATCACTGTGTATGATCTGGGTATTAGCTTCGTGTTTTGCGTTGCAGTTGTCCATATATGTACTGGGAGGCCATGGACATGTGTCCTACACCTGTACCATGCCCTTCTGTGTACTGGGAGGCCATGGACATGTGTCCTATAACTGTGCCACGCCCGTCTGTGTACTGGGAGACCATGGACATGTGTCCTACACCTGTGCCAGGCCCGTCTGTGTACTGGGAGGCCATGGACATGTGTCCTACACCTGTGCCACGCCCTTCTGTGTACTGGGAGGCCATGGACATGTGTCCTATAACTGTGCCACGCCCTTCTGTGTGCTGGGAGACCATGGACATGTGTCCTACACCTGTACCACGCCCGTCTGTGCCTCAGGTGTTGGGGGGGGATCGCCATCCTGGTGGCTCTGTTGGTCGACCTTCCCGGCCACCAGGTGCGCCTCTCTCAGCCCACCCTCGCCAGCCAGCCATCGACTGGCCGGTAAATACAGGAGGTGTTTAGCGTCAGGGTCCGCTTCTCGAAGGAGGCGACATTTAGCCCTTTTATGAAGTCTCTCTCTCTCTCTCTCTCTCTCTCTCTCTCTCTCTCTCTCTCTCTCTCTCTCTCTCTCTTTTATTCTGCAAACCTCCTCAAACATAAGCGTTCTTTTTTTTTTCCAACAATTTTTCTTTCGAAACTTCTTATCATTTCTCTCTCCTCCCTCACGACTTGCAATATTCCCCCAGTGTCATTCGTTCTGTTGTCCTCCACCTTCTCTTAGCGGTTCCATCACCCTCCTCAATCTATCTGTTTCTTACAATCCGTTCTGTTGCCCACTTCTGTCATTCTCTCTTTTCTCTTATTCTCCTGTATCTCTGCTTTCCCTTTCCTTCCCTTCCGTCTTTCTTACGAACCTGTCATCAACTGTTTTAAGAGCGTGTTGCTTAAACGAGTCTCTTTTACGAGAACTGGACAGCTATGGCGTGTCTCCTGAAAGCTCAGGTGGCATTCTGAAGGTAATGGGTATTAATGCCTCTTGTGCCGTAGTCTGGGCTTGGCTAAGTCCTCTCTTCACCACCAACAATTGTTGACTACGGGTCGATGTGATCCCCTGATGTTCGCCAGCCCCTGTGACACCAGGAATACAAGGGAACAACACTACAGTGGGATTGAAACAAATGCAAAGGAGCTCAAAACAGTAGCAGATCATTGGGTTCTTTCGAAGCTGCTTTTGACAGTACAAGAGTTCAGGCAAACACAGGGCCGAGTGGAGAAGAGAGTACAGTAGCTGAGATTTGGCCTAATTATTCGCGTCTCTCTTGTTATAAAGCTTATTATAGTAAGCTTAATAACAAAAGAGACGCGAATGATAATGCGTCAGTCGTGGTCTTGAAGTATTTGTCATTCGTATCTCTAAACATCTTCACGATCTTTTCAAGTGCTTTTGTTTTCGAGTCCTCTTGATTTGCATGACTCTGTTGCATCCAAAGTTAACCTTTCGACTCTTTTGTGCCTTTTACTGCCGGCGAAATACATTGGGTACATATTTTTCAAGTGTAAAGCTGCATCTTACATTAAGAGCATCTAACACTGAAAATTCTGAGTAACTGTATTTGATCACCTCATAATCTTCTCACTTTTTGAATCGTTTAAGTCGGCTCTCACAGAACTTGATCCTCATTATGAGAATCCTCTTGGCAGCTCACCGATATACTGTGTTGTGAGGGCAAAAATCTTACCTTCAGGTAAAAACGCATCGAAGCTCAACCAGGGCCTTCACTTTGACACCTAAGGGTCAAGTCAGAGGTCACTGGTGTCGAGGGTGTAGTGAAGATGTGTTCGTCGAGGGCGTAGTGAAGATGCGTTCGTCGGAGCGTAGTGAAGATGCGTTCGTCGGGGGCGTAGTGAAGATGTGTTCCTCGGGGACACAGTGAAGGTCAATTTTGCCCAACTTTTATGGGTCATTTCCACTCTCCTGATGAATGAATCGCCCTTGCCGTCTTAGCTAACATGGAAATTCCGCTACAGGTACACCCCCACCCTTCCAGGCTATTTCCAGCATCATTAGTAGTAGTAGTATAAGCAGTAAGCAGATCGCTACCCATGTGTTTACGTAAGGCATGTTTACCAACTCCTGCCCCTCCCCTCCGCCTCTTCGTTATGAAGACTCACTGCAAATACTGTGCGTATTTTCTCTGCATCTTTTCAGCCTTGGGGATGCAGGTCGAATAACACAACGTTCATCATTATTGTTGTCATTATTATAATCATCGTTACTATTATCATTAGAATTATTATTATTATTACTATCATTATTATTCCCATTATAATTAATATAATGATAATGATAGTAAGAATACTAATCCTAACAATGATGAAAATGATAATGATAATAATAATCATTATCATTACACATGTGTTGAAGGTTGAGGTGGCACGTCTCGCTGATGTGGTCACACAGGAGGAGGCGAAGATGATGCCTAACTCGTAGATAAGGGTCAAGACTAAACTGTCTGTTGTTTTCAGTTTGATAGCTGATACGATAGCCACTTGGGACTTACTAAACTGATGCTTAGGGTCATAGTGAAGTGCTTAGGACTTGTTCTACCCTTGTTACGAATCAGTAAAATCCATTTCAAAAGCTTTCGTGGTGGTGCTGTGGTCGATGTTAGGCCTGGGTTCGAGTTTTGGTCAAGGTATTCGGCAAAAGAGTAATCACAAACGATATTAATGACAGTAGCCACAAAGGATAATCACTAATAGTAATCACATATAGTAAACATAAATGGTAATCACTTTCTTCAGCAGTTTAAACCAGACGCAGGCATACTTGCAAAAACACACACACACGACTAATACACACTGGAATTCGTCCTCAAGACTACGAAAATATATATCTAGATATTTCGTCCCAAAATTCCCTCTCCGGACTTTATCATGTGACTACTTAGCAGCTAAACCTTAGAATGTACACGCTATTGATCATGACACACACACACACACACACACACACACACACACACACACACATTGTTAAGTAGCTCGTATATAAGTAGGGAAGTACTTACGATCGACTGAGGTATTGACGAACAAATTGATACTTGTGGGAGGTTCTGAGGGACTGTCATATCACCTCATCACACGTTCTTCTTAGGGAGTCGGCGGAGGGGCTTTATGGACACCCCTAGACCTCTCTCCTGACGAAGGAGCAACACCACCTCCAGCCTTCTCTCCTGACGAAGGAGCAACACCACCTCCAGCTTTCTCTCCTGACGAAGGAGCAGCATCTCCATGCCTTCTCTCCTGACGAAGGAGCAACACTTCCTCCAAGCCTTCTCTCCTGACGAAGGAGCAACAGCTCCAAGCCTTCTCTCCTGACGAAGGAGCATCACCTCCTCCAAGCCTTTTCTCCTGACGAAGACCTCCAAGCCTTCTCTCCTGACGGAAGAGCAACACCTCCAAGCCTTCTCTCCTGACGAGAGAGCAACACCTCCAAGCCTTCTCTCTTCACAAAGGAACAAGACCACCTACAAGCCCTCTCTCCTGACGAAGGAGAACACCATCTGCAGTCGAACACCCGCTGGAATGATGAGAATTAGAGATATTCTTAACACAGTCGATTCAGTAAGCGAGTCTAAACGTTGGGGTTCGAACCAATGTCATTGGATTTCTTGAGGATCAGAATTACGAAATTCTGAGGATCGACCTGCCCGCTCTTCCCTGGCTGATTCAACAGCGGTTGTCAGGAGGTCAGTGGGGGGGGGTGTTGTAAAGAACATGCCAAGTAGCTCTGGGACAGCTAGTTCGAATCCCACCATTACAGGACATGAGTTGAATATTTCTAGACTTATAGAAGAATCGTATATTTTCCAATGATTTTTGTGTCGTCGCGTATACACACACACACACACACACACACACACACACATATATATATATATATATATATATATATATATATATATATATATATATATATATATATATATATATAACGTTGCGTATGTTTATTCAACCTACTTTGAGCCCAGGGACATCTGGGCAGTGAGGAGTATGAGAGAGAGAGAGAGAGAGAGAGAGAGAGAGAGAGAGAGACGTGACGAGAGTCGCTAATGGGTCTAATCACCATTGGCTGCCCACTGTGTGACTATAAAGCGAGTGTTCCAGCAATTTTGATGCGAAGGATCAAGTCTTAATGGTACGGGATTTGAATGCGAGAGTGGCTGATGTGGCAGATCAGGCTATAATTGGACGAAACGAGGTTGGATTCGGTATAAATAAACATATTGAATAGCTTGTGGAGCCATGAGCTGTGGAAGGACTGGTGATTGGAAATGTTTGGTCTAAGAAATTGTGCATACAGAGATATACGTGGGTGAAAGGGATTTTGGGGGTCAATTTGTAACAATGGATTATGTTGCAATTGAGAGGCGTGCAAAGGAGAGACTCTTGGATGTGAATGGGTTGATGAGGCTATCTGGTGGGATATATCTTAGTGGAGGCGGGGATGGTTCCTTCTAGGAGCTTTAGGAAAAGAAAAGAGGAATGACAGAGGTAGAGAGAGGATAGTGAAACTGAGTAAGCAAGAAACTTTAGTCCTCGAAAGCTTCTGAGGACTAAAGGTGAAAGACGTGAATGGGATAGAGTAAATTGGAGCGATGTGGTATACAGGGGGTTGAGGTGCTATCACTGATATGAACTAGAGAACATGAAGTGGTCTAGGAAAGCGCAGAAAGGTCTGTGGAAGTTATCTATCTATCTATCTATCTATCTATATATATATATATATATATATATATATATATATATATATATATATATATATATGAAAGAGAGAGGAGCCTGCAGACGCGAGGGAAGAGCTTGTCTGTGTGTGACATGTGAGTCAAAGTTTGTCTTCCTTCGTCTTTGTCCTTCGTTATTATCAACCTGTCCTCTCCCTGGTTGACCAGTTATAGTAATCAGACAATAACAGAGACAGTCGCAGGGGAGGTGAAGCCTTTGTAGCCTACGTGAGAAAACTCACTCCAGCCTGCCTGCAGCGCCTCCGTCAGCTGTCGGAGCTGCCCTTGGTGTGCCGTTCATGTCTCCTGTTTTATTCCCGTAAACTACAACTGAACAACGCGTTTACAGGGACGAGGGAGGGACCATGTATCTCTAAGACAACCAGAACACCCGTGAATTATGACCGAAAACGTACCTGATTGCTTGAGTTGACTGTAGCCTGGAGTGCGCACTGTACCGCCAGACTGGAAGGCTGTACTGAGGGGATGAAATACAAGAGGAGGACGAATGTCGTCTGCCACTTCAATCTGATGTCTGCCTTGTAGCCGGGAGGAAGAGAACCAGTAAGGCGCTGCAGCCAGATGCCTATTCTATTCCCCAAACCTTTAGGGAGGATGAACCTCTTGGCTATCTGTGGATCGACTACCGCAGCCAGGATTCGAACCTATGCGTCACGGTCGGCAACACTACCCGCTACACCACGGAGACCCATGAACATATCCGTATCCTCCACTCTCTCCTACAAAGCCTCCTTCCGTAATAGCCAAGGACTGATGTACAGGAGCCATGTACTATCGCTATTCGCACCAGTAACGTAGCAACGCTACCAGCCAGAGTGGAACCAAAAGTTATCCCTCTCACTAGACCTCCCGCCACCACCATTCCCTCCTGTACTGAGTGATTTTGTTCCCCCTATTACGACCTGCTTGAGCCTGGCCACTGAGGCATCTTTGGCCTGTCCTTTGCCACCAAGGTATGGACTCGTGGGCATGCGCCTAGCTGCTGCTTCCTATAGATGTTTTGACCAACCACTCGAGGATGGACCGTTATAATGCCACTCTGTCTCGAACATACGACCCACAGGATTTCGGATTAATTCCACCATCATACTTTCCCCCACATAATCTATTTTTTCCCTTCCGCTCCAGCATGGCCATGAATGGACATATGTTATTCACGCCACGTCAATCACTGTTTAAGAGAAATGATGGTAGAGAATTAGCTGGATTCTATCTCGTCTCGTTCTCTCGTATTCTTGTCTGGTTCAATTTCTCTCTCTCTCTCTCTCTCTCTCTCTCTCTCTCTCTCTCTCTCTCTCTCTCTCTCTCCCCCTGGGCAGCCCGCGTCACCCCCGCCCGCCATTAGCCAGCGTCACGTGGACGAACCCGCACGCCCGCCTCCCGTCCTCTTTAAGTATTATGGAAGTGATGAAGAATGCAGGAGCGGGGCCAGTCTTGTGTGCCAGGCCTGGCCCTAGGCCGCCGCCACTCCGCACCCGGAAACCTACTCACACCCTGGCCTCCCCAGCCTACACACACACACACAAACACACACACACACACCCTGGTCTCCCCAGCCTACACACACACACACACACACACACACACACACACACCCTGGTCTCCCCAGCCTACACACACACACACACACACACACACACACAAGGGTGGTAGGTTGTAGACAGTAGCCACCCACAGGGAAGTACTCCCCTCCTGACTTAGAAGGTTACTTACACCCACCGTGTCAGTAGGTTGGAGACAGTAGCCACCCCCAGGGAAGTACTCACCTCCTGGCTACGCAGCTGGGCTAAACTCGACACCTTATCCCTATGTCATTAATGCATATTATCTCCTTTATTTTCTGTCTAATCTTTTCAAGATATGTTTTAGATTTCTTTATTCTTATTAACAAAAAATCTCGCTCGTTGGCCCAGTAATATTATCCTTAATCTTATTTACCTTCAATTTTTATATACATCTCATTACTGTCTTCACTTATTTTTACTTTTCACGTAAGGTCTGGTCTTAGTAGTTTTACCAGTTGCCAGAGCGTTTGACATTATATATATATATATATATATATATATATATATATATATATATATATATATATATATATATATATATATATATTATATTTTTTTTTTATTATACTTTGTCGCTGTCTCCCGCGTTTGCGAGGTAGCGCAAGGAAACAGACGAAAGAAATGGCCCACCCCCCCCCCCCCATACACATGTATATACATACGTCCACACACGCAAATATACATACCTACACAGCTTTCCATGGTTTACCCCAGACGCTTCACATGCCTTGATTCAATCCACTGACAGCACGTCAACCCCGGTATACCACATCGCTCCAATTCACTCTATTCCTTGCCCTCCCTTCACCCTCCTGCATGTTCAGGCCCCGATCACACAAAATCTTTTTCACTCCATCTTTCCACCTCCAATTTGGTCTCCCTCTTCTCCTTGTTCCCTCCACCTCCGACACATATATCCTCTTGGTCAATCTTTCCTCACTCATCCTCTTCATGTGCCCAAACCACTTCAAAACACCCTCTTCTGCTCTCTCGACCACGCTCTTTTTATTTTCACACATCTCTCTTACCCCCACGTTACTCACTCTATCAAACCACCTCACACCACACATTGTCCTCAAACATCTCATTTCCAGCACACCCATCCTCCTGCGCACAACTCTATCCATAGCCCACGCCTCGCAACCATACAACATTGTTGGAACCACTATTCCTTCAAACATACCCATTTTTGCTTTCCGAGATAATGTTCTCGACTTCCACACATTCTTCAAGGCCCCCAGAATTTTCGCCCCCTCCCCCATCCTATGATCCACTTCCGCTTCCATGGTTCCATCCGCTGCCAGATCCACTCCCAGATATCTAAAACACTTCACTTCCTCCAGTTTTTCTCCATTCAAACTCACCTCCCAATTGACTTGACAGTCAACCCTACTGTACCTAATAACCTTGCTCTTATTCACATTTATATATATATATATATATATATATATATATATATATATATATATATATATATATAGAGAGAGAGAGAGAGAGAGAGAGAGAGAGAGAGAGAGAGAGAGAGAGAGAGAGAGAGAAAGAGAGAGAGAGAGAGATGTGGTTTCGGTGCATTACACATGACAGCTAGAGACTGAGTGTGAACGAATGTGGCCTTTGTTATCTTTTCTTAGCGCTACCTCGCGCGCGTGCGTGGGAAGGGGCTTGTCATTTCATGTGTGGCGGGGTGGCGACGGGAATGAATAAAGGCAGACAGTATGAATCATGTACATGTGTATATGTGTAGATATCTGTGTATGTATATATATGTATAGGTTGAAATGTATAGGTATGTATATGCGCGTGTGTGGACGTATGTATATTCATGTGTATGTGGGTGGGTTGGGCCATTCTTTCGTCTGTTTCCTTGCGCTACCTCGCTAACGCAGAAGACAGCGACAAAGTGTAATGAATTAATATATATATATATATATATATATATATATATATATATATATATATATATATATATATATATATATACATATATACTTCACTGTTTCCCGTATAGCAACGTAGCGCCAGGAACGAACAGAAAACGGACTCATTTGATCACATCCACCCTCTCCTTCCCTCCCTCGCTGGCTACCATGCATGAATGAACCACAACCAGAGACACGTATTCAGGGCCAAACCTCCCTGGACTTTCTGTGGCTTTCCCTTACCCATTTCATAAGCCCTGGCTCCCGAAGGGGTAAGAGAGGTAGAATACTGACCACGTACCACGTATTCCCTGCGTGTCGTAGGAGGTGACTAAGACGGGCGGGAGGAGGGTGGGGCTAGAAATCCTCCCCTCCTGTATTACTTTTTCGAAAGAAGGAACAGAGCAAGGAGGCAAGTCAGGAATTATCCCACTATGGCTCTGTCATCGTGTTTCCTTGCGCTACCTTGTTAACGCGGGACACAGCGACTAAGTATTGTAAATATATATATATATATATATATATATATATATATATATATATATATATATATATATATATATATATATATATACTTCAATACGAGCTTTCTTTGGAAAGCTCACTAAGTATACATCTTTGGCTAATGAGAAAAAGGGCATGAATAGTCAACAATAACACATTAATGTGAGTTAAGGAAATTACTAACGTCAAAATTGATACATAAGGAAAAAACATATAACTTAAAAGACACATATGGAAAGATCCGTGAGCGCATGTAATCAATTACATACGTAAATACAAAAATCAATGACCAGATCTTTCTTTAAAATACAGTAATATTTTGTGAGACACAACTGATTACAAAAGGAATAAAAAAAAAAGGGAAAACTTTTAATGAATAAAAGGAAAGAGTTGTAAAAAAGTTCAGTGCATATGAGGCAGCAGTCGAACCTGTCTCCAAAAAATATCGGAATGTTAACCAAGGGGAAGAAATGATTTTCCAATAGGCACCAAATGATGTAACAGTGACCACAAATCATTGCTGTGTACGTTCCTGTTCATGTACGTGGGAGAACTTGTGTAAACAACGTTGTTATTAACATTATAACTTGTGTACAACACCGTTGTTATCAGTAGGATAACTTGTGTACAACACCGTTGTTATCAGTAGGATAACTTGTGTACATCACCGTTGTTATTAACATATTAACTTGTGTACAACACCGTTGTTATCAGTATGATAACTGGTGTACAATACCGTTGTTATCAGTATGATAACTTGTGTACATCACCGTTGTTATTAACATAACTTGTGTACAACACCGTTGTTGTCAGTAGGATAACTTGTGTACAACACCGTTGTTATCAGTAGGATAACTTTCCAAGCTCTGGTTCCTATCAGATGATCAGTGTAGGGTGGGGCCTTGTGCTGCAACACAAAATGTCTCCCACCTTCCTCACCCCCAACACCTACCCCAGACACCTACCCGACAGACGCAGGACCTGCCTGACGGTGCTCTGGACGGCCAGACGACACAGGACCTGCCTGACGGTGCTCTGGACGGACAGACACAGGACCTGACTGACGGTGCTCTGGACGACAGACACAGGACCTACCTGACGGTGCTCTGGACGGACAGACACAGGACCTGACTGACGGTGCTCTGGACGACAGACACAGGACCTACCTGACGGTGCTCTGGACGGACAGACACAGGACCTACCTGACGGTGCTCTGGACGGCCAGACACAGGACCTACCTGACGGTGCTCTGGACGGACAGACACAGGACCTGACTGACGGTGCTCTGGACGACAGACACAGGACCTACCTGACGGTGCGCTGGACGACAGACACAGGACCTGCCTGACGGTGCGCTGGACGACAGACACAGGACCTGACTGACGGTGCGCTGGACGACAGACACAGGACCTGCCTGACGGTGCGCTGGACGGCCAGACACAGGACCTGCCTGACGGTGCTCTGGACGGACAGACACAGGACCTGACCGACGGTGCTCTGGACGGCCAGACACGGTGCAGATGGTTGGGTGGACTCGATCCGGCAGTCCCCATAGACACACGGGTACACCTTCGCCACAACACCCTTCTCACCCGACTACGACTCAGTCATTCTAGGATGCCGCTAAGGCCGATAAGGACATTGTCATCAAAGACATTCTAGTCTTTGGTTGTCGTTCTGTTGCTCTGAAACCCGGAGAGAGACGGTTCGAACTCCATGATTCAAACACGATTGTTGACTGTAGCGAGAATATTTCACCTTTTTTTTCTGTTTTCCTTTAAGATCTAGATATTCGCCATTGTGCTAAAGAAATTAGAATATTTCACTGCCATACTTGTATACGAGAGTCTACCAACTAACTTTGTATACAGATAGTAACAGGAGTTTGTTTATGTGTGCCTGACAAGGCTTTTCGATTTTTGTGAACCGAATCCCCCGAACTGATTGAACCTGGCATCCCTCTGGTGCCGACATTCCCAACTACGAAGAGTTAACCTCCTCTCTGGTCTACCTACCTATACCTATAGCTGGCACCCTTTTTTCACTCGAGCGGTATAGAAAACCGACCCGACCACCCGACTCTCCCCACACAATTAAGGAAGTGATGGCATTCCACTGTATCTCGTCATGACGCCCCTAAGCCTCAAAGTGTTCGTGATGGTCCTGTCATAAAAGAATATATAGATTTAGTAAGATTTCCTCCTCCTTTTTTTTAGGAAAAGTATCCATTAGCAGTCCTACTGATAATCCTCTGGAGAGGGCGCGCGCGCGCTCGCCCTCTCTCTCTCTCTCTCTCTCTCTCTCTCTCTCTCTCTCTCTCTCTCTCTCTCTCTCTCTCTCTCTCTGTGCCTCGCTATCCTCACTCAGTATCAACAGATCCCTCCTCCCTCCCCTACCTCCTGCTCCCCTCGCAGTCCGCTATCTCTGTTCTCACTCGCTATCTACCTCAGCAAGCCCCGCGCGCCCTCCTAGTGTCCACACACACACACACACACACACACACACACACACACACAGAACGTCGCATCCAACTTTGTTCTCACTCAAGTTACAATCAACACTCCGTGTGTGTGTGTGTGTGTGTGTGTGTGTGTGTGTGTGTGTGTGTCCAGGCGATACCTCACCAAACCCTAATGTCCACTGACCATACACACACACATCGACCTTGGAACCAAATGTATGCCACACGGGCATGGCTATCACTTCCTGGCACGTTGGTAGGTAATGAAAGCCGCTATCCTTCTTCCACGGGTCATTACCACCAGCTGGCAGCTGGACGTGTCTATAGGGCCCGATAGCCAGTGTGTGTGTGTGTGTGTGTGTGGCGGCTATTTGTATGTTACGGGGAGAGAGTTTTGCATTCTTGTTGCCCCGTCTCTTAACCTCGTGTGTATCAAATGACTTTTATATTTCCTTTTTTGTGTCTCCCCTGATGATGTGATTACTACACGAAAGTGCACTTGGGAGCTTATCGTGTTTCATTTTCTCCGTGGACTCATAGGAATATCTTGATCACGCGCCGAATGGTGATCCTTTCCAATGTATATATATATATATATATATATATATATATATATATATATATATATGTATATTATCCCTGGGGATAGGGGAGAAAGAATACTTCCCACGTATTCCCTGCGTGTCGTAGAAGGCGCCTAAAAGGGGGGGGAGCGGGGGGCTGGAAATCCTCCCCTCTCGTTTTTTTTTTTTTTAATTTTCCAAAAGAAGGGAACAGAGAACGAGGCCAGGTGAGGATATTCCCTCAGAGGTCCGGTCCTCTGTTCTTAACGCTACCTTGCTAACGCGGGAAATGGCGAATAGTATGAAAGAAAGATATATATATATATACCATGTCCTTACTATTATATATGCATGTACACACACACACACACACACACACACACACACACACACACACACACACATATCCCAGCCTAAGCCAGGTACCTATCTATCGACCAGTCCCGAGGGAGGAGGATGAATATCTGGGATTGGCTGTGGGCCAACAGCCGTACCCAGGATTCCAAACCATACAGGTCCGACCTCAGGCGCGGACTCAGTCACTGTGAATATCACATCACGGAGGCCCGTACGTGTGTGTGTGTGTGTGTGTGTGTGTGTGTGTGTGTGTAGCACTAGAGGAAGCATCCGTTCGCGCCTTCATGCTGACCAATAACCACGCAGAACCACACGCAATCATTCTTCGTCACGCCGAAGCCACGATCGAAACCACCTAAACGAACGATGTGGCCAACCAGCGTTATTTTTCCCCCAGGAAGATGTACACAACATGGCTAAGAAGTGACGAGGTGATTTATATATATATAGCCTTGACATACCAGATCATCCCTAAGTTAGCTGAAATCTAGCTTCGTTTTGTCATATGTATTTAACTTTAGTGGGTCTCGTTGTACTCTCATTAAATGTATTTAGCTTAGGTAGCTTCGCTAAGCTCTGATGAATGCATTTAGCTGCAGTGAGCTTTGCTATGCTCTTATTAGCTTGAGCTTCAAGATGCTCCTGTGTCTGTTATATTCGACTAGATTTGATCACACCTTGTCTGATTTATGCTAACACTTCACTATATCCCAGTGTACCTGTTGTACCATACAGTATAATCTCAGACTGTTCTGCTTTTCCGTCTTAAATTGATCCCAGCCTTCTTACTGTCCTGTGAGGTTTATCCCAGCCTGTCTTTCATACAACAGCACATATCCCAAACTGCCTATTTACCTTACCATGTCCCAAGATGTCTTTTGAACTGCAGTGTATAGCCCATCTCGTCTATTGAACCATACTATATATATATATATATATATATATATATATATATATATATTATGATGATTTTTTCATACCTATTCGCCATTTCCCGCGTTAGCGAGGTAGCGTTAAGAACAGAAGACTGAGCCTTAGAGGGAAAATCTTCACATGGCCCCCCCTTCTCTGATGCCTTACTTGAACCAGTTTACCTAGTATTCTGGCTCTATTATCCTCACAAGTGACTTGCCAAGTACCTCTGTAATGCAAATCCCATCATACCTATTATATATAGATATATATATAGCCCTGTCTGTCTCGTATAACGTATAATATAAAGCAGAGCACAAGTAATTGTAAACCAGGACGGAATTAAATCAGCGAAAAGGCTCCAGGGAGGAAAATAGATTTGTTTAAGTTTCTTTTACTATAACAGCGTCATGAATACGACAGGATTCAATGCTTTTAATCTATCGTCTCAAGGTGTCAGGTTACACGACCATGGATTCAGCTCCATCACTATCCCTCACATTATCTATCTCCTTCGTCTCCTCCTCCTCCTCCTCTCTGCCGCTCCTTCTCCTTCTCTCTGCCACTCCTCCTCCTCCTCTCTGCCACTCCTCCTCCTTCTCTCTGCCACTCCTCCTCCTCCTCTCTGCCACTCCTCCTCCTAGTCCTCCTCCTCCTCCTCCTCCTCTCTGCCACTCCTCCTCCTAGTCCTCCTCCTCCTCCTCTCTGCCACTCCTCCTCCTAGTCCTCCTCCTCCTCCTCTCTGCCACTCCTCCTCCTAGTCCTCCTCCTCACTGCCGCTCTCCTCCTCCTCTCCCTATCCTCTTCCTTCATCGCCACGTCTCTAGACTCCACCACCGTCACTCTACACTCTCCCGCCTCTCTCCCTCCCTCCATCCTCCATCCCACTTCTCCAGGCCCCAGGCTGCAGCGCTGGTGACAACACGGGCGTCAGCTGCTTATTAATGGTCTGCTTGTGGCTCTCCTGGAATTTCTGCACCTGATCCTGCCTGGGCTTGGGAGAGAGAGAGAGAGAGAGAGAGAGAGAGAGAGAGAGAGGGATTGTAAATCAGTTTTGGATCTTAGGACGTACTGAGGGATCTCTGGATCCTACGTAAGATAGACAGAAAGATCTCTGGATCCTACGTAAGATAGACAGAAGGATCTCTGGATCCTAAGGATGACAGAAGGATCTCTGGATCCTAAGGATAGATAGAAGGAAACCTCTGGATCCCAGGGTTGACAGAAGGATACCTGGATACTAAAATAGACAGAAGGATCTCTGAATCCTGAAATAGACAGAAGGATCTCTGAATCCTAAAATTGGCAGAAGGATCTCTGAACCCAAGGATTGTCAAAAGGATCCTTGAATCCTATGATGGACGTCAGACATCTGAAAGAAATATAAAAGTAATTTCAGGTAAAACCCACTTCACAGTAGCAGAATTTCCTCACATCCTAAAACACTGATAATCTGCTCATGAATGGTCATGTGCCTGAGACATACATCACTTTTCTTCACAAATTTTTGTGATATTGGAAACGTACACAAGAGTCCCACCTTAAAACCAAAGCTTCTTGTGATTACAAGATATAAACTACTTTTTTATTGTCAAGTAAATCTTTGTAGAGGCTTATAGAAAAGGGACGTCACAAAAATAGTCAGTGATATTCAGGAATTTATTTATTACTTCTGCTTTTCTAAGAGGAAAGTGAAGAAGATTGAAGATGTAAGATACAACAATAGGGAGGAACAGATGTTGCCTTACCTGCTGACGAAGGCGGTGTAGGGGCAGCAGCAGCCAGCAGCAGCCGGCTGGAGACAGAATGAAATTATGCTCCGTATGTCAGTCTCAGGGAGCAGTGAGGGTGGGCTGGACATGTGAGGTGAACCTGGAGACTGAGGCAGAAAACGAGCAAGCGAGAGAGAGGGAGAGATACGAGCCCAAGGGTTGAGGACGACTAAGAAACTTGAACACAATAGTTGAGGACGACCACGAGGGAGCTGGTTTAGGACTAAGGATTAGGACGACCAGGAGACAGAGAGAGAGAGAGTTGGACACACGGGATTGAGACGACCAGGAGGGAAAGTTGGGCATTGGGACGACCAGGAGGGAAAGCTGGGCATTGGGACGACCAGGAGAGTTGAGCAACGAGGACAATACAGAAGATCAGGAGGGCTGGGAAGTTGAGGAGGACAGTAATGCGGACGACCAGTGGCGAGGAAAGTTGAGCGTTGGAGGCAACATCAAGACCTGGATGGACACGTGAGTTAAGTCCCCCTTCCCGACACACTCTGTGGTGGTGCTGGTGCTCCTGCAGGAGAGAGAGAGAGAGAGAGAGAGAGAGAGAGAGAGAGAGAGCCGGCGGTGGGTAGGCCCTGTCCTTGGGTGGGGGACTCTGAAGACCAGCGCGTCGTAATGGCAAGTCTCGTGAAATGCGAGACGTCGCGGAAGGCCAGTGCAAACAATCCGGAGAGGACGCCTCACACATGGATTTTCCAAGATGGACCTTTTTCATTTCGCACTACGAGCCACTAATGTAACCATGGTTCGTCTTAAAAGTAATTTCTACGCGAGGTCTCCTCCTCCTTCGTTATCTGTGGGGGTCATCATGGCCTGAAAATCTCATTACCAGGCACTGTTCGGTAACACATATAACGTTACTTTTTCTTGTGTGTTGCGTTACACACACACACGATGTTCCTCCTCTGGGTTTTGTTTACCGTCGGCTTCCCTGTCGTTCTTGGGTGTAATTAGAACGTCTTATTTACGTTCGTACTTCTCCGCTGATTGGATGAGGACAAACACGAATGCTAGTCTGGTATATCTAATGACCAGGAGCATTAGAGAAAGTCTATTATCGTTGGCCAGAGGCCATGTCCACGACGGAGGGAACTCCTGAAAGAGGATCCTACGATATTATTTTTACTCTGGCCAGATTTCCTTTACTTAATCATCTATCCACTCGCTCGTATCATTCGTCTGAGATGCCTTTATAGGTTTATGAATACACGTTAACCCTCTTCAGGCATAAACAAGCAGGATTCTGGCAACTATAGATGAATATAGAGTATAGAAGACCTGCCTCCCCTTCTCTCTCTTTCTCTAGCCACAAGAGTATGAGTTCACGAAGGACCACGGGATGAGTTCGTTATGGAAATGGTTCGTTATGGAAATGGTTCTCTCAGACACAAGATGAATATAGAGTATAGAAGACCTGCCTCCCCTTCTCTCTCTTTCTCTAGCCACAAGAGTATGAGTTCACGAAGGACCACAGGATGAGTTCGTTATGGAAATGGGTCCTAAAGACACGATCCATGGTTCTCTCAGACACAAGACACCACCTAAGAAAGATATCAACGTGGCTAACGCTGCCACTCCAGATGTTAGTCTCGGACCACAACCTCTTTAAAAAAAACAACTTTAAAGACTCATTTATCTTTGCTCCTCCTAGCGACACTAAATCTTGCCTCGCTCCCCCCTCTCTCTCTCGATAGTCCTTCTTCCTCTTGCCACGTTCCCCTTCACCACCGCCACCCCCTCCACCTGACTTATCTGTCCTTGTCCTCCCACCACCATCTCCACCAGTCTCCACCACCCCAACTCCTCTTCTCCCTCGTTTGAACACGACTGACCATCTGGCAGATGGTGGTGGCTCCGTCCTTTCCCCCCCTTCACCAGTAATTCTCTTTCCATCACTGGTGAGACCCCAATCCCTCCAGCACCCCGCCAGATCAGATGAATCATCTTCATCAGTCACTGGTGACAGCCAATCCTTTTACCTCTCCACCAGCCCGGAGGGAACCTTTCCATCATCATTAGCCCCCAACCAATCCCTCCATCACTCCATCAAGGATTTCTCCCCCAATCCTCATTAGTCAGAACCAATGCCTCCCACACTCCATCACCTCAGACAGACCCCTCTCCCTCCTCCTCTCCATCCATCCATCCTTATATCCTCCCAGCACCTCGCTACCAGTCCTTCCTCCCTCACCCCACCAACCAACTCAGACGATCATACAGTCACACCAAACCTTAGAGTGACCATCTCTCTCCACCTCCTCCTCCTCCTCTTCCTCTTCCTACTGCCGGTTAACACCACCATCACTGAGCACACTTTCGATCCATCGGCTCCAGGATTTAACCTCTGGCCACCCACGGTAAAAGTGCATGACTCACGGCCGTGTGGTCCCGGGGACCCAGACAGCCACCGCGTGATAGGTCAGACGTCTCGAAGCTCACTGACGCCACGCTATCTCGTGCCTGCATTCACCACACTGCCTCCCTCTCCTCACTACTCCCTCCTCAACACAGCTCAGCTGAACCCTCCCTCTCCCACCCCCTTTTAACAAATGAGGGTACAGTAACGCTACTAGACTGAACCTATAGTTTATATATCTAAATAATAACACCCTAATGAATATGTATATGTGTGTATGGACCTTTATCGGTGTATATGAATATCATATAAACCTCTCAGAGCCTCCTTTATGGAGGTCATGCAGCTGCTAGACTCCATGCCACGTCGAGGTGAGACAAGTCGTCAGTGAGACTGTGCTCATCTACTGTCCACCGTGGATGGCATGGCCTCGCGGGAGGCGACTTGTGGCTCGGAGTGCCACCACTCGTAGGTGGAGTCCGGTAACGCTGGTGTTTGTCTTTTCATGTGGGGACTGATGTGGCACGGCGGCATATTGCCCCTGGCGATCTCGGGTTGAAGTGAAATGAGTGAATGTAAGAATGTAGAAAATAAATCAAGGCTCCTAACGTATTTGTAAACGTGGCTTTTAAGTCAGAAAGGGTACATGAAGAGGGGAAGAAGAAGGGGGTAAGACAACCCCACAATTTAACTGTTCGAGGGACGAAAGGGCCACCATAACGGTCTATCCTCGAGGGGTTGGTCTCGGCACAGAAATTGTGGGAAGCAGCAGCAGCAGCAGCCAGACGTACGCCTCGGGTCGAGGCCTCTTGGCAGTAGGGACACATGGAGACGAGGCCAGAGGGTAAAATGACACTTCCACAACTGGGAGACGGCGTACAGAAAGGGATGGCTGGAGAGAGGTGATGCCAGGAGAATTGATGAGACGCGGGGGATTCTGATTCCACTCTGGTTAATTGAGAGGTGGAGTGAGGAGGAGGAGGAGCTACCCTAAATGTGTGAGAAGTTTTCCGTACGAGGGCGAACAAAGCCTTTGTAGACGTGGAGCAGCTGCTCACAAGAGGAATGATTAATGCAGCCAACACAACACCACTCCCAGGTTTTGAGAGGCAGACTTTGTGATGTTCGTGTGGGATTTCCACGACAGAGTCGACTATATGGTTATGCTCGACATGTTTATGTTAGTACAGGGGGATGAATAATGGCGTTTCAGAATTGGAAGAGAAGGGTAACGGTTGACACAAAAGTATGGGGAGAAATTGCGTCGTAGTAATATTGTTTTTCACCAAGTTGAAATAAGGAGTTAACTCATTTAGGTTCGTGAGTCTGAAGCAGTGAACCATCTGTTCGGGGTGTGGGTCGTTCTCCCCTACCTGGCCGTGTGGACTGGGAGAGAGAGTGGACTGTTTACAAAGCCCAGGGGAAGGATGTATGTGTTATGGATTCATACTTATCAGACACCAGGAATAATGGGTACTAGGGGCTGCTTGTACAAGGGAGAGCGTATACCAGGACAACTTATATTAGGGACAATGTTCATCAGGAACATAGCGAACTATCGACGGCAGAAAGCCACAAACCAACCACATCCCCAGACAAGAAACTCATGAAAGACCTACAAAAATGCCATTTGAAACAGCTGCCGACTCTCTTCCCTTGCCATTCACTTCCACTGGTAAGTGTGTGGGAGGAAAGCTGCTTGAAGCAGTGAGGTATCAAGAGTGTGTGTGTGTGTGTGTGTGTGTGTGTGTGTGTGTGGGCAGAGAGGAGGGTGAGTTGTGCCAGGTGAAGAAATGATAAGGTACGAGAGAAGTGTGGTAGTAAGAGGGAAATGTATAAGAGAGGTGTAGAGGGTGAGCCGAAATGGTTTGGACATATGGAGAGGAAGAGTGAAGAGAGGTTGATTAAGAGGATATGCACGTCAGAGAAGGAGGGAACAAGGAAAAGGGGAAAGCCATGTAGAAGGTGAGAGGGTGGAGCGAAAGATGCTTTGAGTGGTCGGGGACTGAACATACAGTAGGGAGTGTGGCAAGCAAGGGTCACGGGGACTTAGAAAGATGTGGTATACAGGGAACGACGTGCTGCCAGTGGACTGACGCAGGGGATATGGAGCGGTTGGGGAAACTATGGAAAGGTCTGTGGGGTCTGGAGGTGGGTAGTGGGGCTGTGGTCCCAGTGCTTTATACCCGTGTAACCTTAAGGAGGCAGTGTTCGGTTTTCGTATATATATATATATATATATATATATATATATATATATATATATATATATATATATATATTATATATATATATATATATATATATATATATATATATATATATATAGATAGATAGATAGATAGATAGATATGGATAGAAGGCTATATCTATGTCGATATCCCTTTTTCTGAAAAGGGGCATTTCATCTCATATCATATGCATATCCGCTTGGGCGATAGCAATATTTCTCCGGAGAGGCGGCTATCCAGCGAGACTTCCATCCTCAGGAGCCAAAGCATCCACAGGTGTTCTGGATATTGGTATATCTTCCATCCAGTAAAGGCCAGTCACACGAGAGCGGATATACGTCAGCAGTGGGAGGCTCTGGGAGCTCTCTGTTGCCACTGGGGCAGTATGTTCAGTGGGATGGCAAAAAGAATAAAGTTTCACAATAGTCTACAAAATCACCCTCAAAGTACCACGACTTGTAACGCAATATTCCGTGGAGGAAAATGGTTTTAAGGGTGTTGGATACCGCTCAGTAGTACCTACTCCTTATCTTTTGATGTCTTTTTGTCACATTTGATGCTTCGTTGTTTTTCCCCGTCTTAGCGACCTGGCAACAAGAATAGACGAAGAAATGACACTCATATGCATACACCCACTGTCTTGTTGTCGTATATAATGCACCGAAACTATAGCTCCCTATCTACAGCCCAGCCTCCACAGACCTTACCACGGTTTTCCCTGATCGCTTCAAATGTTCTGTTTCGGCCCATTGACAGGACGTCGCTCCCTGTATACCACATCGGTCCAGTTTGCTCTTTCCTATGCACGCCTTACACCCTCCTGCATGTCTGTACTTCAGTGACTCAGGTAAATCTTTCACATCCAGTCCTCATTCTTCTTTTCCCCCCTTGTACCCTTCACCTCTGGCGAAGACATCCTCTTAATCAGTCACTTTACATTCTTCTCCTCTATACGTCCAAACCGTCTGAGCACAACCTACTCAGGTCGCCCAGTGCTCCTCATACTGCCAATATCACTCCTTATCCAACCAATGCTCCCCACACCATCCATTGTTCTCAGGCATTTCCCTTCCAACACATTCCCCTTCCTCCATATTGTTGCATCTAGGCTAACCCACACATCAAGTCCACGCTGCTCAGAGGCACTACAGTCACCCATCTCTTGTAACCTACTTCCATTTTCACCCACATGAGTCAGGAGCTTGCATCTCTACACCCGTTTATATATTCCCACGACTGAGCCATTCCTTTGCTCTCACCCTCTCACTAACTTATGACTTAACCGCTTAAGACATTCCCAAGCCATTCTTCCCCCTTCCCCTTCAGCTTTGCTTCACTTAGAGACAGAACATCAAGGTTCTTCTCCTCAAACATACTACTTATCTTTCCCTTCTTCTTATCCTAGTTATATCCACACACATTCAGACACCCGAGCCTGAGCCTTCGAGAAGGATGAGCACTCCTCGCTTGGCTCCTCCTTCTGTTCCATCTTCTAGAAATAGTGGAATAAGGACGGAAGCCTCTCATATGTTACCAAGATGTGTCTTTGTCGCCTGCCTCACCAATCCATCACATTTTCCTGATCAGCCAAACTTTCATACACTTTTTTTTGCAGCGACTCAGCAAACATCAAAGAAAAAAATCCAATCAACATAATTCCATTGACCTAGAAAATGGAGTCCACACAATTACTTTAAGAGGAAAAGTCTGATTCATACCATCCCTTCGAGAGGGAAAGACTATATCTACACTTTTCCTTCGCAAGGGAAAAAATATCTCATGTACACAATCCCTTCGAAAGAAAAAAAAAAAATCTGATTCACAGAATTTTCTCAATTGCTGAATCGGCAAAGATCGAATCTATATATTCCCATCATTCAACAGAATCTCTTTCTTCACTTCTTTCTTTGTTCCTTGAGGTCCCCACACTCTACAGATCGTAAGTCAGCTCCCTCTGTGCGATCAGGATGCAGACTAGAAACTTCGAAGTCTCATCCTTCAGTCTTACGAGGCCAATCTTTATACAGTGCGACACAGACGTCGTCCTTGAAGTCTAAGCTAGTCTTTATACAATGCGACACAGACGTCGTCCTTGAAGTCTAAGCTAGTCTTTATACAATGCGACACAGACGTCGTCCTTGAAGTCTAAGCTAGTCTTTATACAATGCGACACAGAAGTCGTCCTTGAAGTCTAAGCTAGTCTTTATACAGTGCGACACAGACCTCGTCCTTGAAGTCTAGGCCAGTCTTCATACAATGCGACACAGACGTCGTCCTTGAAGTCTAGGCCAGTCTTTATACAATGAGACACAGACGTCGTCCTTGAAGTCTAGGCCAGTCTTCATACAATGCGACACAGACGTCGGCCTTGAAGTCTAGGCCAGTCTTCATACAATGAGACACAGAAGTCTTCCTTGAAGTCTAAGCTAGTCTTCATACAATGAGACACAGAAGTCGTCCTTGAAGTCTAGGCCAGTCTTTATATAATGAGACACAGACGTCGTCCTTGAAGTCCCGTGACTCGCTGTTTTCCCTCTGGCCTGCAAAGGCGTCCCCATGAATTTATCTTATCACTATCTCACACAATATTTATTACGCCTTTGGTATCTCTCTTTAATCATGTAGGTCTTTTGTCCAATCTTTTGGCATTTATCTCTTCAGTATCCATCTGTCTCGGATATCTTTCCTTCCTTAAACAAATATTTCTGTTCCACCGAAGCCTCTGAGACTCATTTGTTATTCTTTCATATTTTTTCACGATTTATTGGGTCATATTTTTCTGGGATATTCTTCATTCGTTATTTTTCACTGTATTTCTTGACCCTGTTTTTGTAACCCTTATTTCTTGACCTTGTTTTTGTAGCCCTTATTTCTTGACCTTGTTTTTGTAACCCTTATTTCTTGACCTTGTTTTTGTAACCCTTATTTCTTGACCTTGTTTTTGTAACCCTTATTTCTTGACCTTGTTTTTGTAACCCTTATTTCTTGACTTTGTTTTTGAAACCCTTATTTCTTGACCTTGTTTTTGTAACCCTTATTTCTTGATCTTGTTTTTGTAACCCTTATTTCTTGACCTTGTTTTTGTAACCCTTATTTCTTGACCCCTGTTTTTGTAACCATTATTTCTTGACCCTATTTTTGTAACCATTATTTCTTGATCCTGCTTTTGTAACCATCGTATTCAAAATGATGTTAT
Source organism: Panulirus ornatus (assembly GCF_036320965.1). NCBI lineage: Eukaryota > Metazoa > Arthropoda > Malacostraca > Decapoda > Palinuridae > Panulirus > Panulirus ornatus. The sequence goes on from NC_092232.1 coordinate 51,382,170, forward strand.
CATTAGATAGTTTTCAGCCTTCTAAATGTGACATACTTTTCCATCCTCCTAATAGAATGTGCCTCATCCAACTCCCTTATTGTTAAAGATGTCTAAGTCTGCCACGGTAGTTAACCAGACCTTGTTGACCCCAATGACGTGCAGGTGAGTCTAGGTCACAGCCGCTGATAAGGGATGTTTCCAGGAGACTCGTCCTCACACGACCAGAGAACTCGGTTAGCTGTCAATGTCTGTACGGAAGTGACCGTCTGGCTTAGAACTGAAAGGTTCACATGTTGGCCATCTGTGTGGTATAAAAGGTGGTGCCCCTCGGGTGATCAGGACGTATGATTAAGAGTCCCACACACACACACACACACACACACACACACCCACACACCCACACCCACACACACACACCCACACACCCACACACACACAGACCTCCTTGTCCTTTGCTCTAGATTCCCCAGGGTGTTTATGTCAGATGCAATACCAATGGCTTTCCTCGGGACTGGTACTTTACTCCTGACGACCTAACATTCATACATACCATTTTTCAGATGTTTTCTGCCTTCGTGTGATCTGATACAAGCCCTGGGGTATCACTGGTATTATATATCTACACATGTAATGCTGGGCAGTGTTTGAGTCGGGGTATAGATGATAAACCGTCTACTTTCTCTTGCAGACCTGGGTCGACAGTGGCATCCACCGAGACGAGATGGTTCAGATGGTGTACAGCTAACTGTTGAACAGCACAGGTGGTAGAGAGACGCCAGCTGAGGGCAAATCATCACCCCCCCCCTCCCCAACGGCACCAGCTGTCACGCCAGCAGTTCGCTTTCCTACGGAGATCATCAGAGAGACTTGAGAGTTCATTAGATATACACGTTGATACATAGAAACGCACTGGACATACAACGGCTGCTGAGGACAGTGAGAGAAATTCCTCAATGCACGTATTGTCAGGGAGCTGGACTGGCATGGTGGAGTGATGTGAAGGCAGCGAGGAACCGAGTGAAGTGTGGAGTGGTCGAGGGTGCTCTCACTCACCCCATGGACCAGGGAGTGCCACCAGCCTCCTCCCTCACCGTGCCGCCGGCCTTGTTGCTCTAGTTCCCAGGGACGATGGTCTCCAGTGCCCCCTACAACGCCGCCCTTTTTCCCGCCCTGCTCCTGCAACTGCTGCTGCTGGGACTCGAGACGGACGCAGCCCTTCCAGAAGGTAGCCAGGGCCAAGGGCGTATTATCCCTCCGTTCTCTCCCTCCTTGGAGCTAGCTCGTTCCCTCGGGTCCTCTCCCGTGACGCCCCAGGGTAAGGAGAACCCAAACGTAAGGGCCGCCGCCACCAGACTAAACAAAGCCCTGGGCGAGGAGCAGTTCTCGGGCTACACCCACAGGATACCCGGCAGCTCAGTTAGCCAAGAGACATACGAGAGAGGAGCGACGTACGACAGAAGCCATGACATGACGGTCGACGAGGACGCGGACGAGGTGCTTTCCCTGGGCGACCTTCCCTTAGGGGAGGAGGAAGACGCGGTTGGGGCGTGTCCCCCTCGCCTCCCGTTGGACCACATCATCTGGCGCAGGAGCAGCCGAGTTGTGAGGGCAACGCTACCTCACCAGGTCAGTCGAAGTCCTTGTCACTGTCTCCTTCCTATGTCACAGTTGATAGACGTAACAGCGTAACGCTGACAGTGACGTTGTGTCACGGCGTTGTAGGTCTGTTGTGTCACGGGGTTGTAGGTTTACAGGCATCATAAGGCTGGTCAGGTGTGAGGCAAGACCTACCGTGTGTGGATGAACAGCCAGCACGACGCGCTGAAGGTCTAGAAGGAAAGGGATGGTGTTTTGTGAGCATGGTTGATGACCGTTGCCTCTCTCATGATGATCTTCTGTCTCTCCCCACAAACTAGTACCCCACCCTAGGTCCTCTCTCTCTCTCTCTCTCTCTCTCTCTCTCTCTCTCTCTCTACTCACAAACCATTGCCTTCATTCGCTTCTATCTTTACCAGCTTCTGTCATCTCTCCGTTCCTCTTCCTCCTATCTTCTAAGCCCTGTCTATCGTGAACTCCTCCCCTTTCTAAACACTCATTAATCTACAACGAAGACAAGACAAAGGTTTGGTCCTGATGCATATTTACATCCACTGTAAACAAAAAAGAAAAAGCAAGTCTGTATAAATAACTCGTGCGATGCTCGGTTCTAAGCTGTAAATGATGTAAGGTTGCCAGAGAGAGAGACTCCCCTCCTCCTTGAGGCTGTACAGCTCCCGGAATACCCGCTGACGTATCCACAACCTCACCAGAGATCAATAACCTTTAATCAGCTGTATATAGTCGGCCACAATACCCCACTCCCCCCTTCCCGCTACCACTTGTATGATAACCCACCTCAGTACTGCCGCTGACGTCAGGGCCCTGACGCAAGACGACTGACATTGCCAACCATGATGTCTGGTCTAGGATCATCGCCTGGGGGCTGACACCGCCTCCAGCGTCAGCTACAGGGGCTGACATCGCCGCTCGCGCCGTCTACCGAAGGGAATTAGGCGAAGGATTGTGCGAGGTAGTTTTGATGAGTAGATGTCCTACAGAGGAGACCGAGGATTACCGTGCTCCTTCAGGGGAACCACATACTGTCTGTCCTTAATGCTGAATGAAGGAGTTGGGTTAAATCTATCATCAGATTAACATAAAGGACGTCTACAAACTACAGCTGGTTAAATCCATCATTAGATTAACATCACGTACGTCTACAAAGTACAGCTGGTTAAATCCATCATTAGATTAACATCACGTACGTCTACAAAGTACAGCTGGTTAAATCCATCATCAGATTAACATCACGAACGTTCAAGTACAGCTGGTTAAATCCATCATCAGATTAACATCACGAACGTCTACAAAGTACAGCTGGCTAAATCCATCATTAGATTAACATCACGAACGTCTACAAAGTACAGTGGGGTAAAAACATCATTAAATCAATATCAAGGACGTCTACAGCGTACATTACCTTACGTACGTCAAAGACCAGAGTGGAGTAGGGGAGTTGAAACACGGTAGATAGTAAATAAGCAAAGATTTACTGGCCTAAGAGAGACAACAACAACATAGAAAGCAACAACTCAAGGACAGAATGGATGGCGACGGATCCACTTCCCAGGAAAATGGAAGAATGGCAACAGAGCCTGGAAAGATTTGGTTATTGGTATGACAGGAGGATAAAGATGGCCATGAGGGCGGTGGAGGTGGCAGACGCGAGATGAATTGTGGATGCGACACAGGAGGAGTTATGGATAGAAGATACAGGTGCTGAAAATCAAGAGAACTTTAAACAAAAGGTGGGATCGAGTCCTGTAATCAGAAACCTTTAGACATCTGATCAGTTTATGTATATTGGAGAGAGAGAGAGAGAGAGAGAGAGAGAGAGAGGAGTAGATTTTGAAATAAGAGGATTGTAAGTATACCAAGGAGCTGGACCGGAGGAGGTGTTTGTAAATGTTTGATGTGAACTCGGACTTGTGTGTCCGCCTGAGGGTTGCCTGGGGATGAAGAGCAGGTCATGCTGAGGGAAGCACAACTGGTGAGTGAGCCAGCGGGAGGAGTGGCGTTGAGTGTGCGTCATGTGTAGCATGAGACATAGTTCCGGTACAAGGTCCTAGTGTGGCAGAGAGGACCCATGAGGGGCAAAGAGGGTCCAGCTGTGGTAAAGCAGGGATATGTGAGGCAAAGAAGGTTCACATGTAGCAAAGATAGCGCACGTCATGTAAATAAAGCACACGTGCGGCAGAGAATGCCCATGTGGAGCACAGAGGACCCACGTATGACCAATGACGCCCTTGCGTGACAAAGAAGAATGATGTGAAGTATAGGGGGCCCATGTCTGGCAAAGCGAGTCTACGCGAGGCATAGAGGGCTAGTACGGGGACAAAGATACCTGAGCTGTAGTACAGTGAAGCCATGTGTGTGTCAATGAGGCTTCAGCTGTAGCACAGTGGGGCCATGTGTGTCAAAGAGAGCTCGAGTGCGAGATTGTGAAGGAAGAGAGAGAGCCGAGACAGAGGCAAGAGCATGAGGGCGGTGAGGCTGGGGGAGGTCGCTAGGGTTGAAGGTTCAGGTGTGGGTGGCGAGGCACAGGACCTGTCGGAGCAGGGAAGGGCCGAGTCAGAGTGCCGGAGGCGGGGGATTTACGGCCTTAGGGAAGATGAGAGGAGAGGTGGACGGAGCGAGAGTGAGGGAGGGAGGGAAGGGGGGGAAGATAGAGTGAAAAATTCACGAGCAGGAGAGTCAACAGGGAAGGAAGGGAGGACTGGTGGACCCAGGCTCCTGAGGGGGCGCATGAAGAATGATGGAAATGAGAAGTGAGAAAGAATGTGAGTTGACAATTCTTAATTAGTGAGGAGTGATGAGGTATGAGATGAGGAATGATTATGGAGGATCTGCACGGGAGGAGGGGGTCAACGACGACGGAGATGCGAGGTCAAGATCTGTTCGACTCGGTGGAGTGGGAGCTGCAGGTCAAGACGTGGACGATCAGGATGGAGTGGAGGAGGAGGAAGGAGGAGACGGGTGATGGAGGAGGGAGATGGAGGGAGGGAGAAATAGCTAGTGATGGAGATGGAGAGAAGACTAATGATGGAGGGTGAAGGAGGAGGAGGGAGAGAAGAGTGGTGATGGGGTGGACGAAGGAGCGCTGACCGGTGATGGAGGCTGGAGGAAGAAGGAGGAGGGAAGAATTCCTGAAGGATACCATGTGGAAAATCCAGCGCGTCCCGGGGATTACCAGCGGCAGAGGATGAGACTGGAAGGATATGACGGCTGTATTGGCCAGTGTGGCGAGGGGTCTGCCTGTGGGGGAGGGTGCTGTGGCTGGGGTCTGGCTGTGGGGGAGGGTGCTGTGGCTGGGGTCTGGCTTTGGGGAAAGGTGCTGTGGCTGGGGTCTGGCTGTGGGGAAAGGTGCTCTGGCTGGGGTCTGGTTGTGGGGGAGGATGCTGTGGCTGGGGTCTGGCTGCGAGTCACTGGTAGAGGGTGGGGGGTGTTATCTTAAACTATGCTGTGAGCCAAAGGGGGGTGTTATCTTGGGCTATCAGCTGATGATAACGATGGAAAGACTATCTATCTCGAAATACTAATGGATGGTCGACGTGGCCCAGTTATCCTTGGCTTTAGCAAGAATACGGAAAGGGGTTAATGATGTGGAGTTATCTTGGACCAGAGGAATGGAACGGGGGGGAATCATCTTGATTATTTGCCTACACCTCTATCCTCGTCCCCCAACTCCCCCACCCCGGACTCAACTCCCACCTTTGACACCCCTCTCCGGCCGACCCCCTCCTCAACCAACACCCACCCTCCTCACACACACACACACACACACACACACACACACACACACACACACACACACCACCCCCCACCTCCTCACACACACACATACCACCCCCCACCTCCTCACACACACACACACACACACCACCCCCCACCTCCTCACACACACACACACACACACACACACACACACATACCACCCCCCACCTCCTCACACACACACGTCGTCGCTCCGTCGAAATTCATTTGCTCTCATAAAAGCCTCTGAGTGATGCACAGTCAGCAATAGGCTCTCTCTCTCTCTCTCTCTCTCTCTCTCTCTCTCTCTCTCTCTCTCTCTCTCTCTCTCTCTCTCTCTCTCGTATGGAAACAGTCAGTGTCCGAGGACGCAGCCCGTCCATTAACATGAGACGAAAAAGCCGACCATTTATCTAAAAAAAAAGAATGTAATGATAAACATAACCAAACACAAAAAGAAGGAAATGGCATGTAAGAGATTCCAGGTTGACTGATGTGGCGACGCTCACAACCTCAGGATACTCTGATACAACCTAGCTATCACTAACACTCACAACATACTCTATTACAACATGCAGATAAGGCAATATTCGAATACTCCAACAGAGCTTACGCAGGAGAGACGTGTCACTTCTGGAATAAACAGCTCCGAAAGAGAACCAACAAATTAGTTTGTATATGAAAGATGGCTGGACGAGAGAGAATTAATTATGGAAATGAAGCTTGAGTGTTAGCTTGGAGCTTGGTAAGTAGAGGAGATTTGATTACTAAATGAAAGCCAGGAAAGAAAAGCTTGAAGAGCGACCCAGAGTGACTCACTCCTGATGATGTAATTACACGAAAGCGTTTGACACTTTCTATTTTCCATTTTTCTTTGGGTTTTCCTTATATATATATATATATATATATATATATATATATATATATATATATATATATATATATATATATATATATATATATATATATATAGATAGATAGATAGATATGTATAACATTGGCAGTGTAGCAGAGACTAATTTAGTAAGAGATAGACAGTTCCTAATGTGTGTTCCATTTCCTTCTTTCCTGTACATTTCCACGTTTCCTTTACTTCAGCAATGCATGGCTTATCTTCCGTTTTTCTCTCCTGGTGGAGTGAGAGGTGGGTGAGGCGTGAGGGCAACACTGGGGGGAGAGAGGAGGGTTGGGAATGAGAGACATATTGCTCTTCTATCCTAACTTTATCCCTGCAGATGTCTGTGCTCTTGTTTGATTCTAAAAAGATAAAAAAAAAAAAAAAGCACATAACAAAGTTATGTGCCAGAGGACTTTCATCTGTTCTGGATATGTAGTTTCTCTCTCTCTCTCTCTCTCTCTCTCTCTCTCTCTCTCTCTCTCTCTCTCTCTCTCTCTCTCTCTCTATCAATCTATCTATCTATCTATCTATCTATCTATCTATGTATCTCTCTATCTCCTTCTCCTCATCATCATCATATTCTTCTTATTTCTATTCTTCTTTTTCTTCTTCTTTTTCTTTTTCTTCATCTTTCTTCTTTCTACCCTTCATCTCTTTCTCTGAATATCTCTATCTGTCTCATGCACATTTAACCCCATATCTTTATGTTAAATCATGTAACCAAGCATTTTAACCCCTATCAACATGAACGGGACACAGTTAACTCACATATAAACAATCAATGTTTAATGAACATCACGAGAGACTGTAAACATAAGGATAAACTGAATGGTTAGCAAAAAAATATAAACGACTTGATCCTGTTTCTCACACAGCACTTTGGCATTCATGGCTTCTTCGTCACAAATACGAAGGAATACAAATGAAATCCAAGCACCAACAGACCATCTAAGAGTCTCTTGTAACTGTGTGTGATAGTGGAAGAGAACAGAATAGCACAGAGATATTCATAAGGGAAAAATAAAAGAAAGAATACTACAAATTCTTCCCGTTACCATATTTATATCGGCTGCTAGATCGCCTGACTCATAGGATCACCAGTAGGGGGAGAGTGATATAGAGGATCGAACAGCGGTACGAGGTGGTGTGGAAATCTCTTGTGATGGATGGCACAGACAGGCAAAGGGGAGGAGGAGAAGATAGTGCCGGGTGTTCCTATCATCGATCCACCATTGATGGAGCTCAGTGAACTATGGTCGACATCCCCAGGTTGTTTGGTGGGTGTCAGCGCCCCTTTCGTCCACTCTCTGATGATGGGGTGGCCAGTTGGGAAAAGGCCCTGGGAAAAAAAAATGCACCATGTCCTCCTATGTATATTTTGCCAACAATCTGTTCATGTAGGGGGAGAGATGTAGTATAAGTTATATGGATACTTTGCTTTGCGTCACCTCCCATGGATACTATGTATGGTGGTTGTGACTGTGGGGGGAGACGTGGTGTAAGTCTTATGGATACTTTTGTTGTGGGAGAGACGTGGTATATCCTATGGAGGTTGTTGGTTGTAGGAGAGACGTGGTATATCCTATGGAGGTTGTAGGTTGTAGGAGAGACGTGTTATATCCTATGGAGGTTGTAGGTTGTAGGAGAGACGTGGTATATCCTATGGAGGTTGTAGGTTGTAGAAGGGACGTGTTATATCCTATGGAGGTTGTTGGTTGTAGGAGAGACGTGGTATATCCTATAGATACTTTGTCTGGGTGTTATTGCCTGAGGAGAGATTATGTTATGAATATTTGGCGTGGAAGTTGTTCATATGGGAGAGACATCGCGTCATTCTTCTACATACTTTGAATGGAAGTTATTACTTCTCGGGTTCGACCCCTGGCTATACCGAAGAAAGTAAGCGGAGACCGTAGCCACAAAACACCATGGACGGGTTCGAACCCTATCTCTCTAATGGACCGTTGGCTGTGGTTCAGAATTCCTTTCCTCCCTACCGTGAGCCAGAGGGTGGGCGGCCTGTTTCACCCTCTACCCGACACACTCTGGGCCAGAGGGTGAGACAGGCCGCCCACACTCCGGTCCACACAATGTGCGTGTGGGCAGGAATCCTCAACTGCAGCAGCAGACCATGAGGAGAGATAGGCTTTATCCCATCAATGGTTCAGAGGTTACGCTCTTCGCCAACAGTTCCCGGTAACCCGGGTTCGACTTTTGCCATGCCATGTTCAATAGTATATATATATATATATATATATATATATATGTTTTGGACAATCACTTGCTTACCAAATGGCGTCCTAGCTTCGTCTCTTCGATGTATATCAACTGACTGTTATATTTCTCTCTTGTGTCTCCCCTGATGATGTGATTATTACACGAAAGTGCACTTGGGAACTTTTCGTGTTTCATTTTCCCCGTGGATTCACAGGAATATCTTGATCACGCGCAAAATTGTGATCCTTTCCAATATATATATATATATATATATATATATATATATATATATATATATATATATATATATATATATATATATATCAGTCCCTCAGCCCATCACACATTTCCTGTGGGCTGACCTCTGCTATTACGGTCCACGCTCGTTGACTCTCTGATTAACCTAACATCAAAGTGTTGGCGGCTTCGTGGAGCAGACATTTACGCCAGGTGTACAATGAAACTGCCACACACCACACCTTCCATTATGAGCACTCCACACGCTCTCACTTTCATAGGATATATAATATATATATATATATATATATATATATATATATATATATATATATATATATATATATATATATATATATATATCTCTTTCATACTATTCGCCATTTCCTGCTTAGCGAGGTAGCGTTAAGAACAGAGGACTGAGCCTTTGAGGGATTATCCTCACCTGGCCCCCTTCTCTGTTCCTTCTTTTGGAAAATTAAAAAAAAATGAGAGGGGAGGATTTCCAGCCCCCCGCTCTCTTCCCTTTTAGTCGCCTTCTACGACACGCAGGGAATACGTGGGAAATATACTGTCTCCCCTATCCCCAGGGATATATATATATATATATATATATATATAGAGAGAGAGAGAGAGAGAGAGAGAGATTGTTAACCACAACATGCAGGACGCAGCGGAACACTAAGCCACCTCATATTCTCACACATCCCTCCCTAACCCTCCCTCACCATTAACCATATCCTTTTTACCCCCACCTCGACAACACCACCATCGGACCCCAGGATAACCATTGGTCATACAGGCCTTAACGACTCGATCACGCCCTTCCATGACGATGCCCAGGGGACAAAACTAGGTGGGGATATTAACCGTGTGTCGTCATCATCACCCACCCTCCTCCTGTACTTAAAAACACAAGCTGTTAAAATCTAAATCACTCTACTTCATCACCAGATTGCTATTAGGATGATTTACCTGCCCCTCCCCCCCCCAATTGCACCTCTCTGCCCCTGGTGCCATAAAGATGGTGATGAGGGACCCCCACTCATAATTATTCACCTCTGGTATAGACCACAGGCCTGGGATATAAGCCCCTGTTGCATGATGTGGGGGATGTGTGGTGGAGGAAATGAGCCCATAGTAAATATGGATGGCGTGCCATACCCAGACACACAGCAGGTGTTTTCTCTACAGTAACGGTAACACGACATGTGAGTAATTTGGTAATTATCTGGACATTTAAGTACCATTAATGACCCTTCGGGTCGAAGGGAAGTACCACCGACAATGATTTTCGAACCATGTAACTGCCAGTAATTATGATGTAGTTGGGGGCACACACCCAATCACCATCCCCTGATTTTATTGGTTCCACCACAAAACTTAGTGATTATGACGCCATGGGACACCAGGTTTGGGATAATAGTGTGCCATGGGGGAGTCCCAATGACTGGCAGAGTATTGGAAGGGGTCAGTCGTGACTTTGGGAGACCTGGGAGTCCCAGTAATGACTGTGGGATATTAGAAGTCCCAATAATGGTTAGTTGAAAATGTCAGTGGGACTATGAGAGTCCCAGTAATGACCATGGGACTATGAGAGTCCCAGTAATGACCATGGGACTATGAGAGTCCCAGTAATGACCGTAGGGACCATTGGAGTCCCAGTAATGACCTTGGGACCATTGAAGTCCCAGTAATGGTTAGTAGGGACAATGACCGTGGGACATTGGGACTTCCAGTAATGACTGTGGGACACTGGAAGTCCCAGTATTGGTTAGTGGACCGATGGGCCACAGCATCCAAGGAAAGATTTACCCTGTTCCCTCAAAAAAAAAAATACAACCAAAATACAACCTACAGTTGTAGAGTGAAGAAGAAGAGAGGCATTTTGAAAGGCCTTCGCCAGAGTACGTGAGGGAGGGAGGTAGAGAAGATAACCCAGGCCGTGGCCATTTTCGTAGACTGAAATGGCCTTTTAGAAGCCCTTTTTTTTTGGGGGTCCATTTTCCTTCATTCCTTTGGACTGCCTCACTTGTCTTTAAGCAGGCTGTTCCTGGATGTATGCGGTACGTCACTGAGTCTCTTTCTTCCCCCCCGCGCCATTCTACGCTGGTTGATGGGATTTGTAGGAAGGGCGTGGGAGGGGGAGATATGGGCGGTGTGGGGGGGGGGGGGCAGCATCTATAGTGGGGATGAGAGAGAGAGAGAGAGAGGTCAGTGAGTTAAGGTTCGATGGAGGAAATGGTCGTTTATGCACACCCGAGAATTCCAAAATTTTTGCTCTGGCGCGTCGAGATCTGTTTTTTCTTCTTTCTTTTACACCAGAGTTAAGTCGAGTGCCCGGGAGGCTTCGTGATATATTTTGGCTATTCATTAGCGGAGATTATGGCCTGGCAACGGCTTTCCCCTGCACCGCCAGCTGTATGGTGCAGGAGCGCCGGCGGGAGGACCTCCGTCTCACGGGAGGGGGGGGATATTTTGAGGTGAGGTTATGTACGCTAGCAATAAAGCGGATAATGGACGCTGGTGTAGCGAGGATTAAGAGAAGCCTTGTGGAGCAAGGGAGGAGGAACAGGGGGGCGGCGAGAGACAGGGTTTATGAGGGATGAGAGTTACTGCGAGGACGTAGGAGAGAGAGAGAGAAGTGTGCTTCATGAGGAGGGTTTTGTGAGGCACAGATGCATTCTTGTGAGGAAGAGAGAACGTGTTTGTGAAGGCTGCGAGGTGCTAATAAGGAGTAAGCATCGCCTGTTACGTAGGAAAATGGTTTTGCTTTGCTTTTCGGAGCGCAGAGACCTCTGGATTATGATCGTGGTGGTGTGTATATGCCAGTGGAAGGGTGAGGGATGTAGGAGATGATTGAGGAACAGCTTACTCCTGGAGGAGGTGAGGGGTGTGTGTGGGTGTGTGGGTCTGTCTGTGTTGGGAAGAAAAGATCTGGGTGTGTGTAAATGAGTTAAGTTCGAGTGTTTGGGTAGGGAGGTGAGCAGAAGGCCTCTGTGTTTCTGAGGGTAGGGAAAGGTGCGTGTCTGGTGTGAGAGGTGAGTGCGTCGAGCTTGGATGGGTAGAGTGCGTGTTTGTGAAGTAGGAGAAGAGTGTGAGGGTTAGAGGAGGGGGGAAAAGAATAAAGCGCTATGTTTCTTTACTCCGTATGGAAACGGGAATGAAAGTTACTTGCATATGAGGCAGGAATCTCGCCTATGCATATGAATAGGAGCGTTCGTTAAAAGGGAGCGAGAGAGAGAGAGAGAGAGAGAGAGAGAGAGAGAGAGAGAGAGAGAGAGAGAGAGAGAGAGAGAGAGAGAGAGAGGTGCTGTGTTTGCACTGAAAGCGGAGGGAGTGTATCTGTGTGAGGGAGGGAGGTAAAATCCCTATATAGCTGATAGGAGGAACGTGTTCACCTGCAACACGAGGGATTTGCTTTGTGTTTGGACTGGATCGCAGGTGTCGATGTGAAGTCCATTCAAATATCCAGTATTCTAAAACCTATTCGTGATTATCAGGTTCACTGAATTGTCAACAGTGTAATGATTATAATTGGGGGAAGGTGCAGCGTTTAAATGATGCGTTGTGAATAGCGTTATTATATGGAATAGACTAGTTGGTAGTCTGTAAACATCTGTGAACAGCTGAATAGGGATGCGTCTACTTAGACGAGAGCTGCAGCCGATGTGGTACGAGCAAACTCATGGCCCTAGTTGTGGCAGTGTCGACTGAAGGGTGGAGTAAAGACCAGCGAAGAAGAAGAAGAAGAAGAAGAAGAAGAAGAAGAAGAAGAAGAAGAAGAAGAAGAGAGAAGAGGAAGAAGGAAAAAAGGGATCAATTTGACTTCCTCAGACGTTCGTAGAGCAACGACTGAAAACGGATAGGTTTTGAGAAGAGGGAAAGACGAAGATACAACGAAAATGATTGCAATGTAGTCAGTCATACGACGGGTTCAACAACGTCGACTTGGCTCCTGTGAGCATGCGCAAAGTAAATCATGACCAGAGTTGCGAGATGCAACTTGTAACTCTTATGATTTCTATACATCTATTGCTGAGTTGCCATTCTTATTGATAGAGAAGATAACACTTATCCCCTGCTCGAAGCTGTCTTGCTAACTTGTCGTCAACATAGATTAGGAATAAAGGATACTTGTACCATCCTATAAGGAAACGAGGAATAGCTGATCTGAGGAACATGGAATGGAAAGGTTGACCACAACAGTAAAGTGACCCATTCCTTTAGCCTTTTGCCTTTGCCAGGTAAAGGAACGGATCAACTTTATCCGTCTGGTCAACCTCTCTACGTTCCCAGTGTTCCTTGTTTCCTCAGCTGTGGTCACGTCTGGTTTTGCATATATTCTCATGTTCGTGTTGATTCTGTATTCTTGAAAATGGCATGGGGTGCAGTCGAAAGCTTGGAGCCTCTGTGTATATTTTTCCAGCGAGTTTACTCACTTCAATGCTTCATGTGTGTATGTGATTTACTATATATATATATATATATATATTTTATCCCTGGGGATAGGGGAGAAAGAATACTTCCCACGTATTCCCTGCGTGTCGTAGAAGGCGACTAAAAGGGAAGGGAGCGGGGGGCTGGAAATCCTCCCCTCTCATTTTTCTTTTTTTTTTTTTTCCAAAAGAAGTAACAGAGAAGTGGGTCAGGTGAGAATATTCCCTCAAAGGCCCAGTCCTCTGTTCTTAACGCTACCTCGCTATCGCGGGAAATGGCGAATAGTATGAAAGAAAGAAAATATATATATATATATATATATATATATATATATATATATATATATATATATATATATATATATATATATATAGTTTCATTTTATCGTATTTATCAAATATAACCGCCATTTCCCGCTTCAGCAAGGTAGTGCAAGGAAACAGACGAAGAATGGCCCAACCACTTATAAACACATATATATATACACAAACGCCCATACACGCACATATACATACATACACATATCAACGTGTATATACATATACATACAGAGACATACATATATACACATGTATATATATTCATACTTGCTCCTTTCATCCATTCTCGTCGCTACCCCAGCCACACAGAATATATATATATATATATATATATATATATATATATATATATATATATATATATATATATATATGTGTGTGTGTGAGTGTGTGTGTGTGTGTGTGTGTGTAATGTCGACGAATATGACAGTGTTTCTGTACCCAGGCCCCCATCAAAAACATTTTGCAATACACGGTCATTAGATTACAAGTGTTACATTTGATATTAATACGAATATCATGCCAAACTAATTTGCAGTCGACCCACGGGGTTTAATGACCTGATTCACCCGCTGACCCTGAACGCTGGTCTTTTGACCTCGAATTTCGTACATGGAATACACTCGACAACAACAAAAATAGATAGTAATACGCCATTAAAAATAATGGCGTTTAGAATCAATTGGAAAATATAATATTAGTTGATGTTAGGGAAATAATGACTGATGGGTGCTGCATATCTGATGGCTAGCAATGATAATTTGGGGGGGTAATGGTCATATTGTTAATGATAGTGGCAGAACAATTTCACATGTAATTTACCGGACGATGGTGTGAATTAATCTCTCTGAAGCGGATGTAGACTGTCTGTATATATATATATATATATATATATATATATATATATATATATATATATATATATATATTCATATATATGTAAGTATGGTTTGTTTTGGTGAAGGGAGAAGATATGATTAAAGCCTTACGTAAGATGAGGTGTGGCAAGGCGGATGGAGTGGATAGTACTGCAGCTGAATTTCTTAAGAAATGGGGTAACAGTGTTGTTGATTGGTTAGTCAGGATTTTAATGTATATATGGATCATGTTGAGTTTCCTGAGGATTGGCGGAGTCCATGTATAGTGCCAATGTATAAAGGGTTAAGGGGAACAAAGATGTGTTCAAACTACAGAGGTATAAGTTTGTTGAGTGCACCTGGTAAGTTGAACGGGAGGGTAGTGAATGAGAGCGTGAGGACATACACAGGTCATCAGACTAGGGCTGAGCAATTTGGTTTCAGAAGTGGTAAAGGATGTGTGGATCAGGTGTTTGTGTGTGTGAAATACTCAGAGCAAGAGAAGAATCAGCATGTGCCATTTGTTAATTTGAAGAAAGCATTTGATAGGGTTGATGGAGATGCTTTGTGGAGGGTCTTAAGAATATATTGTGTGGGAGAAGAGCTGCCAGAAGCAGAGTAAGGCGTGGATATGAGTAGGAACAGAGGAGAGTGAATGGTTTCAAGTGAAGTTTATCTTCAGTAAGGGATGTATTGTCGCCGTGGCTGTTTAATTTGTATATGAATGGGATGGTGAGGGAGGTAAATTCTACAGTCTTGGAGAGAGGGGTGAGTGTATAATCTGTGGGCGATGGGGAAGGGGATGGGAAGTGAAACAGATGTTGTTTGCAGATGACACAGTACTGGTGGCAGATTCGATTAAGAAAATATATATATATATAGTAGTAGTAAAAGCTTTGCGGAAGATGAAAGCCGGCAAGGCAGCAGGTTTGGATGGTATTGCAGTGGAATTTATTAAAAAAGGGGGTGACTGTATTGTTGACTGGTTGGTAAGGTTATTTAATGTATGTATGACTCATGGTGAGGTGCCTGAGGATTGGCGGAATGCGTGCATAGTGCCATTGTACAAAGGCAAAGGGGATAAGAGTGAGTGCTCAAATTACAGAGGTATAAGTTTGTTGAGTATTCCTGGTAAATTATATGGGAGGGTATTGATTGAGAGGGTGAAGGCATGTACAGAGCATCAGATTGGGGAAGAGCAGTGCGGTTTCAGAAGTGGTAGAGGATGTGTGGATCAGGTGTTTGCTTTGAAGAATGTATGTGAGAAATACTTAGAAAAGCAAATGGATTTGTATGTAGCATTTATGGATCTGGAGAAGGCATATGATAGAGTTGATAGAGATGCTCTGTGGAAGGTATTAAGAATATATGGTGTGGGAGGCAAGTTGTTAGAAGCAGTGAAAAGTTTTTATCGAGGATGTAAGGCATGTGTACGTGTAGGAAGAGAGGAAAGTGATTGGTTCTCAGTGAATGTAGGTTTGCGGCAGGGGTGTGTGATGTCTCCATGGTTGTTTAATTTGTTTATGGATGGGGTTGTTAGGGAGGTAAATGCAAGAGTCCTGGAAAGAGGGGCAAGTATGAAGTCTGTTGGGGATGAGGGAGCTTGGGAAGTGAGTCAGTTGTTGTTCGCTGATGATACAGCGCTGGTGGCTGATTCATGTGAGAAACTGCAGAAGCTGGTGACTGAGTTTGGTAAAGTGTGTGGAAGAAGAAAGTTAAGAGTAAATGTGAATAAGAGCAAGGTTATTAGGTACAGTAGGGTTGAGGGTCAAGTCAATTGGGAGGTGAGTTTGAATGGAGAAAAACTGGAGGAAGTGAAGTGTTTTAGATATCTGGGAGTGGATCTGTCAGCGGATGGAACCATGGAAGCGGAAGTGGATCATAGGGTGGGGGAGGGGGCGAAAATTTTGGGAGCCTTGAAGAATGTGTGGAAGTCGAGAACATTATCTCGGAAAGCAAAAATGGGTATGTTTGAAGGAATAGTGGTTCCAACAATGTTGTATGGTTGCGAGGCGTGGGCTATGGATAGAGTTGTGCGCAGGAGGATGGATGTGCTGGAAATGAGATGTTTGAGGACAATGTGTGGTGTGAGGTGGTTTGATCGAGTAAGTAACGTAAGGGTAAGAGAGATGTGTGGAAATAAAAAGAGCGTGGTTGAGAGAGCAGAAGAGGGTGTTTTGAAATGGTTTGGGCACATGGAGAGAATGAGTGAGGAAAGATTGACCAAGAGGATATATGTGTCGGAGGTGGAGGGAACGAGGAGAAGAGGGAGACCAAATTGGAGGTGGAAAGATGGAGTGAAAAAGATTTTGTGTGATCGGGGCCTGAACATGCAGGAGGGTGAAAGGAGGGCAAGGAATAGAGTGAATTGGAGCGATGTGGTATACAGGGGTTGACGTGCTGTCAGTGGAGTGAATCAAGGCATGTGAAGCGTCTGGGGTAAACCATGGAAAGCTGTGTAGGTATGTATTTTTGCGTGTGTGGACGTGTGTATGTACATGTGTATGGGCGGGGGGGGGTTGGGCCATTTCTTTCGTATGTTTCCTTGCGCTACCTCGCAAACGCGGGAGACAGCGACAAAGTATAAAAAAAAAAAAAAAAATATATATATATATATATATATATATATATATATATATATATATATATATATATATATATATATATATATATATATATCGTGTGTTTCAGTACATGTCTTTATCTATGTACATGAGAAATTTTGAGTGTGAATGTATATGCGTTTCTGTTTGTGTCTTTGTCCGTGCTCTTTAAAGCGTGTGTATGCCCGTGGATGTGTTTGTCTGTGTGACATATGTCACGACCCAGCCACACCTGGTACCTGTCATTTGCACTGAGTCATTCTGAGCGCAAATGAATCATCTGTTTTCCTTTTTTTTTTTTCCCAAAGGCCATATTGGTCATCAGTATTTCTGCTTCACTGTGTCATATACACTCGAAGATAAAAAAAAAACGATTTTAGGTTATATTTTTCACTTCTTATATTACATTTTGTATCTATACTGGTGTATGAAATTGATGATAGAAAGTTAGTTACGCTATAAATGGCTATAGATAACGAGATATGGTGGCTAGATTAGCTTTCTTCCCCTCCGCCCCCAACCATCCATTTTTGGAAGCCAATGAAAGGGTGTCGCTCAAACACATCCCCTTGACTAAAGTCAGGTACAATAGATCAAACAAATAACATCACGGAACCAGGCCACTAGTACCAGCATGGTATACCAGGCCACTAGTACCACTATGATACCAGGCCACTAGTACCACTATGATATACCAGGCCACCAGTACCACTATGATATACCAGGCCACTAGTACCAGCATGATATACCAGGCCACCAGTATCATCAAGGTATACCAGGTACCAGTACCAGCATGGTATACCAGGCCACCAGTACCAGCGTTGGTATACCAGGCCAACAGTACCATCAAGGTATACCAGGTACCAGTACCAGCATGGTATACCAGGCACCATGATATACCAGGCACTAGTACCATCAAGATACCAGGCCACCAGTACCAGCATGGTATACCAGGCACCATGGTATACCAGGCACTTGTACCATCAAGATACCAGGCCACCAGTACCAGCATGGTATACCAGGCACCATGGTATACCAGGCACCAGTACCATCAAGATACCAGGCCACCAGTACCAACGTGGTATACCAGGCACCATGGTATACCAGGCACCAGTACCATCAAGATACCAGGCCACCAGTACCAGCATTGGTATACCAGGCCACCCGTACCATCACTGTACAAGACACTAGTACCATCACGGTGTCTGGCACCATTGCCAGCGTGGTGCCAGACACCATCACTATCATGTGTCTCACACACTAGCATCACGAGTGTGCCTGGCACCCGCCTGACAGCAGCGGGAGGTGACAGACTTATTCAGGGCGAGGAGGACTTGCTACCTGGAGGTGAGGTGGCGAAGCAGGCGACCTCGTAACCCGAGACGTTATGAATATAGCCCGTCACATGTGGTGACGCCCCCACCTCCCCAGTGTGGTGACGTGCATACATATATATATATATATATATATATATATATATATATATATATATATATATATATATATATATATGTACACTATTTCCTCCCTGTCCCACGTGTTCCTGCTGTCTTTATGGGGCTCATAAAGCTCTCAGGGAAGCTGGCCACGTCCATCTGTAGGGACCCTAGGATCATAAAGTGATGTGGTGTGTGTGTGTGTGCGTCTATATGGAGAATGCGCAGGTCAGATGCGTAGTGAGTGCTCGTGTGTCTTCATTGTGGTAGTTGCATCGTGGGCATGAAATAGGTCAAGAGAGTTGTTTGTAGTGGTGGATGATATCCATCTACACTTTCATCCCTCTTTGGGGCAGTACACAGGCTCTCTGCCTGTCCTCAAGCACCTCCCGATGATCCATACAGCTAGTGAACGTTCCTAACTAGCCAATGAACAACCTAGTCATCTCCTGCCTTGAGAAATTTAACCGCAGTCCCATTAGCACCAGCCGGCTTGCCACACTTCATCTTACGCAAGGCTTTCACCACCTCTTCTCTTTTCACCACGGGAATCATTCATTTCGCACACCTCCCGACCTGAGCATCCCACATCTGCCACCCTCTCATCGAACACATCCAACAATCCTTCAAAATATTCACTCTGTCGCTGATTCATACGATCTCTACCTCTTACCACTGCCCCATTTTCACATTTTCCCGTCTACGCTCTAGGCATCACCCATCCCCCACAACATAACAAAGTCCGATTCATCATATTGCAAGTTCCTTTATGTCCACGATGATGGAAACACAGAACATTTACTACATATCACTGGGAGTACAGTCTCGTGAAACAACTTCCCACTTCAAAGGGGCCCACATTTCACTGCTCCTGAAAGTTAAACTTAACCTTGGGGAGCAAGAGCCTCGAGAAAAAGGTCTGGGAGTAATTAAGAACAGATAAAACAAGTATACGTATTGTGTGTATGTATGTGTGAGCATATGTTTCTGCGTTGGGCATGGTTGTGGACGCATGAGTGTGGTGTGAACAAATAAGATAAATGAATAACGGTTTATTGAAGCGAGACACTGCCACTTGGCTGAAAAAAATACACAGTTCAGGTATTACAGATATTACAGACCTCCCATTATTACAGAACTCGGGGAGGGGAGGAAGGGGGAGGGTCATGTTAATAACTAGACAACTGATTATAAAAGAGTTTAAGATGAAGATGTGGGTTGGATAGTCCCACACTTTGGATAAGGACGTGAGTGAAGTACATTTACGCAGTCAGGATAACAGATACAAAGTGATGTTTACAAAGTAAATAGCATGATTTACACACTATGAACCTGGCTGAACATTAAATAGTGAATGATTGCAGTAATATAGTAGTTGACACACCACATGTGTGTGTGTGTGTGTGTGTGTGTGTGTGTGTATGTGTGTGTGTGTGTGTGTGTGTGTGTGTGTGTGTGTGTGTATGCATTTGTGTGTGTGTGTGTGTGTGTGTGTGAGTGCTTGTCTGTGTGTGTGTGTGTGTGTATGTGCGTGTGGGTGTATGTTTTATGTGCAGCATTAGGTCCAACAGGATGGAGACAAAATTCGAAATTCCATCTATCTGTGGTCAGTTTTCACAGTGGGAGGGAAATTGCTCCACCACCTCATCTGAAAAAATGCTTATCACGCTGACATGTTCATCAGAGAGTGAGATAAAATAATAATATACGTATATATATAAATAGTTATCTGGAACATTTTAATGAATATTAATTTTAGTATGTTGCTGTATATATGATAGGATTGTAAACCATGATACACACACACATACACACACATATATATGTATGTATGTATATATATATATATATATATATATATATATATATATATATATATATATATATATATATATATATATATATATATATATATGTGTGTGTGTGTGTGTGTGTGTGTGTGTGTGTGTGTAATGAGTTTTTCTTATATGAGTTCACCGTTTCCTTGTAGCGAGGTTTGCGCCTGGAAGAAACGAAAAATGACCTCATTTGTTCCAGCCGACATGCGAAATGAAACAAAAGCAGAAACTGTTATCCACAGCCAAACTCCACAGAACTCTCCGCATTTTCCCCCTGACCTTTTCATATGCCTTGGTTCAGCCCACTACCAGCACGTCGCCCCCTGTATATCATATCCCTCCAATTATCTCTATTCTATGTACGACTCTTGCCTTCCTACATGTTCAGGGCCCGATAGAATCAATCCTTCCAATCCCCATGTAGATCCCCCAATCCCCTGTTTCTCCCGTCCACTTCTGACACTTCATCCTGTTTGTCAACCTCTCCTCACTCATCGTCTCCATATGTCCAAACAATTTCAGCACACTCTTTTTCAGGCCATTCAATCATAATCCGCTTATTACTACAATTCTCTCTTACGCTTTCATTTCTAACGCGATTAACCTTCTACACACCACTTGTTATCCTCAGACTTTCCATTTCCAGAGCATCCATCTACTTTTTTCTATTTTGTGTACAAGGCCCACGGCTCGCTCACCATGCCATCAAACATGCGCATTTTTCTCCCCTAACGGGCAATGACCTATGAACACACTCCTGTGTAGTGTGGAGAAGGTTGCGTGACTGTAATTCCAGGTGACTGTAGACAGAGTCGACATTCATTTTAAAGGGTCAATAACAATGCTAGCGAAAAGACTTTCATCTCGTCTTTAGACGTGGAGAGCGATGGGCAGGCCACTGGAATCGGTATTCGCCAATGTCTGCATGTATATCATTTCGAAAACATCCCTCAACTGTTCTCAAGATCCCTCCCTATGACAAGCCATATTTGTCGGTGCTACGTGAACATTCTACCGTAACTGGTGGTTCTACAACAAAGACCTATTGTGGAATACAAAGGAATTCAAGCAGCAACAGAGCACTGGTTCATTTAGAGGCTGTTTGTGATAGTGGAAGGTAAATAGAAACAAACTCACAGAATAGTATGGTAATAGTTAGAAGTCAACTCAGTCCTGATGTTCATTCATGAGATGAACTCCAACACGCGCACTCCTTCCCTCGTTGATGACAGCTTCGATCAGCACTCTGTTTCTGTCTATAGACGGTCAATACGCTGTCTATGAAGAATGCTCATCTCACGAGCTGGTGTCTTATCGCTGCCAATACCTGTCCACAAAGATAAGAGGCGTGGCGCTATCAGAAGCCCTATGAAAAGCCCTCCAAATAGGACGTCTTTTACAGTGAGACCCAACGCCTCCACTAGGCCCTCATGAACAACCGATTCTCCAATACACAAATAGACAAGCAGACTCGCCTCGTCCCGCTACAATATCACTAAAGTCTACAGCAAACGCGAAGATCCTCAGACGTGCACCACACAAGGTCTGTCGCATCCTTGACTTATAGAGCAGAGGTCAGGATACGCCATTGGATTATCTCCAACAGCAGCGAAGTCCATCAACGCGTCGACCTGCCAACACAAAACATGAAGACTAAGAATTAGGTCTTGACCAACGTACTCAACAGGGGCCAGAATCCCCCTCAGAGCTCCCACGAAATTTATGAATTCCCATGTCGGGAAAGTGGTTGTAAACCCACTGATAAATGAGGGTTTGTGGCAACAGCCGCCACCACCACCACTCTCTCTCTCTCTCTCTCTCTCTCTCTCTCTCTCTCTCTCTCTCTCTCTCTCTCTCTCTCTCTCTCTAGACGTAACACTATGCATCTCGAACAAGGTTTTGCGGGCCAAACAGCATAGAAGAGCCACCGTGACGCCAAAGGTGAAAGATTATTACAAACGATAGACTCGAGGAAATGTTCAAACGCAGTAGAGGCATTATTATCAAACATCTTTCCCCCTACAAAAGGTCTCCTTAATCAGTATGATCGACCTACAAATCAACCTAAAAAACACCAATGAGGAGGATACACGACAGTCCCTCCAAGAACTGGTTTGAGAGACGAGGGAGGTTCTGCTACACCTGCGTCCGCCTTTCTCCCACGAAACCTGCTTACCTCCCGATCCGACAGATTGCTAAAGATGCTTTTTGTGACGGAAGGGCAAAACCTCGACAACTCCCACGAATATCTAGATCACCAGGCAGGGATAAGCTGGAGACTTCTCCAGTGGATGGAAGATGTTCTCAGTGGTATGGAAAGAAGGACACATGGTCAGGGAAGCCTTCTCGCAGTGGGTCGAGGTGACCAGTGGAGTGCCCCAGGGATCTGTTCTGTGACCGTTGCTCTTCTTGATCTTGACTGAAGGTATCGGGAGTTTTGGTCGTGGCGGCGGTGAGATGAGCTAGCGTTACAGGGGCTGTCATGTTCCCATTCCTGGCTCAAGATGCTGTATTGTGTTTCTGACACACACACACCCACACACACACACACACACACACACACACACACCTCATCAGTGGGTGATGCATCTTTACGAATTTTCGGGACGTCCTGCCTCCTATAACCTTACACCTTACAGGCGTCGTGTTGTGTGAGGAGAGCAATGTGCTCTAGGCGAGACACGACCATACAATATCTCTGTGAGAAGCCGAGGGGATTACCAACACAGCAGGGTGAAGCTAACCTGCTGTAAACCCCCATTATGCTCGGAGCTGTGGCGGGGAAACTTTATTGTCCCTTATCAAAACTTTTTGCATTAGCCCATACTCTGTCCCACTGGGATTGGTCCATACTCTGTCCCACTGGGATTGGTCCATACTCTGTCCCACTGGGATTGGTCCATACTCTGTCCCACTGGGATTGGTCCATACTCTGTCCCACGGGGATTGGTCCATACTCCGTCCTGCTGAGCTTGGTCCATACTATGTCTCTCGAGGCCCTTGGTCTTTATCTAGGAGGGAGATGCCTAGAGCAACGGGAGTTGAAGACAACAGGATGCACTGGTAGCTGGAGCAACGGGAGATGAAGACAGGAGGACGGACTGTTAGCTAGAGCAACGGGAGATGAAGACAGGAGGACGTGCTTGTAGCTAGAGCAACGGAAGATGAAGACAAGAGGACGCACTGGTAGCTGGAGCAACGGAAGATGAAGACAGGAAGACGTGCTGTTAGCTAGAGCAACGGGAGGTGAAGACAGGAGGACGTGCTGGTAGCTGGAGCAACGGAAGATGAAGACAGGAAGACGTGCTGGTAGCTAGAGCAACGGGAGATGAAGACAGGAGGACGGACTGTTAGCTAGAGCAACGGGAGATGAAGACAGGAGGACGGACTGTTAGCTAGAGCAACGGGAGATGAAGACAGGAGGACGTGCTGGCAGCTAGAGCAACGGGAGATGAAGACAGGAGGACGGACTGGTAGCTAGAGCAACGGGAGATGAAGACAGGAGGACATGCTGGCAGCTAGAGCAACGGGAAATGAAGGCAGGAGGAGTTAATTACCCGGTGTGAGTGATATACAGAATTCATTTTCTGCTTAGGAGGTTCAGTGAAAACATTTGAGTAAAGAACACACATGTATATATTTGACTATCTAAGAATCTATATTGTGCCATCGTAATGAGTGAGAATAATTATATGATGAATCAAAAGGACGTGATGAACGATAAAGCCAGACAATATTGGAGATGTAAATAGAAACGAAAAGTATAGGGCCAAGAATACGTAGTGATAATAATCAAACGTCGATGTGAAAGAAATTCAGGCACAAGCGGAATTGAAAGAAAGGGAAAAGGAAATGGAAATTTTAAGGAAATAGATAGGAGAGTGTGAAATAGATAAAACGAAAATAGATGCAGGTGCAACAGAGGCATTGATAAGAACTGGTGTGAAATATCTCGCAATATGGACTGGAGTTGTATTCTTCAAGTGAGGAGTTGCTAATTAACATGGCGTTCGTATCATTTTCTTTGCCAGCGAGGCAATGCGTGTGGCCGCTGCTTCCCACAGTTTGTGTGTGGAGACCGACCACTCGAGGTTTGACCGTTATGTTATCTCATTCTTCCCTCAAACACCTAATTCGTGGATTCTCTTCCTTCCTTCCTTCCTTCCTTCGTCTTTCCTTCTTCACATTACATTCCATTCTTTTAAGAGTCAGGTATATATATAAACACCAGCAGAGTTCTATGTTAATCTCTATGTCCTCTTTTTTCCCCCTCGCGTCCGAGATGGCCTTGAATAAGGGGGGAATGCTTTGCGCCCGTCACATCCATCACTGCGCTGGAGTGCAGGGGTTCCCTCACTCTCTTGAATCCGTCGACGCCCATTAGAGACTAGGGGAGTCTTCTGTCTTACCCGTCATTACACACTTAGTAAACACAAAGTGTCGAAGAGAACTGGCTTCTTTCTGTGTTGGCTTCGACGGCACGGGCGGCTGAGGCCCTAAGGAAGGTCGTCCCATTAACACTATATATGTTTTCTTTCTTTCATACTATTCGCCATTTCCCGCATTAGCAAAGTAGCGTTAGGAACAGAGGACTGGGTCTTTGAGGGAATATCCTCACCTGGCCCCCTTCTCTCTTCCTTCTTTTGGAAAATTAAAAAAAAACGAGAGGGGAGGATTTCCAGCCCCCCCCCCCCCGCTCCCTCCCCTTTCAGTCGCCTCCTACGACACGCAGGGAATACGTGGGAAGTATTCTTTCTCCCCTATCCCCAGGGATATGTATATGTATATTTATATACCCTAGCCTGAACCTGGTACCAATTTTATCGACCAAACCCCTAGTGGGTGGATGAACAGCTGGGTTGACTGTGGACAGACTGCCGCAGCTAGGATCTGAACCTATTCAGGCTCGACCCTAGGCCAGGACCCGTGATAGCGTCACGGTCAGGAACGCTAACTGCTAATATGTGGTTGGGCGTAATGATAATGAGGTCATTGTCATCCATGTACAATGAAGAATAGAAACTTGCTCTGTCTATCCTTTATCATATATGCGACTATCTATCTAATCTTTGAAAATTAAGTTAATTCTTTTTTAATACTAGGATTCTATCGACCTCCGCGTGTCGACCTATAGAGACGTATCGACTCCCTGCATGGTCGATTCATCGACCCCTGGGGTCCTATAAACGAACCCCTTCGGCAACTCAGCCTTGGTGTAAGGGTATAACGAAACCCCATTTCAACCATAGCCCTGAGGTATCTATTTGAATAGATTAATCTATCATTTTCCATTTCTGTATTAATAAATCATGGCCAAAAAAGGGACAATACAGCTTTAATTAGACCCTACGCACAAGGGTAGTGTCCTGCTGAAGTAAGAGAGTCGAAAGTTAATGAACCTTTTGCTTCTCGAAGCCTGTCTCATGTACTCCTTTATGAGGCTTCGCGTGTCCCCTGATGAAGCTTCACGTAACTCCTGATGAAGCTTCACGTAACCCGTGATGAAGCTTCACGTAACTCCGTGATGAAGCTTCACGTAACCCGTGATGAAGCTTCACGTAACTCCGTGATGAAGCTTCACGTAACTCCTGATGAAGCTTCACGTAACCCCGTGATGAAGCTTCACGTAACTCCGTGATGAAGCTTCACGTAACTCCGTGATGAAGCTTCACGTAACTCCTGATGAAGCTTCACGTAACCCCGTGATGAAGCTTCACGTAACTAAGCTTCATTATCATTATTTTTATTATTATTATTATCATTATTATTATTATTATTATCATTATTATTATCATTATTATCATTATTATTATTATAATTATTACTTTATCATTAACTTTATCATTCAAGCACAAACACAAGTACACACACACACACAGTGAGCAACATAGCAACATACTCCTCCTCCTCACCCACGTAACGTAGGCACAACATCTGATCTACGAGGCTCGTACCAGCGGGCGACACAGCTGGGGGGGAGGGTCATGTTATGTGTGTGTGGATCCGCCACTCAGCCCACATAACACGTCGTGTGGTCCAGTCCAGTTACCACTCAACCCCGTCGCAGACCAACAGTCTGAGCTCAAGGTGTGAGGCAGCGTCAGCCACAGGTCTGTCTGTGTCCCCCACCCAATCCCACCACGTTCCCCTACAACCCCACCCAATCCCACCACGTTCCCCTACAACCCCACCAACCCAACCACGTTCCCCTACAACCCCACCAACCCAACCACGTTCCCCTACAACCCCACCAACCCAACCACGTTCCCCTACAACCCCACCAACCCAACCACGTTCCCCTACAACCCCCACCAACCCCACCACGTTCCCCTACAACTCCCACCAGCGACGAAAGCTTCCATTTGGTGCCTGCTGGACCGCCTGTGGCCTCCATCACGGCTGGTGACGAGAGAGAGAGAGAGAGAGAGAGAGAGAGAGAGAGAGAGAGAGAGAATATCTACCACCGCCACCACCACCACCATCATGTCCCAGCAGCTATTTTCGTTTCATTTTCCTCCTTTCCAGTTACCTGCTTTTGGCCAGTAGGGATGGGGCTCTTCCCTCTTGCTTTCATCTGTCCACACACTTCGTCTTCTTTTCTCTCTCTCTCTCTCTCTCTCTCTCTCTCTCTCTCTCTCTCTCTCTCTCTCTCTCTCTCTCTCTCTCTCCTTCGTAAACCCAGTAAGGGTTACTTTCAGAGCTTCCCTCTTTATGCCCTAGTTTCCAAGAGGTATTCCTTCCCTTTTTCAAATCTTTTCCCCTGTTTTCTTGTATCATCATTATGGTTAAACCTTGTTCTCTGGAGAACCTATTGGCTATGAGGAGCCCAAGCCACAGACGAACCGACCCGGAACCAGCTTGGTTTGCTGGGAGATAATCATAATAATCAACGGTTCTGTTCTGTTTGTCGATTCTTTGGTTGAGGGATCAACATCAGGACGTCTTTTTTTTGCAAAGGGTGTAGGAGGTGAAAAAGTCTGTTGCTTTCCGAGGATCAAAGATAAGGTTAGAGACAGGCAAGGTGAGAATGGGTAGTGAGTAGTTGGATGTCGGAGTCCAATTGCGAGAGAAAGAGAAAAAGAGAAGTGCATTGGCGGTATTTGCAGGGAAGGAGTGTGTGTGAATGGGAGGCGTACAGGAGTAAGCGGCGTTTTCCTCGGGCCGGGATAAAGGATATTCTAGGAAAGCTTGATGGTATCAGCTCAAAGACTTACAACGATTTTTTGTGAGATATGAGTCGAGGACGTGTGGACGGGGAAGGTCAGGGACGTATGGACAGGGAAGGTCAGGGACGTGTGGACAGGGAAGGTCAAGGACGTGTGGACTGGGGAGGTCAGGGACGTGTGGACAGGGGAGGTCAGGGACGTGTGGACACGGAAGGTCAGGGACGTGTGAACAGGGAAGGTCAGGGACGTGTGGACAGGGAAGGTCAGGGACGTGTGGACACGGAAGGTCAGGGACGTGTGAACAGGGAAGGTCAGGGAGGTGTGGACAGGGAAGGTCAGGGACGTGTGAACAGGAAAGGTCAGGGACGTATGGACAGGGAAGGTCAGAGAAGTATGGACAGGGAAGGTCAGGGACGTGTGGACAGGGAAGGTCAGGAAGAGGTCAGGGACGTGTGACAGGGAAGGTCAGAGAGGTGTGGACAGGGAAGGTCAGAGAGGTGTGGGCAGGGAAGGTCAGGGACGTGTGTGAGGGAGCCATACAACCCTCACCCAGGGCAGACTGGGAACTGTGGAAGACGAAGTTATCGTAACTATTGACCAGATTACCGAACTGCTCAGACGAGGTGAGGGTCGTTGGACAGTGAAGGAAAGTGAAGAAGTTTCGCTAACAGGTGGAGGTGCTCCTAGACCTGGAGAGTGGAGAGGTGCTCCTTGACCTGGAGAGTGGAGAGGTGCTCCTTGACCAGGAGAGTGGAGAGGTGCTCCTTGACCTGGAGAGTGGAGAGGTGCTCCTTGACCTGGAGAGTGGAGAGGTGCTCCTTGACCTGGAGAGTGGAGAGGTGCTCCTTGACCTGGAGAGTGGAGAGGCGCTCCTTGACCTGGAGAGTGGAGAGGTGCTCCTTGACCTGGAGAGTGGAAAGGTGCACCTTGGCCGGGAGAGTGGGGAGGTTGCAGTCGGGTAAGGAGGTTGGTCCTTGACGGAGAAATTGGGGAAGTGGTCCTCGACGGGGTGAGTGGTGAGGTGGTCCTCGAGGGTGAGAGAGAGTGCAGCTCTCCAAGCCAGGAAGAGAGATGATCTTTGTGACCTTGGGAGGGGCGGGCGTGGGGTTGGGCGGGCGTGGGGTTGGGCGGGCGTGGGGTTGGGCGGGGTGAAGGGGAAGGGGGAGAGGAAGTCATCACGGTGTAGGGGAGGGGGGTGAGATTTGAGGGAGGTATAGTGAGATAAAAGGAAAAGGTCAGAGTAAAGAAGATAGTTGGTCCTGGACACGGAGGAAGAGAGAGAGAGAGAGAGAGAGAGAGAGAGAGAGAGAGAGAGAGAGAGAGAGAGAGAGAGAGAGAGAGTTTGATCATATGTTTTCGTAACATGTCTCCCTCACTGTACACTACGTTGCTCCTCCCTCACTGTACACTACGTTGTCCTCCCTCACTGTACACTCCGTTGCTCCTCCCTCACTGTACACTCCGTTGCTCCTCCCTCAATAGCTGTGTGAGTCAAGGTGTGAGTCTAGTCCAGTATAATAGACAGTGAGTATTAAGACTCATCTATCTACGTTGAGTCATGATATGCAAGATTTTTACTCATGAGTATCCTCAATTGGCTTCTAGTGGCAGACTCGCGTGTGAGTGTGAGTTTATGAGAGCGCGTGTGAGTGTGAGTTTATGAGAGCGCATGTGAGTGTGAGTTTATGAGAGCGCGTGTGTGTGAGAGAGACAAGAGGAGGAGGGTGATGAGAGTCAATATTAGTAAGTTGGTGAGGTATGTCACGAGAATGAGATGTGGTTTGGTGTGAGTGTCTGTTATAATGAGGAAGTCCTGGATGATGTGGAGGGTTTTGGAGACATGACAGCATGGGAGATGAAGAGAGTGAACCATAGGGTGGGTGCGGAGGCCAGAGACCCTGAGGTCATGTAGGAGTATGTGGTAGGAGAGACCACTGTCTGTGAGGGGTATAGATGGGTATGTTAGATGGTATAGTAAAGAGACCACTATCTCTGAGAGGTATAGATGGGTCTTTTAGATGGTGTGGTAGGAGAGACCACTGTCTGTGAGGGGTATAGATGGGTCTGTTAGATGGTATAGTAGGAGAGGCCACTGTCTGTGAGGGGTATAGATGGGTCTGTTAGATGGTATGGTAGGAGAGGCCACTGTCTGTGAGGGGTATAGATGGGTCTGTTAGATGGTGTGGTAGGAGAGGCTACTATCTGTGAGGGGTATAGATGGGTCTGTTAGATGGTGTGGTAATCCTGACGGTGCTGTGTGTGTGTGTGTTTGTGTGTGTGTGTGTGTGTGTGTGTGTGAGGTGCGAGTATTGGAGAACGGAAGAGAGTATGGATGCGTTGGAAGGGAATTGCTAGTGAGAAAAATAATTGTTCCTGGGATCTATTTCATCCCACCATCGAGGCGACAAACACACACACACACACACACACACACACACACACACACACACACACACACACACACTAGACTATCGTGTATGTATCAGTTTCGCTTGTGTATTTGGGGGGGAGGGCATGGCCCTGTTGATATAAGAATTGTGTACGAGGTTTTCACAGTGAATGCATGTAAGAGGGAGCAGGAAGAACAATAGAATGGCAAGGCTATGACTCTCTCTCTCTCTCTCTCTCTCTCTCTCTCTCTCTCTCTCTCTCTCTCTCTCTCTCTCTCTCTCTCTCTCTCTCTCTCTCTCTCTCTCAATCTCTCTGTACAGAGAGTCTGGATCAGCATGGGTAATGGTGGTGTTCAACTCAGACCTCTTTTGAAGTGGTGTTTTAAGGCCAGACCACCAACTCGCTTTGGACCATGTTGGGTCTGTGTGTGTGTGTGTGTGTGTGTGTGTGTGTGTGTGTCTACGTAACAGGTCCTCGTCAGAGCCACATGTGTGGCAGTAAAATATAATATCATGTGACTGTATAAGGTTCACATTTGTAGTCAGTTATCATTAATAACACTACCAACATTCCTCACACATCAACCAACACTAAACATTCACAAATACATAAATTTTCACAAATACGTAAATTCCACAAATACATAAATTTATCGTCTGTTTGTGTGGGACATATTGTATGTCCAGCGTGAACCTCATATCCTAAAAAAAAAATGACCGAATGCTTAAGAAAAAAACCAGTTCATTATCAGTAAACTTTTAATAACGGAATTTTGAAAATGTTGTCCACAACAAAGTGAAAAAGATGATGGAAATGATGTACGTTGCACATCCTGGGTAATGAAATTCTACAGTGTACATTTTTTCCCCAGTTCAAGAGCAATATATTAGATAAAAAAAATGATATGTATATATATTTGGAAGATTGGATATTATAATTGAATCCATTGCTTCAGACATGAAGATCATTTCATACATTAAGCTTCAGATTTTATAGACTTGAATAAATGTATAAGTTCTCCAACACACAGTCATGGAAGTTATGTATATATATATATATATATATATATATATATATATATATATATATATATATATATATATATATATATATATTGGAAAGGATCACAATTTTGCGCGTGATCAAGATATTCCTATGAGTCCACGGGGAAAATGAAACACGAAAAGTTCCCAAGTGCACTTTCGTGTAATAATCACATCAGGGGAGACACAAGAGAGAGAAATATAACAGTCAGTTGATATTCATCGAAGAGACGAAGCTAGGACGCCATTTGATAAGTTCCCAAGTGCACTTTCGTGTAATATATGTATATACTCAGAGATCACTGAGTGCATGTTGCTTATTCTAATCTTAAGGAAAGTGACACAGATCAATGAATATGAACAGATGCATAACACTGTAGCTGTTGTCACTGTTACGAGATAACTATGATCATCACTTTCACGTAGTCCTGTGTGACTCTTTTCCACGTAGTTCACTGTGACTTGTCACTTTCACAAACCGTTTTACTACATACTGATGCCAAAAGACAGTCACTTTCATGAACAGTTCCACTGAAATTGATCAGGATGAAAACCATGACAAATCCATCTGCTGAAGATGATTACCAGTATTGTCACTTTCTTGAATCACTTTAGTGAAGATGATCATGAGGTCACTTTCACCATCCGTTCCGCTGAAGATGACCCTCTGTCGACTACCATTCTCTGGAATCTTTCCATTGAAGATGATCAAGGGCGCCACAGCCATGAACCATTTCCTGAACCTTTTTCCTTTTTCTCTTTTTTTTACGTCGAGTTTTCGTCCGGGCACGGTTGAGAGCTCCGGTCACGGATGAAAGCTTTATTTATGGATGAAAGTCTCCCCTGAGTCTAGGCCCTGTGTTGATATAATGAAAAAGGCAGCTGTTACGAAAGATATTGGTGGGAGGGGGGTAGTAGAGTATTCTAAAGCTTAGCGGTGGAGAAAAAGAAATAGACATCACAACTGCCCAATTTTGGTGTCGCCAACAGACGTACGGTACATATCATAACGCAGGATTGCCTAAAGCTTCTAAGAGAGGAGGAACAATAAGCCAGAAAAGGGATATTACCCATGGATCTTGCCTCACGAAAGCCACATTGGCTACCAAATGATTAAGATGCTCAAGGAGGAAATGGAAAATGAGGAGGAGGTTCAAGGGCTCTGGAAGGAGTAGTATTCAGTACGACAGACGATAATAAGGAGGATTAGAACAAACGTTCTTTCTTGAGAAAGGCTTTAGTGATGTGTTTTGTCTTGTTATGCAGAATTGGGAATGGAGAGGTGGTTAGGACGCAAGGCTGGAACCAACTGTCCTCCAGGACGTCGAAGATGGACGCAAATCTGGTCCATACAACTTGCTCGCGTCCGAGGAGAAAAGTGCTTTTTGGACTGGACGAAAAAAAAAAAAGGAAGATTAAGGGGATGATGGGTGGAGGATCAGTAAGAGATGCGACACAGAATAAGGGGGCATGGTAGAGCCATCCAAGATCGAATTAAAGGTGAAAAAAGAGACAAAAAAAGAGCTGCTTTGCCATTAGGAGAGAAAGATTAGTGTCCTCGGAATGGACCCGAGAGGGAAAGATAGGCTGATAGAAGTCGTGAAAAAAGAAAAAATGTTTTTGGCTCAAGACTAGAAAGATCATTCACTGGAAGAACAGAAGATTGTCATCCTTCATTTGGGCAAAAGAGCGATTCGAGTCGCATATTTTTTCCCGACATTGGAGGCTTCAATCATGGACAGAAGACCACATCAAGGTCCTGCTTTAATATAGACGTACTGAAGTTAACAAAAAACAAAAACAGGAGAAAATATTGACGAATGACGCATATCCAATAGTTTCGCTCACGCGAAAGGTAGCTGAACGCAAGCCGAAGAAATAAGAGTTTCCCCAAATCCAGTATGCCAAATTCCCTTACCCAAATGACCTTGGAACAGGTATTAGATGAACCACAGATTGGCAGTTGAGATGTGTATATATACGCCTCCGTCCCCCAACATCCACCTTCGCTGTGTGCTTAGCCACCGACTGAAGAAGGGAAGTTAGTGTCCTATAGAGAGTCAAAGAAAAGGTTCTTCGCCAAGTTAGTCAGTTTATTCAAGCGCTAGAGAGTACGGACGCTGGGAGATGGGTACCTCAAAGAGGAGGAGGAGGTGGCAAGTTCGTCAGTTTATTCAAGCGCTCGCTAATACGGACGCTGGGAGACGAGTTCCTCAAAGAGGAGGAGGAGGAGGAAGAGGAAGGAGGTGGCGGTGGTGGTGTGGTTTGAGAGAAGACATCAGAAGCAGTTTGGTCAGATGAAGACCCAACCGTGGTCAGAATCATGCAACTATCGCATGAAGTCTTGAAGGCAACACACACACACACACACACACACACACACACACACACACACACACACACACACACACAAGATGGTCAAGAAGGTCTGTATAGGGTGGGTGAGGATTTGGTCCAGATCACTCAGAATGGAAAACGTGTGAGGGAGGAGGGAGGGCCTCATTTCTCTCTCTCTCTCTCTCTCTCTCTCTCTCTCTCTCTCTCTCTCTCTCTCTCTCTCTCTCTCTCTCTCTCTCTCTCTATCTATCTATCTATCTATCTATCAGGATGGCTGCTGTCTACAACCTACAGACACTGTGAGGTTGCGTTGTGTGGTTGCGCTTGGAGGCTGCGCTGTGAGGTTGCGCTGGGAGTCTGCGCTGTGAGGTTGCGCTGGGAGGCTGCGCTGTGAGGTTGCGCTGGGAGGCTGCGCTGCGAGGTTGCGCTGTCACGATCCATTCCAGCGAAGATGATCCCGGTGTCATTTTCGTAGCCCATTAAAGTGGAGATCATGTTGACACTTTCACACTTTCTTTCCACTGAGGAGGACCTCGGAGACTGTCACTTTCACGAACACTTCCACAGAGAGAGTGATCACGGTGTCACTTTCACACAACAACTTCATTTATGATGATGATGATAAGGGGTTGTCACTTTCATGCGTCCTATCACTAAGGATGGTCACCATTGGGTTCACTTTCACGAGCCCTCCCAATGAAGATGATCACCCGTGTGCTCTCACTTTCACGTACCCTCACAATGAAGATGACCACCAGTGCTCTTAGTCCGTTCCTTGAATGTGATCACCAGTTCCCTCACTTTCAATAGCCTTTCCCATTGAAAATGGTCACCAGTTCCACCAACTTTCACCTTCCCACTGAAAATGGTCATCAGTTCCACCAACTTTCACCTTCCCACTGAAAATGGTCACCAGTTCCACCACTTTCACCTTCCCATTGAAAATGGTCACCAGTTCCACCAACTTTCACCTTCCCACTGAAAATGGTCACCAGTTCCCCACTTTCACCCCTCCACTGAAAATGGTCACCAGTTCCCCAATTTCGCCATCCCACTGAAAATGGTCATCAGTTCCCCCACTTTCACCTTCCCACTGGAAATGGTCATCAGTTCCCCCACTTTCACCTTCCCACTGAAAATGGTCACCAGTTCCTCCAACTTTCACCTTCCCACTGAAAATGGTCATCAGTTCCCCCACTTTCGCCAGCCCCTTCCCACTGGAGACGATCGTGAGGACATTAATTGGTGGTCGTCCCTCGTTTGAGTAGTGGGTAGGTAAGATAGCTTGGCTCCTGGTGCAGAGCATGGCTGAAATTAATCCTGGAGGAGAATCCCAATGATCTAAGACGCTCATTAGGGCTCTCTCTCTCTCTCTCTCTCTCTCTCTCTCTCTCTCTCTCTCTCTCTCTCTCTCTCTCTCTCTCTCTCTCTCTCTTAAGGGGTCTATTCTCTTTACTATTTTAGGGCCAGACCACCTCGCTTCAAGGGTGAGGGTCTGTGTTACTCCCTCTCTCTCTAACACACTTCTCTCTCTCTCTCTCTCTCTCTCTCTCTCTCTCTCTCTCTCTCTCTCTCTCTCTCTCTCTCTCTCTCTCTCTCTCTCTCTCTCTCTCTCTCTCTCTCTCTCTCTCTCTCTCTTTCTTAAGGGGTCGATTTTCTTTACTATTTTAGGGCCAGACCACCTCGCTTGAAGGGTAAGGGTCTGTGTGACTCTGTGTTACTCCCTCTCTCTCTCTCTCTGACACACTTCTCTCTCTCTCTCTCTCTCTCTCTCTCTCTCTCTCTCTCACTCTCTCTCTCTCTCTCTCTCTCTCTCTCCCTCTCGAGGTCGGGTGAACCTATGATCACATTATAGAAGTGGAACTAACCCAGCGAAATACCTTTTCCTCATTTTGAAGGAGTGACTGATGCTCCTCAGACTTGGGGAGGAGGTGAGTGCCACTGTATCACGAGGAGCGAGAGAGAAACTCCCTCAACACGCGAGAATCAACTCGAGTCTTAAGAACCATGTATAAGGTGATGAGGTCAGGCAGCGCTGCTGCTGCTTCAACTCCTTGGCCTTAGCTGCCTCCGACATGCTTAATGGTCGAATGTTTCAGCATTTAAGCTTAGCATTAGTGTGGGCAACAGATTTTGGGGGGGCAAATTACAGACTGTTTGGCTTGGAGTTCCTGGCAATGTGTGGTCAGGGGACTAACGCCTCTTTTGACCTGGTAATGCTATGAGTAAGAAGCACTCTGTGTGTGTGTGTGTGTGTGTGTGTGTTGATGATTCCACTCTGTACAGCGTATCTCACTGGCTCTTTTCATGATATATGACACACTGGCACTCTCTGTGATACATAATTTTCTCTCTAGGGTATTTCTCTCTAGGGTATGTTTCTCTCGAAACATCTCATCTACTCTATAAACATCAAGGAGTTTTAATCCAGTTACCTGTGCTGATTTCGTATCTTATCGTCTCAAAAAGGTGTCTTTATCTATGATATGGGATCCAGACCTCCTTTTTATTCATTTCAAACCTTGTAGTGACCTCTGACTTGATGATATCACGGCTCTACGTGGGTCTTATCTGTCTCACAGAAGTTGATCAAGTCTTTGTAGCTGGTGAAGTTAAGGGTAAAGATCTCTCGGTGTCTGAGTTGGTTCATGGAGTAAATGGTCCAGAAAAGTGTGACTCCATTCCAGTTCATTTGTCCACCTTTCCTCTAGATCTTGTGTTCACGTATTCTATTTTAAACTTGGGTCGTTAAAGCCATCGCAAATAACTTCCTTATAGTTTGCGAAGGACGGCATGTCCAGACAAGGAGGTCCAATGGACTACGTCTCCAGTAGGAGAGAGAGAGAGAGAGAGAGAGAGAGAGAGAGAGAGAGAGAGAGAGAGAGAGAGAGAGAGAGTGTGTAGGTAGGAGCCAAAGTGTTACACCCACCGTTTCTCTTCATGGTATACCTCCTCCCACGTAAGTGGTCTAGTATACCTAGCAATACTGACCATAGTATACCTCCTCTCCCATAGGTGATATGGTATACTTGAGTATACCTTCCCCTTAGGTGAGTGGGTGTACTTAGCAGTAATTACTACTGTATACCTGACCTCCAGTGATTACTAAACTAGTATACATGTCAGTATTCATCAGGTTACTCACTTTTCTAATTACCTAATATCCTCATTATCATTATAACCTCATTTTCCAAGTCTTCCTCTCCACAGAGGTGCTGGTATACCTGGTTATACGCGGCTTAGTATACTCATAGACTATACACACTGTGGCAATACACGCGTGATCATTCTGTGGTCGTTGACAAACTCGAGAGTGGAAAGTGGCGGCATCTGTTTCTTTCCTTACACCTCTAAGCTTTGGAACTCTTTACTGGCTCTTGTATTTCATAACAGTGATGATCTGACCTTACTTAAAAGGCAGAGTTTCCTCTTCCTCAATGACGTTTAGATTCTTCTCCTCCTCCTCCTCCTACTTTTCCTCCTCCTCCTCCTTCTTCTTCTTCTTCTTCTTCTTCTTCTTCTCCTCCTCCTCTCCCTCCTCCCCCTTCTCCTCTTCATCATTTTCCTCCTTCTCCTCTTCTTCCTCCTTCTCGTCTTCCTCCTTTTTCTCCTTCTCTTCCTCCGTATCCTCCTCCTCCTCCTCCTCCTTCCTCTACTCCTCCTCTTCTTCCTCCTTCTCGTCTTCCTCCTCCTTTTCCTCCTCCTCCTCCTCCCTCTACTCCTCCTCCTCTTCTTCCATCTCTTTATCCCGTCTTTCCGCGTCGTATAATGCTCGACATCAACGAGACTTCGACGTGAAATACAACCTCAGCAGGTCTTCTGCCCACCAGGTCTTCAGTTCGTGCACTCCGCCTCTGAGATGCAGCGTCACGACCACAGTGCACCGGCGCGTCTTCCTGCAGGAGGGGGACACGCTCGAAGTTATCCTTCAGACGCCGCCAGACTACACGCCTCCTACCACCACCGAGCCACAGCCAACCTCCACCACGCCGCCCACCGCCCCGACACTCACCACACCGGAGGAGAGAACCACGGCAGAATATTCACATGAGGTATGGGTCTTTCTGTAAGCAAGTATAACTCATAAATGACACTTACATCCCAGTCCCTCTCAGCATCTTTACCCCCGTATAGCATCTTATTATCTTCTTCCTTGCATATACGAACATATTTACGTATAGTATATTCTTTTTTGCCTTGAATATTCATTCGCCATTTCCCACGTGAGCCAAGCAGCGTCAGAAACAGACGAAGACAAGGGCCTCATTCGCTCACAACCATTCTCTAACTGTCATTGTGTAATGCACTGAAACCACAGCTCCCGAGCCACATCCAGGTTCCTTCCGCTACGCATAAATACCCATGGTACAGATTTAGTGTCCAGATATTGATTTGGAAATGTGATTTTTCTTCCCCCATGACGGTCATAGAAACCATAAAATTAATGAATAGAGACAGTTACTAGATTATTGCATGATGTGATCCTTTCTCTCACCCCCTGGCAGGATAAGAGCCCTGGCTCCACCACACTCCCTCCAGTCACACAACAGGCGGAGCAGGCCCCTTCCCTCGTGTCGCCACAGCAGCAGCCACAGCAGCAGCCACAGCCACCGGCGCAGCGCACACAGCAGCCAGCGAACGGCAACGCGACGCATATCTTCAGCCGCGACGACCACCCCACACGCACGTCCTACTCCCCCACCAGGAGGAGGAGACAGGTTGTAGGGGGCGCACCGCACTTCCCAAAGCCCCCGCCCTCCACCAGGACACCTGCCGCTGTCCTGGACCAGGGGACACGCCAAAGAGGGAGGAAGGGCAAGGCGGGAGAAGATGAGAGGCCTGACCCCACCGTGAGCTCCGTTAGGGAGAACGGCAGCAACCAGACATCCTCGTCTCCCTTGACCATATGGAGGGTAAGGCATCACTCTAGAACTCGCGTTCATAAAGTAGTTACGACTCAACCAAACCAATATTTACTGACAGTGATAAACTCATATTCCATTTTCTCTCGCTTCCTGTTTTCTTATATGATGTACGTGTGTACGTACAGTCATAGGATGACGTTCGGGGAGACTCTCGCTTGGTCGAAGCTGTTCCCAAAACCTATGTCCCAACAGCCAGAGACAAAGGGCTACGAGACACAGCTTCGAATCCTACGAGTCTCGAGATTTCACTGAGTCTCCCAGGACTTTTTTCCGCGACTGTATATATATATATATATATATATATACTCTAACGCGTGCTTCATATGTGCCTACATATACAGCAGCCTACAGTTTATTTCATGTCGCTGTCTTCATATCAAAAAAGCCAAATTCAAATCAAATCATTTACGTCAAAATCAACGAAGAGAGATTCAGATATTCTCAAGGGAATCGAATGCCATTACTACGTAACTTTGCAATATCTATAAAAGGGAACAGGGCCATGATATTCTCACGTAATGGCTCCCTAACTGATCTATTATTACTGATGTGAGGCATTATCATTGACCTCCGTGACCTACGATCATCA
Source organism: Panulirus ornatus (assembly GCF_036320965.1). Classification (NCBI taxonomy): domain Eukaryota; kingdom Metazoa; phylum Arthropoda; class Malacostraca; order Decapoda; family Palinuridae; genus Panulirus; species Panulirus ornatus. Next base: position 51,420,801 of record NC_092232.1, read on the forward strand.
AACTGGTCTCTGGGTGACCTAAGACCTGTCGTTGCTGACACGTCTTCCCCAGGGATCATCACCCTGACCAAGGTCATGTCAAGACTTGAGGTCAAGACTTGAGGTCAGCTCCGACTTCTTGAGACTTTAAAGATTAACTTAAGTTACTGTTATACTTTTGATTACTTTGAATATCATTGGTGTACGTGTATATTACAGTAAGTCTTGTTCTCTTGCTTCTAATTACTTTATGTAACCATTTTCTAAGTGTGTATTACCGTCACTCTTATTCTATTACTTTTAATTACTTTGAACATCACTATCGTAAGTGTCTATAACTGTCAGTCTTGTTCAGTTGCTTTAATTACATTGAACTGCACTACTGTAGCTATCTATTACCGTTAGCATTATGATAGATCTTTATAGCGTAATTCTTCGTAATGTAATCTGAGAAACAGAGGTGGAGAAATCACAGGGGATAATCCATAGATGAAATAGATGAGTAGAGTGAGGCAAAGACATTGTAGGATACACGACGGGACAAAGAACCACAAACTTGTGTACACAGAAAATAACATGAGAAAGAACTAATATATATGACACGTAAGCTTGATCAGTAAGAGAGACAGCAGCAGCTTTAGCTGTGTTGGAAAGTTTCAAGCCTCCAAAAAAAAAAGATACATAAAGTTTAAAGACTTTGTGACACTTGAAGTTGCTATAACTTCAAAGTCTTTTTTCCTTTTTTCTTTTTTCCTAGACCTTGACGAAGAAGTCTCAAGAGAACCTGGAATTATTGCAAGGAATGTTTCGCCATTCTGAGATCAAGATTTTAGAGAGGGAAATACTGACATAGAGAGGTACTGCTCTCCAAAGATTAGATCAAGATTTTAGAGAGGGAAATACGGACAAGGAGAAATACTGCTCTCTAAAGATTAGATTAAGATCTTAGGAGAGAGGAATACTGACATATTACTCTTTATAGATTAGGGAAAAGACTATGAGAAATATAGCTTGACTAAAATGACTGAAATTCCTGCATGAGGAGCATTATATATGGCCCATGGAGACTCAGACTTTACAGTTACTGATGAAGGGGATGAGTTGCTGGTGGCCTCCAGACACCAGCCACTGGGAGGGTTGAGTCAGTGGAGACAACCTGGGAAATAAGGTTGATCCAACACCACAGTAGTGATGAATATAGCCTCAACACCCCTTAACCACCAACACCACCTCGTTAGGGGTTGGGTGCCTTTGACCTGTCATGACCTTTGCTTCCACTACGACAGGCGAGCTTGGCGGAATGGACGTCCTGCAGTACCCGGGAGGGGTCACAGGTTGGGGAGAGCGGGTCAGAGGGCGTGGTCACCGTCGGGCCCAGGGACCTGCAGGCTGGCATCAACTACTTCATCGGTGAGTACTGAACTTATTCACTGGAGTAAAACCCAGGCAACCTATTGCTGAGTGAGGAGGACCTGTGTATGAGTAAGACCTACTTCAGCTGTCGATGAGTAAGTTGTATCTAACTTCCATATGAGTAAAACTCATGCTAATATATATATATATATATATATATATATATATATATATATATATATATATATATATATATATATATATATATATATATATTGGAAAGGATCACAATTTTGCGCGTGATCAAGATATTCCTATGAGTCCACGGGGAAAATGAAACACGAAAAGTTCCCAAGTGCACTTTCGTGTAATAATCACATCATCAGGGGAGACACAAGAGAGAAATATAACAGTCAGTTGATATACATCTAAGAGACGAAGCTAGGACGCCATTTGGTAAACAAGCTACGTCTCTTCGTTGTATATCAAGAGACTTATATCTCTTTCTTGTATATCTCCTGATGATGTGATTATTACACGAAAGTGCACTTGGGAATTTATCGTGCTTCCTTTCACTGTGGATAAGAAGTTCATATATCTGTAAAACCTAGAGCTAGTTACGTCGTCTTGCGTTTGAATCTCAGAAAACCGCTCTCAGAACATTAGCACATAAGACCTTCCTAAGGTTCTCAAGAGGTACTGAGAGATGAATGATCTAGTCACAAATGGCTCCAAGAAAAAGATATCCGTAGCTCTTATTTTATTCATGATTTAGCTGCTAGTAAGGTTTTATTCTGAGATTATCTTCCGAGAAGATGATGGTAAAAAGTATAGGAACGTGGAGTATACAGAGGTACTTCCTATTGAGCGATTCTTGACATCTTCATATTTCGTTTTTTCTTTTATTAATTGAATGGATCAGGTTGCTGGTGTATCAAGGTGTTACCCTCGGCCACTCCTGCCACAGTAGGTCTGTGTGTCCCTGTCCTCGGACAGCGCTACCACAGCATGTCTATGTGCCCCTCCTCGCATAGCGTTACCACAGCTGGTCTGTGTCCCTGTCCTCGCACAGCGCTACCACAGTTGGTCTGTGTCCCCTGTCCTCGCACAGCGCTACCACAGTTGGTCTGTGTCCCTGTCCTTCGCCCAGCGTTACCACAGCAGGTCTGTGTGCCTGGCCTGCGGATGGCCCCCCCACACAATGACTCCCAAGAAATCGTAACTAAGTATTCCAGGTACAGTTTACCAGTTTCCCACGACGAACAACTTTGTTGCGTCTGTCATTTACGTTTTTTGTTTTCTCTTCCTACGGAAGCCAGTCAGGCCAGCTATTCGTTTTCTTTGCGTCTTTGTGTACATCCCTCGACTCCTAATCTATTCTTCCGTGAGTCGTTGAGTCACCTAATTAGGACCAACGACACTTTGGAATATTACTGAAGTGAAAGGGTCGTCTTCACAGTCATCTGTCCACAGTTTGATGGTAGTTAAGTGTACAGTGAACACTTCCCGATGCTTCAGACTGCTCTGGGTCTAAGATACACACGCGCTCCAACCTAACCCACCTTGTATAAGCTATCGCCCAATCTGCCTCGGGCACTCGAAGCCAAACAGAGGCGCCCTTACACGTCCCCCCCGCCCAGGCGGAGCGTAAAGACACCCCAACTGATTTAATGTTCTAATGTTTACCACACGTTTGAGCGCCCTTGTGGCCCACGCGCATCACAATAGCCAGGGACGCCGCAGTTTCTGGGAGTGTAACTGGAGGGGATCCTACATGAGGAGGGATTAGGGATACATACTCCTTCTGCAGGAGGGAGAGAGATTCCTGCAGGGGAAAAATAAGGAATCTCATAGACGTAGGGAAACCAGGGGGCACGGGTGAAAGATGAGGCAGGGGAAAGGACGGTATTATCTTGTTGGTGGTAAGAGGGAGGACATCTCCTGAAGGAGAGATGAAGACACCCCTCTGCTTGCTGAGGGAGGAATCGGGTCCTGATATCCCTATGGAAGGGAGACAAGTAAAAAGACTTGCTTTGAGGAGAAGGACGAGCGTGCGACTAAGGGGAGGGAAGGAGGGAGGAGGGAACGGATCCTATATGGGCAGGGGAGGAAATCTTGATGGAGGAGGGAAAGGACGATCGAGCTTATGGTTGACAGGGAGGAGCGGCGCATCGGTGGCCCTGGTGGTGAGGGTCTGACAAGGAGATTAATGGGCCGCGAGGACGAGAGAGAGAGAGAGAGAGAGAGAGAGAGAGAGGAGGGCGAAGTGTATGGTGGGAAGGTGTGGTAGGTAGCGTGGGAGGAACTATGGCTGGGGAAGGGAGAGTTATTGCCATGTTCCAAAGGCCAGGGTGAGGGGCAGGCGCCATGAGAGGAGAGGGGGAAGGAAAAGATTGCTAGAGACGAGGATTGATACGCTGGAGGAAACTGCATTAGCCAGTGGGAGATTTCGGCAGGCATAATATCTGGGGGAAGGAATAGGAGGGAAGGAAGAGGAGTCGTGCATGTAGAGAGAATGGGTCATGCAACGAGGGAGAGTGGTCATGCAGTGAGGGAGAGTGGTCATGCAGTGAGGGAGAGTGGTCATGAAATGAGGGAGAGTGGTCATGGAATGAGGGAGAGTGGTCATGGAATGAGGGAGAGTGGTCATGCAATGAGGGAGAGTGGTTATTCAGTGAGGGAGGGTGGTCATGCAGCCAGGGCGAGTGGTCATGCAGCGAGGGAGAGTGGTCATGCAGCGAGGGAGAGTGGTCATGCAACGAGGAGGAGTGGACATGCAACGAGGGAGAGTGGTCATGCAACGAGGGGGAGTGGGTCATGCAACGAGGGTGAGTGGTCATGCAACGAGGGTGAGAGGTTGTGGGGGACATCATACACATTCTAGTCATTCTCTGTAGGCCATGTTCTACGACCTGCCACACCCCACACTCCCCCTCAGCACCAGCCATACCTAACTCCCCCAGCACCAGCCCCACCCCTCTCCACAAGCACCAGTCACTTTCCACTCCAATCTTCGGCGGGGAAAGACATGTGTCAAATGTGTTCTAAAGCCGCCAGAGGTCAGTTGTCGTGACCTGAACTACTGCCCTCACCCCATCTAGATAATTGGACCTACCGTCTTCACGCGACTGTCAACTTCCGATGATTTTAGGAGCGAAAGAGAGCATAGAGTAGCTACCTTGACCAGCGAACAAGTGAGTCAGCCACTCTGAATGTCTGGAGACGCTCACCTCACCTGCTCCCCAGCCTGGCTTGTCCTCCTCCTCAACAGCCACACAGAGGGACCAGCTGGAAAAGAGAGCAGGAGACGGGCCTGCACAATCATCCCGGCCCTGTGTTAAACCAGCTACCAGGAGACTCCTCTCAACTCGCTGAACCTGTCCACCCGCCCCGACCAGCACCGGCAGCTCACACGGCGGTTTGGCAATAACCCGATGACTCACTCCCGTCACCGAGACCTCCTCCCCTTCCAACGCCCCATTCCCGCGGTGGGCCGCCACGCGTCGTCCCTCACCGTCGATCTCCGTGTACGAACCATTTTGCTCCTACAGACACGTATCGAACTACTCCTATACCTATGAATGTCATGAACAATCCATGAACCAATGCATAGCTAAGCAGGTGAACAGTTAAACAGACCCCCCCATAATCCCAGAAACGGCCACGCCTCACTCCCTCCAACACCAGCCACACCCATTTCCCCCAACCACAACCCAAGCCCCCAGCACCAGCCACACCCCCAGAACTTGGCCAACATGGCAATGCAGGGTGGGTGTGTGGGGGGGTGCATTAAAGGCCAGTATCACAGCACGTTATGAGGTCATGCGAGGCGCTGATTTGCATAAGGTTTTTTTTTTTTTCTTTCCTGACGAAGTTTGTCTCAGCAGACACGAAGGTGGGCGCCAGACCTGAGGGAGGGAGCTGACGACACCCCCGCTGGGGCTTGCATGATACACGCTGAAGGCAAACGTATGATTTAGAACAATAAGAGGAACGGCTTACTATATGAAAATGTCTGTGGGAAAGAAATATATGATACCAGGCATCGCAAAATCCAGACTCCAAGACTGAATTCGTTATTCACTTTTATTCATTTATTCATATTTCGTGACATACCCATGTCCATTAGCCTTCGAGACTCGCGAGAATTGTTGAATACGTGTATCATCCTAGTTCATGCACTCTTGTACATTTGTTGAACTTGAGGTTAATGATGAATAAGACCTTAGGGCCTGGTCGTTTGAGACGCCCTGTGATATATACCTATGGTGAAGATGTGGAAGAAGCGATAATGATGATACGTGTCGAGAAGGAGGCGCAGGTGAAGAGGAGGAGGAGGCAAGAGACACACTGCACTAAGGCGGAGCTGCAGAAGGCGTCCCCGAGGAGTGTCTGACCCGGTAGAAGGTCCCGCACTCCACTGATGTATGGTCCAGTACAGAGGGAGAGTTCGAGTGTTAAGGAAGGAGGAGAGGACCATGTAGCATCGAGAGAGAGAGAGAGAGAGAGAGAGAGAGAGAGAGAGAGAGAGAGAGAGAGAGAGAGAGTAATAAAGAGCAGCATCGAGAGATGGCGCGAAGGAACACAGCCGAGAGAAGACAGCAAGGAAATTGGCCGAGATGAAATTCGTGCCTAAGGCGAATGGCGGAAGGCGGTAGCAACAGCCCTCAGAGAGAGAGAGAGAGGAGAGAGAGAGAGAGAGAGAGAGAGAGAGAGAGAGAGAGAGAGAGAGAGAGAGAGAGAGAGAGAGAGAGAGAGAGAGAGAGCCTCCGGCAGAGACGAGGAACAGGGAACGTCCTCTGTGTAAGTGTCGGAAGGCCAGAGAGGGAGGAGGAACACAAGGAATGGAACAGATAAACAGGGGATGTGTGGAGGAGGAACCAAGCGATGTGCCTAGGAGGCATGTATGAGATAATTTCGCGTTGCAGAAGTGAACATAAACAAAATCACCAGAAATATATATAAAAAAAAACACACGAATCAAACAGAAATATAACTCAAAAGAAAGATCGGATACAGATGGAAAAGAAAACGAAAGAGATGAAAAAAAGAAGAAGAAAATGGGCATCAGGAACTGGAGAAAGAGGCAAGAGCGAGGGAGGCGATAACGAGCGTGTGAAACGTACGAGAATCGAGCCAGAAAAGCGAATGGATTAGGAGATTCCTGGAGAAAACGGGCGTCGGTGCCAAGAGGATTTGTAATAGATATCCCACCCCCTACCCCCTCCCCCCCTTCCCTCCGCTCAACCTCCCCCTCCCTCCTCCTCCTCCCTCCCCCGCTCACTCCCTCCTCCCTCCCCTCCCACCCCAAACGGAATTTAATGTTCCCAGTCAACATTAAACTTAGAGAAAACGTGGAGTGAGCATTTTCTCGACTCTACACTCTCGGGAGGGAGGGAGGGAGGGTGGAGGGAGGGGAAGGAGGGAGGGAGGGAGGGAAGGAGGGCGCCTGACTAGAGGGAGATCTTCTATATTATCCGGGTGTGTGGGAGGGAGGGCGAAGGATAACGCTGGGAAGAAATCTGATGTTGATCAATAATGGCTTGTAAACAATACTTCGATCGCCTTCGTTATAGTGAATATCATTATAGTGAATATCAATATAGTGAATACCATTATAGTGAATACCATTATAGTGAATACCATTAAGGTGGCTACCATTACACTGGGCTACCATTATGATGGATACCAGTGAGGTACCTGTCGGTTAGGTACATAGACGAAAGCAGGACTCACTATACGCACAGGTGGGAGCGGACTTGTGACGTTCCGCGTACAGCGTACCACATCCAACCTAGGTGCGAGTACACCTAGCGTTGCCCCTTGCGCTCTACGCATTCGACGCTGGCGTTTTTAATCACCGTACATGGACTGAGCTGGCGATTAATCACCGTACGTACGCCTCGCAGCCGTTTTTAATCACTGTACGTACGCCTCTGTGTCGTTATCAGTCGCCGTACGCACGCCTCGCTGGCGTTATCAATCACTTCATATACGCCTCTGTGTCGTTATTAATCGCCGTACGCACGCCTTGCCGGCGTTATTGATCACGGTACGCACGCCTCGCTGGCGTTTCAATCACCGTACGTAGGCCTCGCTGGCGTTATCAATCACTGTACGTACGCCTCTATGTTTATTAATCACCGCACGCACGCCTCGCTGGCGTTTAATCACCATACGCACGCCTCGCTGGCGTTATTGATCACCATACGCACGCCTCGCTGGCATTTAATCACCATACGCACGCCTCACCGGCGTTATTGATCACCGTACGCACGCCTCACCGGCGTTATTGATCACCGTACGCACGCCTCACCGGCGTTATTGATCACCGTACGCACGCCTCACCGGCGTTATTGATCACCGTACGCACGCCTCACCGGCGTTATTGATCACCGTACGCACGCCTCACCGGCGTTATTGATCACCGTACGTAGGCTGGGAGAGGTAATCCGGGCGTAGATTATCCCCCATGATCTGCATGTTTATCGTCCTCTCGTTTTTCACCGTGAGCGGTGACGCATCCGTGTTTATTACGCCAGAGAGAGAATAATCTACATCATTCACAGTTTACATGGTAATATGGAGATAAGTGTAGATGTTTTGGCCCTTCGCATCTCTCATATATATATATATATATATATATATATATATATATATATATATATATATATATATATATATATATATATATGTGTGTATGTATGTGTGTATCTGTGTGTGTGTGTGTACTGTGTGTGTGTGTGTGTGTGTGTGTGTGTGTGTTGGAAAGGATCACAATGTTGAACGTGATCAAGTATATTCCTATGAGTCCACGGTGAAAATGAAACACGATAAGTTCCCAAGTGCACTTTCGTGTTATAATCACATCATCATTAGAGGCGACACAAGAGAGAAATATAACAGTCAGTTGATATACAACGAAGATACGTAGCTAGGACGCCATTTGGGACACAAATTGTTGCCAGACGCCTAGATACTTTATCCTGTCGTAGTCTCATTATCATAGAGGTCTACACATATCAGGTCGAAGTGAATATCAAAACCACCCTCAGCCTCCGAGCGTGGAGAAGAACGAACCCACCCACCCGCTCCACATCAGGTTCCATCTCGACCTCCACTACACAAACTTCACCTAACTAGGCAGGTGGATTTTTCTGGCTCCTTTCAGCGTCGGGGGAACCACGTCACGTTCTCGGGTTCCCAGAGCAGCTTCCCAAACCTCTGTCATTAACCTTCTCCTCCCCCTTTTGTCTTATTTCGCCTCGTCTCTCTCTCTCTCTCTCTCTCTCTCTCTCTCTCTCTCTCTCTCTCTCTCTCTCTCTCTGTTCCTACACATTATCCGTGCTTGAATTTGTCTCCCTGTTATCAAATCAGTCCAAATACAATTGGATCTGCACATTTCTTTTCTCTGTCAAATCTCTTCCGTCTTCCCAGTTCGTCTCAGTCTTTTCAGTATCACGTCTTCATTTCCCCTGAGGCGTTGTGTTTCATATATCAACTTTCTCAGCCTTGGGACGGCGTGACCGAAACGTCTCTGTGGTCAGTAATGAGTCAGAAGTAGTGACATCCGTTGCTCCCTCATGGAGACAACCAAATGCCGTCATGAGACTGAGTCTACATCTACAGGAAAAAGGAAAATCAGTTCGAGGCAATGGTATTGTTCCATGGTGCCGTAGTGGCAAAGGGGAAAGCCATGATGTAATGCACAGATTCACCTACAGGATACCAGTTAAGAGTTCGGTGTTCTGGCCTCCTCCATTAACACAGAGAGAGAGACGTGGATGTAGATATCTGAACGTAAGCGTATTAGGCTGGGTCCATGTGTGCGTGTGTATGTGTGTGTGTGTGCGTGTGTATGTGTGTGTGTGTGTGTGTGTGTGTGTGTGTGTGTGTGTGTGTGTGTGTGTGTGTGTGCCTCGGGTTCTGGTACTCGCTTCCCTTCCACTCTGTTGCATCCCCTTTACTCCTCCCTCCAACGTCACATAAACATCCTCCAGCAACAACTACTTCCACCATTTCTGGCCACTCGTGGGCAGGAGGAGTAGGAGGAGGCCTCATCTATTCGTCTTTTCTTCCCCCAAGGGAAAAAAAAGACCAAAGCCCCCTTCAGTACACTTGGTTATTTCAGTCCCTTTTACGAGGAAGGATTTCCCTCTCTCTCTCTCTCTCTCTCTCTCTCTCTCTCTCTCTCTCTCTCTCTCTCTCTCTCTCTCTCTCTCTCTCACCCTGATGCTGTACTCGGGGACCTGCCTATTCTCCTCCATCCCCCCACTAAAACTGGCTCCTGTGTACTACCTCGTTCGCTCCTTTTATCATACGATCATTTCGTGGAACCCCTTCGTCCCCCAGGCCATAACATCCTCTTACACCTCTATTTCTCCACTTAGCAAATTAGATTTCCCCTTCTCCACCTCCCCTACTTGCTCCGTCATTCACTCCCACTCCACCGTCCGCCCTTCCTCTTGTCTTTCCTCACGTCCTACTATCCTGTGGTCCTCCCCAGCCCGACCCTATCAACACCCGACCCCTCACCCTGGGATCCGACACCTTCGTCAGTTCTATCTTTTTTTCCCACCCAAGACTCGAAAGTCTTCGCCCACATCTCCCGCTGTGTTAAGGCGTCCTTTCACACCTCAGCACAAGTCGTGAAGCCACGCTACATCACAGTATGCGACATACCGCCATATGGCGTGTTTCCTGGGGGCGCCGCCCCCCACTACATCCAAGCCTACGGGAGAGTCTGCCGTAATAGACGTGGGTGGGTGGTGTCGCCGCACTCACTCCCTCTCTCTCTCTGCCCCCGACCTCCAGCAAGATTACCTTCATTAGAGGACGGGACGGTCCAGAAGAAACAAAGTCTTTGGGAACAAAACGTGGTCGTTTTTACAACTACTCCTCCTCCTCCGGCAACGACGTGGCGTCTGTCGTCCTCCCCTCCCATCTCGCTCTCGCTGTGGACCAAACTTCATGCAGTTGCTGCTGCTGTTGTGGGGGCTTTCATGCACCAGCTGCTGCAGCTGCTGTTGTTGTTGTTAAGGTGGGCTTTCATGCACCAGCTGCTGCTGCTTCTGCTGCTGTTGAGGGGGCCTTCATGCACCAGCTGCCGCTGCTGCTGTTGTCATGATTTTTCGTCGCTGCTGTTCCTCATGTGTCGATGTCTTTCAGTGGCTCCTCATGTGTCGATGTCTTTCAGTGGCTCCTCATGTGTCGATGTCTTTCAGTGGCTCCTCATGTGTCGATGTCTTTCAGTGGTTCCTCATGTGTCGATGTCTTTCAGTGTCTCCTCCTGTATCGATGTCTTTCAGTGGCTCCTCCTGTATCGATGTCTTTCAGTGTCTCCTCCTGTATCGATGTCTTTCAGTGGCTCCTCATGTGTCGATGTCTTTCACTGGCTCCTCATGTGTCGATGTCTTTCAGTGGCTCCTCATGTGTCGATGTCTTTCAGTGGTTCCTCATGTGTCGATGTCTTTCAGTGGCTCCTCCTGTGTCGATGTCTTTCAGTGGTTCCTCATGTGTCGATGTCTTTCAGTGGTTCCTCATGTGTCGATGTCTTTCAGTGGCTCCTCATGTGTCGATGTCTTGTAGTTGATGTTACTTCATCGACGTCTTGTGGCAGCTGCTGCTGTTGGAACGTCTCCATACAGCTGCTGTGTTTCCCGCTGTAGCAGTTCCTTGAGGTTCCTCCTGTGTGTTTGCTGTGGCAGCTCATTCTATTTGTTCCTGCTCGAGTGCCGTCGTTCCATGGTCTTGTGTCCATAAAGCCCCAGTGAACCGTATCTCGATGGCACTGCCGTCAATACTCAGTGTTCGATGTTTCCAGCATTTGTTCTAGTTATACCACACCTTCTGAATACCTCGTCTCCCCTGACAGAGTCCTCCTGATTCTCCAGCTGTCACAGTCAGCAGCTGCATTCAGCTGTTCGCGTGACAGGTTCTTCCTGCTTCTGTTGTCGTTGCTTCTGCTCTGGTCATTTCCCGCATCTTCAGTCCGCCGTGACATTTCCATTCTACAGTTGCTGGCGTGTCTCATCCCCCCCAATGTCTTCCTCTTCCCTGACGGCCTTGATGCAAGTCTTCGACGCAGGTTGACTCTCTCTCTCTCTCTCTCTCTCTCTCTCTCTCTCTCTCTCTCTCTCTCTCTCTCTCTCTCTCTCTCTCTCTCTCTCTCTCTCTCTCTCTCTCTCTCTCGTCACACGTATGTCACTCCCAGTAAACCTATTGGTCAGATGCACGAGAAAACCCCCAACAGGATCTAATGAGAGACACTTATAGCCACGGCAATTTTCTATTCTCCACTGAATATCAAGAAGCAAGACAGCAGCTCTGGTTCTCTTCATCATTCGAATAATCTTAGGGACGAGTGTCGCTTCGTGGGAAGAAGAGAAGACAACAGGGACAAGAGGTGACCTCAAAAGAGGCCACTCAAATCTTACCTTTTCCTTAAACGACCCCTTCACACAGTCCGAAGCTTACCACCTCCCCAGCACCCAGTTCCTCCTGTAGAAATTGCTCTTGGTCGTTAGTCGCCAGCAACAGGAGGAAATGATTGGAAGAAATGGACATTAATTACCTCAATTTAACCTAATTTGGGGGCAATTTGCTCCTTTCTCTCATCACGATGTCTTGGCTGCCGTCAATAGACGCAGTCATCGTTGACAACAATAAGGGGATGATGACCCACGTCTTGTCTATATTCCTCCTTGATGGAGGAAGATCCGGCTCCATCTTGCTCAAGGCTTCGATCCCTCACCGCATCTTTGTAGCTGACATGTGCTATGGGGAGTCTGGCTCCTAAGCACCTCCTTTATGCTTTCAATCACCCATATAGTAGCTACGTGAACACACCCTACTGAATTTGGATAGATAGTCTTCTATATTTCTATCTTTATAGCTGTCTATATCTAATCTGTCTATATCTAATCAATCTAATCTAGCTGTCTAATCTAGCTGTCTATATCTAATCTGTCTATATCTATCTGTCAGTGGCCTCGTTCATCATACCTGGGTCTGGCCTGGGGTATGTGGCTTTGCCCCTTCTGCGTTAATGGGGTCCCGAGTCGAACCCCAGCGGCTTCGTCAACACAATGGACCACCACCACATCTTCCATTAAGAGAATGGACCACTGCCACACCTTCCATTAAGACAATGGACCACTACCACACCCTTCCACCAAGACAATGGACCACTACCACACCTTCCATGAAGACACCTTCCATGAAGACGATGGACCACCACCACACCTTCCATCAAGACAATGGACCACTACCACACCTTCCATCAAGACAATGGACCACTACCACACCCTTCCATCAAGACAATGGACCACTACCACACCCTTCCATCAAGACAATGGACCACTACCACACCCTTCCATCAAGACAATGGACCACTACCACACCCTTCAATAAGACAATACTCATTACTTCATCTAAACCTCTAATGATCTCCTCACGCGATAAGAAATGTCATTCTTTATGGAGATAAATGGGATGTCTTCTCATTCTTCTGTGATTAAGATACTTGGGCCAGAGCTGCGGGGGTAGGATGAAGGCAGGCGACTCAGCTGGCCATGGGGCCCAAGGGACGGAGGAGGAGGAGGAGAAGTCCCGAGTGATCTGGTTTGTATAAGCGAAGGTTGTGAGGGGAGAGGAGAACACGCTGGCACCATAAACGTGTGTGTGTGTAGAGAAAGAGACAGAGAAGGAGGGAGGGAGGGAAGCAGCCAGATGACTATGAGGGAGTCGGGTGTTAAGATACACTATATAGCCCAGGAGGAGGAGGAGCAGAAGGAAGGAGAAGGAAGAAGACATGAACTGGTTCAACAATTGTCAGAACGAAGATGGGTTAATGTGGACTTAAAAAGAGAGTGAGGATCAGGAACGGAGGGTGAGGTAGTGGAATAATGATGATGATGAGAGGGTGGCTCATGGGAAAGGTGAAGGAGAGAGAGAGAGAGAGAGAGAGAGAGAGAGAGAGAGAGAGAGAGAGAGAGAGAGAGAGAAGAGGGAGCAGAAACGCAACGCAGATCCCCAACGAACAGGAAGTCCATGCCGATCTAGATACGATGTGTGCGGACACACACACACACACACACAAATACGTATATTCCTCCCACTCCAAATGCGTCCATCCTTCCCCTGCTACTGGAGGCAGTGCAGCCCTAGAACCGCAGGAGGGAGCTCCTGGAAAAAGGGATCCCGTGATAACTTCAGAGAATCCCCTCAAGAGACGGGGTTTCCTGGACGGTAGGTGGAGGATGGCGTAACATCATTTGCCCTGGGAGGGAGGGGCAGTCGGGTGGTATGTGAGTACACCGGCGCCTCGACCATGACAGCCTCCTACTTGGCGAGAACCTGAGGGAAGGAGAGTAATCCTGGAGGCTTCAAGGAAGGGAACGAGAATACGCCAGTCTGGAACCAGTGCATCTCCTCGTTCCAGTTGGCTCAGAGACACTAGGATCCTGTGAGATGAAGTGGACCCTTGGCTTCCTCAACAGCCTCAGAGCCGGGTTGATACGAGCAGCTATACAGATTAGAGAGCAGCCCAGTTTTCTGTTTCAGCGCCTCTACATTGCTATCCAGCGAAGGAACGCAAGGTGCAACCAACAACTCACGTCCTTCCTGAAGGGGGGTTTGCGAACCTCGGTGGTCTGTGGTTCATAATTTAAGCTGTAACATCTTACATTTGTCTTCCATTTCCCTTGAAGACTATCCGCTGACATATACTTCGTCCCTTGAATCAAAGAAAATGAAATTCAGTAAGAGAAAGAGGTGGTGGCGAATGGAAACATGTCAAGCAGGTATCGAAAAAATATTTCTTTTTCAATGGTTAATAAATATTTTCTATATACATATACCCTTGCCTGAGCCAGACACCCATTTATCGACCAACCCCTAAGGGTGGATGAACATCTGGGTTGACTGTGGACTGACTGCCGTGACCAGGATTCGAACATATGTAGGCTCGACCCTAAGTAAGCATGATTCTTACGTTACTATACACGAGGTTTCTTATGTTCACTATCTATCCTTCGTTATTTCACCTGTCTACTCGCTCTTAACTTTCATTTCTTTATCTCTCGCTTTCAACAATGCATTTATTCTTTTGTTGTTACCAAATTCTCAAGCCGCCCCAAAGCTTCGATAAATGAGAATATTTGTTGATATTCATATGTATAGGAAGATTCATTCGAGATATGTATCATACCCTACACCACACACACACACACACACACACACACAACACACACATCACACAAACCCTCAGCTTTCAACCCTACCTCAGCCTCTTGCTCTCCTCTCTCCCTCCTTCCATCTTCCTCGCAAACTTCGGCAATAGAAAATTTTCGCGTCGGAAGTTGGTCTATAAAAGAGAAGATTACTGGTGGGTTTATGTACACCTTCCGTGGCTTGTGTTACGAGAGAGGCGGCCGGGCGTGACGGAGAGTGGGTAACGTTTGAAACGACAGGTGACGGGGCGTGTGTGTGTGTGTGTGTGAGGTCTACGACCTCAGTCTTGTGTGACGGGTCGTGGCTATCCATTTAAAGAGACGGGTGAAGACGGGCAAGATAGAATGACCAGCGGTCCTCTGTCTTGTGTGACGAGTGACAGGAGGGATGGGAAGGAAGGAGGGAGGGAGGGGGTGTCTTCTGTTGTTTTAAGAGTGGGGGGAAGGGAGAGATGAAGGGGGAGTAGAAAATGGGTGGATTAATAAATAGGTTTTCCCCCTGTCTTCTGCTGTTTAAGTAGGGGAGGGGGGGGGGAAGAGAGAGAGAGGGGGATGGAGTTTGGGTGGTTAGAAAGTGGGTTGGCTTTATGAACAGGTTTCTCCCCCCTCCTCTCTCTCTCTCTCTCTCTCTCTCTCTCTCTCTCTCTCTCTCTCTCTCTCTCTCTCTCTCTCTCTCTCTCTCTCTCCCTGACCTTTCCCCCCTCCTCAAGCTTGTGTTGAGGGAGGGGGAAAGGGGGGAAAACGGACATCCAGGCACCATCTTTTATGTAAAGCCCCCCCCCTGGAATATGTTAGGGTTTTATGGGTAACCGGCCCTGAGTTGTGTTGCGAAGAGCGAGTGTGTCTGGCCGTTAGGTTAAGGAAGGCGAGCGTGTGTTGTATATAAATAAATGAAGAGATACATAAAGGTTTATTGGATGGAGGTGGCCATTAGACCGAAAATACAGCGTGTGTGTGTGTGTGTGTGTGTGTGTGTGTGTGTGTAGGAGTGTTCTTGCCTGTTGTGTGTAAAAAAGGCGAAGGAGTGTAGTGGAAGGGAGGACTGTCGACACAAGCCATCCCTCTAGTTGTTAAGATGGACAGTGGGTACAATATGATCTCACAACCCACGTCTGTTGTTGAAGACCAAAAGGGGTTGTGAGGGTGTGAGGGTGTGAGGGTGTGAGGGTGTGAGGGGGTAACCTCCTCACAACGTCGAATGGCAGATCTGTTACTAAGAACATGGGGCGTCATGACATCCCATTGCTATATTTTTTTTTTCAAACTATTCGCCATTTCCTGCGTTAGCAAGGTAGCGTTAAGAACAGAGGACTGGGCCTCTGAGGGAATATCCTCACCTGGCCCCCTTCTCTGTTCCTTCTTTTGGAAAATTAAAAAAAAAAAATATATATATATATATATATATATATATATATATATATATATATATATATATATATATATATATATATATATATATATATATATTCCTTACAATGAGTGTGACTACTATTCCCATATAGATTATATACCTATGCGATTGTATTTGATAATCGTCCTTAGATACATTTTCTTCATATTGGCAGCACACAAAAATGACACTTACATCCATAGAAAAACCTCCCTTTCTCGATGTTCACAACAGCTTGTGTTAAGAACAATTTGTTCATCATGAAGTTATTCGATCTGAAATGTTATGCACAGTTTTCCTGCACGTAGAGGGACGAGGTTAGGAAAGTAGCAGCCACAGAAGGAGCCACACGCCCAACCACGACACCCGTGGTCCTAGCCTTGGTGTGCTGCTAGGTCTCCTATCCCCCACTACACCTGTGGTCCTAGCCTTGGTGTACTGCTAGGTCTCCTAACCCCCACTACACCTGTGGTCCTAGCCTTGGTGTACTGCTAGGTCTCCTAACCCCCACTACACCTGTGGTCCTAGCCTTGGTGTGCTGCTAGGTCTCCTAACCCCCACTACACCTGTGGTCCTAGCCTTGGTGTACTGCTAGGTCTCCTAACCCCCACTACACCTGTGGTCCTAGCCTTGGTGTACTGCTAGGTCTCCTAACCCCCACTACACCTGTGGTCCTAGCCTTGGTGTGCTGCTAGGTCTCCTAACCCCCACTACACCTGTGGTCCTAGCCTTGGTGTACTGCTAGGTCTCCTAACCCCCACTACACCCGTGGTCCTAGCCTTGGTGTACTGCTAGGTCTCCTAACCCCCACTACACCCGTGGTCCTAGCCTTGGTGTACTGCTAGGTCTCCTAACCCCCACTACACCCGTGGTCCTAGCCTTGGTGTACTGCTAGGTCTCCTAACCCCGACGACACCTATGGTCCTAGCCTCTCTATAGCCTCCTAGCCCGGCCTCCTGGCCAGGCGTCCCACAGCCATACCTACCCACAAAAGAACGTCGTGGGAAATTAGCTTTCGAGGTTCGAACCCCAGCTGCTGGGAGAGCTATGATTACACCAGGGTAGTGTGACGCCATACACGATCAATGGCTGAGGGTGACGGGACAGCCCCATCAGACGAAACCGAGAATTTCGTGCGAGAATTCGTGAGACTACAATGGGTCGAGGAGGAGATCAGTTCTGTGTGTTGCCGATCCCGTTCGTGTCTCACGTTCGTGTCTCCAGATCCCGTTCGTGTCTCATGTTCGTGATCCTGTTCGTGTCTCACGTTCGTGTCTCCAGATCTTGTTCGTGTCTCACGTTCGTGTCTCATGTTCGTGTCAACAGATCTCGTTCGTGTCTCACGTTCGTGTCTCCAGATGCCATTCGTGTCTCACGTTCGTGTCTCCCGATCACATTCGTGTCTCATGTTCGTGTCTCACGTTCGTGTCTCCAGATCTTGTTCGTGTCTCACGTTCGTGTCTCTTGTTCGTGTCAACAGATCTCGTTCGTGTCTCACGTTCGTGTCTCCAGATCCCGTTCGTGTCTCACGTTCGTGTCTCCCAATCACATTCGTGTCTCACGTTCGTGTCTCCAGATCCCGTTCGTGTCTCACGTTCGTGTCTCCCGATCACATTCGTGCCTCATGTTCGTGTCTCACGTTCGTGTCTCCAGATCACGTTCGTGTCTCCAGAACTCGTCCGTGTCTCACGTTCGTGTCTCCAGATCCCGTTCGTGTCTCCAGAACTCGTTCGTGTCTCACGTTCGTGTCTCCAGATCCCGTTCGTGTCTCACGTTCGTGTCTCAGTGTATGCAAAGGAGGAGGGAAGGTACAAGATGCAAATTATATGGTAACATGAGGGGCGTGGGTGAGGGAGGGAGGGTGCTGACTCTCCCAGCACTCTCCCCCAAGCCACACCCAGGGAAACCTAGTATGTGGGAGAGTGAGGGAAGGGGGCTGCCTCTCCCAGAACCCAGGGAACCCCAGTATGTGGGAGAGTGAGGGAGGGGGGCTGCCTCTCTCAGAACTCTCCCCCAAGCCACACCCAGGGAACCACAGTATGTGGGAGAGTGAGGGAGAGGGAGCTGCTGCCTCTCCCAGCACTCTCCCCCAAGCCACACCCAGGGAACCACAGTATGTGGGAGAGTGAGGGAGGGGGGCTGCCTCTCCCAGAACCCAGGGAACCACAGTATGTGGGAGAGTGAGGGAGAGGGAGCTGCTGACTCTCCCAGAACTCTCCCCCAAGCCACACCCAGGGAAACCCCAGTATGTGGGAGAGTGAGGGAGGGGCCTGCTGCCTCTCCCAGCACTCTCCTCTCAGCCACAGAGGCATACTCACAGAGAGAGGAGCCTCCTCAAAACTCTCTCACAGACATCAACAACAGACTTCCTTTCACACACACACACACACACACACACACAAAGAACACTCTCTCAAACACATCACAAAGACACGTCTACAACCTGTGTCACATCTTGTACCATCTTCGTCATCCTGTCTATCGTACAAGATATTTTTTTTCCATTACGTTCTATCTATCATCCTTTCTATTGAACCCATCTATCGCTATTGTCCTGTGTCATGAGACTCTGTCTATACTCATCATCTGGCAAGACTTTCTGTATCTACCATCCTTTCTATCAAGATTAAATCTATCATCCTTTCTATCAGGAATATATCTATCATCCTTTCTATCAAGACTATATCTATCATCCTTTCTATCAAGATTATATCTATCATCCTTTCTATCAAGACTATATCTATCATCCTATCTATCAAGATTCTTCCCTGTATTCGCCATCTGTTCTCTACTATGTTGTAATCTATCTTCCTCGTTTTCTATGTGCTTTCTTTCTTCTGTTTTCTCCGTTAATTTTTTCTCTCTCTTTTCTCTCTGTTAACTGTTCCCTTGATTTATCTCTCTCCTGTTCCCTCCGTTAACTTATCACTCTACTGTTCCCTCCGTTAACTTATCACTCTACTGTTCCCTCCGTTAACTTCTCACTCTCCTGTTCCCTCCTTTAACTTGCCTCTATTCTCTTCCATCCGTTAACCCCCGACCCTTTCTCTCCCGTTTCCTGTTAGCCTCCGCAATTCCTGTTATCCAGACTTGCCAAACTTTTCACCCCCAAAGGCTTCTGCCCTTCGCTTTCTGACGTTTCTCTCTCTCTCTCTCTCCCTCTCTCTCTCTCTCTCTCTCTCTCTCTCTCTCTCTCTCTCTCTCTCTCTCTCTCTCTCTCTCTCTCTCTCTCTCTATCTATCTATCTATCTATCTATCTATCTATATATATATATATATATATATATATATATATATATATATATATATATATTCCTATGAGTCCACAGAGAAATGAAACGCGGCACGTTCCCAAGTGCACTTTCGTGTATTAATCACATCTTGTTTCATTTCCCCATGGACTCGTAGGAATATACTTGATCACGCGCTCAATTGTGATCCCTTCCAGTATATATATATATATATATATATATATATATATATATATATATATATATATATATATATATAAATATATATACCTTTCTGACGGAGTCATATCACTTTCCCTTCATATAGTATGAGTGTGTGTGTTCTCTCGCTCGGGCTCTCCAATTGGCTCCGTCATTCTCCAGCCTTGCATCCTTCCCTCACTCACCCACATGCTGGGCCATCGCTCCACGCCCTTCCTCCCTTCAAGCCACTCCTCTCCAACCACCACCACCCACCAGTTCCGTTCCCACTCCCACCTTCTTCACCCACTTTCACCCCCCTTACTAACCCCACGTACTGTGTACCGTCCATCAGTCCACCTGCACCCACCTATCTCAACTATCCGTGTCCTTCCGAGCTTTGTCTATCTCTAACAATCCCTCTGTCCTCAGCCCAGAACTATTCCTCTAGCTCCTCCCTCACACATTCCAGCCTTGACCCACCAGTTCCACTCTCCAGTCGAGAATATCCTCCACCGAACCAGAAACTCATTAACTTACCATCAACCAGATGTCCATTAACTTACCATCAACCAGATGTCCATTAACTTACCATCAACCAGATGCCTATTAACTTGCCATTAACCAGAACCCCATTAGCTTACCATCAACCAAGCATTCAATACCTAAACATCAAACATACACCATTATCAAACCGACAACCAGACACCCATTACCCAACCATCGACCAGATACCCATTACCAAACCATCAACCAGACACCCATTACCAAACCATCAACCAAATACCCATTACTAAACTAACAATGACTCTCACACCCTCACAGATAATATCTGTCACGCTGGTTCAGTCTTTGGACATTTCTTTTCTCATCATCTGACATAACACACTACACTTGCTGGTCCTCTCGGAAGGGCTAATGCAGAGGATAAATCTAGCGAGACACCAACTTGAACAAATTGGATTAGGTCTACTGACCTGAGAAGTCTTGATTCTTAGTGGATTTTACGTGATTACTATGTGTGTCTTACCGGGGAGAGAGAGAGAGAGAGAGAGAGAGAGAGAGAGAGAGAGAGAGAGAGAGAGAGAGAGAGAGAGAGAGAGAGAGGTTTACACTCGTGTTGCCCCAGTCTCTTCTTATCCTTGTATTTATGTACCATGTCTTTGCTACACACACACACACACACACACACACACACACACACACACACACACACACACACACCGCCTTCAGCCAGGTACCCATTTATCGACCAGCCCCAAGGGAGGGGATGAAAATGTGGGGTGGGGAATGGGCCGACTGCCACGCCCAGAATTCGAACCCATCTGTTTCTCTTTATGTGTGTGTGTGTGTGTGTGACTACCTATTGCAAATACGTGTTTGTACAGTACTGGAAGGGACACCTACTTTCGTTGGATCCAATTCTCTTGAACTATTCATTCATCCACCACTCTTACACTACATAAATACTTCTTTATATATTTTCTAACAAGTTTATTTCCTTAACGTTATTTCCACTCGTTGTTCTACTTTTCCATCTTCTGAAGAACTATCGTTCATTGTTCATATCATCAGATTGGTCTAAAAATCCTAAGGGTTGTGATCAAGGCACGCCTTACTCTTCTTTCTTGTGTGGCGGGACAAATTCATGACCTCAAACCTTTTACCGTAACTCGACGTTCTTCATTCTCGTGCCGCCTTTGTTGCTCTCCGCTGGGACTCTTCTGTTAGATTTTTTACGTCGCGTCGAAGTGTGGTGACCAAACATGTACAAAAAACGATAACCATATTCTAGTTTTGGCCAAATGTATGATGTGAACAGTCTGTTGTTATGTGTCTGTCCTTGAATATGGTTCTCATATTTTGCGAGCGAACAGTTTCTCTCCTTAATAGTCTGTTGTTATGTGTCTGTCCTTGAATGTGGTTCTCATATTTTGCGAGCAGACAGTTTCTCTCCTTTGCGAAGCTTCTCAGACGAGGCTCTGGCAACATATTAGGGACGTTTCCCAAGTCCCTTTTCACATATAGTGTCCTGCAGTTTATTCCCTGGTGGATGATATTCATATGGAGAGGTCTTCTGTGTCTCTGTGTCTCATCTTCATTATTCTGTATTCACTCTTATTGATTTCATCAACCACCAAAGACTTTAGAATCTTTCCTCGAGGTTTCCTTCTCTGTAAGTTGACGCAAGCCTCGTCACTCTTCGCTTCCTTTCATGAACGCTGGCGTCGTCGTCTGCAAACACTCACAGTTGGAGACCAGTTCTTCCAGTAGTGGTATTTACATCGATCAAGAACAGCAGTGGTCCCAGGTCAATGGGTCTTGCGGAACGCCGCTAATGACTTCCCCCCCAGAAGCCACCCATTTTGAGAAGACTCCGCTGACATGCGTTCTTCAGCGGTATCCACTGAGGTAACATTCCATCCACTGGACGACTCTTATTCCCTTTGATGTTCTGCTTTTTTTGGGACCGACCTCGTCTGGAGATCAGAGCCAGATGCTATTCGAGCAGTCCAGATACGAACAATCCATCCAGCCCTTTTTTCTCTCTCTCTTGTCTGCCTCCTTGACTTTCTGGTTGTCTCTCGCTCCTGCGCTTACCCAGAGTGTGGAAATACCCAGCTCGACCTTGACCCCCTAAAAAGGTCTTTTCTAACTCACTAACGAGTCACCATCATGACCTTCCAGTTCTGCAATATCTGCAATACCTGGAAACTGTATATATCAGCCGAGTAACAGCTGCCTGAATTCAATAAACCGTCATTTGTAAATTTGTTTATTTACACAGCCAGAGACCAGAAGGATATAACTGACACACACACACACACACACACGCACACACACACACACACACACACACACACACACACGCACACACACATTAGGTCGTGGCCCCTCACGACTCAGGCCGGTTAGGAAACGCGACCACATCACCGCTGTCGACCAGTCTGCAGCCTCCTAAGTGGCGTCTGGTCGTAGTTTTATGGCGCCGTCCCATTTAAGAGGAGTCGTATGTCGTTGCTCCCCCCCAACCGTGAGGTTGTCACCTCGCTCTCCTTTCCACTTCCTCTAAACTTAGCCCTTACCGTAAATCATTGCTCCCTCTTCCTTTTTCGCCTGCTGTCGTCATATCTCTATGCCCGAGCCATTCCCTTCTTCAAGGAAAGGCTTTTCAAGATGGGGACAATCATTTATTTTAGTATCTCTTTTGGGGACAATCATTTTTCCTTATTCTAAGTATCTCTTTTTCCTTTTTCTTTCTTTGTAAGTCCAGTGGGTAGGCAAGACCAGTTCGTATATCTCACATTCTAAAGTAGAGATCCTTGACATTCGCTTCGAATATTGTCTGAATGGTACAGGTACATTAATACAATTCTTGGACTAGATTTTCTTGGACGATAATTATAAAGAAATTAATGACAAGTGAGTAAATTTGCCGCCAATGTAAATACATGGACGTGCATGGGATGGCTAGATGATACAAGACCTCATGGTCTATGACGAGGTTATCTACTGGAGGACAGTACATGGGAAAGTCTGATAACAGAAGACCCGATGGTCTATGACGAGGTTATCTACTGGAGGACAGTACATGAGAAAGTCTGATAACAGAAGACCTCATGGTCTATGACGAGACTATCTACTGTAGGTCAGTACATGAGAAAGTCTAATATCAGAAGACCTCATGGTCTATGACGAAGCTGTCTACTGGAGGACAGTCATAGCATCTTATATAGATGACTGGGTCTAGATTCTTCAGTGCTGTGGTGCCAGCTGGATATGGCAAATTGCCTAGGAGTTCTAGGGGCACAGTGCTCTTGTGCTGGAATCCATTTTGGTAACGAAATACATAAGAAAGGGAAAATAAAAGGCTTTTTGGGGCCATATGGTATCCTCTGGGGGGAAAAATACCCTGGTGAAAGAGGTGAGTAAAGAGGAAAGTTTTAAAGACAACAAAATGATAGTTGAATACTTCACAGATGATTTAGAGGATAAACAAGACACAGGGCAAGACGCCTAGCTTGAAGCCGGGGATTCAAAAGTTCACACACACACACACACACACACACACACACACACACACACACACACAAACAAACAAACAAACAAACAGCCTTCCTGAGAGTAACATAGAGGGATGTGTAAAAAGATCTTTTTAGACTTCTGTGAGAGAGTGAGCTCCATGTTTTAGATAAGAAGAAAACGTTGAAAGGATTATGTTTATCTGGACCGCCTGAAAGCTTGTGACACTATCCTTTAAAAGGATGGTAATAAAGAAACCGGAGTCTAAGGCAGGGATAAATGGGAAGACTCCTGCGATAGAAAGACAGGTTATCTTAGTGGAGGAGAAGAAAGGACGCAAGTCACAGGAGCCTCGAAATGGCTTGGGGTTACCAATAAAGTGTCACAAGATTCGGTTCTGGAACCATTATTCTTCTTGATCTATGTGAATGACTTGCCAAAAGGATTGGACCTACTGCCTGAATATGCTTGCAGGACGATGCTAAGGTTACGGAGGAAGTGGAAAAGGAAGAGGATTACATCAACTTACAAGGGACCAAGACAAACTTCAAAGTACAAGGGGTCCAAGACAAACTTCAAAGTACAAGGGGACCAATACAAACTTCAAAGTTGGTCAGATTCATGAGTGTTGAAATTCAGAATTGCATTGAAATGCATGGCTAAGGTTAATATCAAAGCAAACTATTCACATCGTATGTTAGGTCAAAAACGAAAATATTTTTCTGAAGTTTGGACACAGGACTTATGGAGGCACAGAGGACTAACAGAGGAACTCCAAAGCAGAGCAAAAAAGATGCTTCCAGAATTGAGAGAGCTGTGTTACAGGGAGAGGTTAGAGTCCATTAATTTGTTTACCTTGGAGGAAAGACGTTTAAGGGGCGACCTGATCCAAACTTTCAAGAATTCAACCCAGTTTGATCAAATTAACAATGAACTGTTTCCTGTAAGAGACATAGATAAAACAACCAGGAGACATAACCCCGAAATTACGCAAGAAAGTTGTTGGAAGAGAAGTATTTTTACGGTATAATAGTGGTGGGCGAGTGGAAGACACTGGGTAATGACACTGGGAATACAGACAACGTACAGTTTAAAAGTTGTATGAGATGGGAGAAAGTTCATGAGATGGAGGAGAGAGGGTGCCTCAAGAGTGCTTTTAACTCGCTCCCCGCTCAGGTCAGATAGGTAATAACATACATAAATGCATACATGAATTCCATACGATCGATCCAGATGGTGCAAGGGATGGTGGCAAGGCTGGTCTTGTAAGGAGATGGTGAATCTCTTATTTGAGGGATCAACTGCTGTCAGAAAAGGGATTTGAATACTTTATACACAAGACATGTATGTATGTGTGTGTGTGTGTGTGTGTGTGTGTGTGTGTGTGTGTGTGTGTGTGTGTGTGTGTGTGTGTGTGTGTGCGCGCGCGCGTGTCAACGTGGAATGTGCAGAAGAGAGTTTTCTTTTGCGCCATCTTATCTCAAAAGTCAACTTCCACTTGGCAGATATGATGACACTGTACACGAGCCGGGCCATGTCCTGAAGGAGAGTGTCTTTGAAAAGAAACAGACGCGACCCAAAAAAAAATATATCGTATGAGGTCCATGGAAGGGAAATTATGAGCCCTGAACACATACTTTAAGGCGGTAGAGTAGGAGGCTATATTTCAGAACCTGAGTTAAAAAAAGCAAAGTGACAATAGATTTTGTGAATTCTACAAACGAGTGAGTGTTGAGGAAGGGTGTGTGCACCAGCAGAAGGGGAACGGAGGAGAGAGGGAAGGAAACGGTGGGAAGAATGGGAAGAAGGATGGCTTAACAAGAGGTGTATGGAGGCATAGGAACACAGACACGAACGAAGGAAGGCATAAGGGAGATGGGAAAGGGGAGGATCAGCATGCATTCGAACGATACAATAGGACATGACCTATACCACACAGATGACAAGAAAGCCACAAAGACGTTGGATTAGAAACGGCGCTTTGAAGTCTGCCACAACAGAGATTCGCCTCTCTCCAGCAGTCTCTCAAAGAGACTTTTTTCACAGCAGCTAGTACCCTTGTCTCTCTCCCCTAGAATTCTCTGGAAGGCATTAGTCTTCGCTACCAGAGCTTCGTCTTTCCCCCAGAAAATCTAAAAGAGCCATTAATCCTATCTACCCGAATCTCGCCCCTCCTCATCAGTCTCCCAGACGCATTAGTCTCAGCTTCCCAGAGCCTCGTCTCTCCCTAATGGTCTCCCAGAGACATTAGTCTCAGCTACCAGAACCACGTCTCTCCACACCAGTCTCTCAGGCGCCCCCTGATTGCTCACTCTCAGTGTCTCGTCATACACGTTCAAGCATTAGACTTGTCACCCTAACTCAAGGAGATGCTGCCTCCCTCGACACCTTGAGTCGGATATATGACAGCGTGAGACAGTCGACAGTCAGGAGCTGTGCTGAAATGTTTTTGTTTCTTCTGGTTTATATCCAGTGTCATCCATTCACAGATCATAATTTGCATTCATCACGTTATCCAGCACAGATTTTCAAGTATGCGATACCATGAAATTTTTTATTCTTCTGTCGTAGCAAAAGAGTTGGGTTTTATCCATCGTCTAGTAATATTATAAGAATATATGACGTAATTTGCCGTAGTTAATGTAATACAACGCGGGATTGATTGATTTATATATTACTATAGATGAGAATCAATTAAAAATAATTCAAAAAAGCTCCTTATGTATTTATTACACACACATATCAAACTATATAATCCCTATAAGTATGACCGTAACAATAGAATCCTCTCTAGTCAACAAGTAGAGAATGTATTTATAGCATTAAACCACAAATCCGGATTCGTCTTCCTCGAACGAAAACAACGTGAACCCGGGTTGGAAAGCGGTACACCGACTGCACCATCATTTCCCACGAGAGCTGAGCCTGGGAATTACACTCTGTGTGCAAAGAACTTCAGTTGGTAAGGCTTGATTCCTCGTGGGTTTCGAGATTGTTCTGTACGTTCTAAGGGGTCGCTTCTCTGGAGCAGTGACCAGAAAATGTATATCAGGAAGTAAATGGGAGGCAATGTGAATAAAAGCAAGGACATTGGGTTTTTAGCGGTGAAGAGTGATGGGTTATTTGGAATGTGACTTTGAACCTACAGTACTCAGAGAAATTGGAGCATTTTAGATACCTAGGAGTGGATATGACAGCAAGTGGGAGTTGGATTGGGTCATAAGGTGGGTAAGGGGGCGAATGTAACCTGGGTGCATTGAGAAATGTGTGGAAAGAGAGACAGTAATCTGTGAGGGGCAGAAATGGTTATATCTGATGGTATAGTTCGTCCCTTCGGTGTTCTATGTACGCGAGACGTGAGCCTTAGATAAACATGTAGATAAAAGAGTGGATGTCTGAGGATGATGTGTGGTGTGAGGGGTAAGGGGGTGATCAGATAACGTAGCCACTGTGTGTGTTACCAAGCACCCTCACTAACTCTAAGGTGGTCGTTCATCAACAGGTCGGTCGTCTTGGTCGTCGACCGAGTGTTTCAAGCTGCAGGTGACTGTGCGTTCAGCCGAGTGTGGCGAGGGTTCACTCTGCTCTGGCAAGGGCGTCTGCTACACCCAGGCTGACATGGTGAGTTATCACTGATACGAACGTCCATCTGACCCGCCTCACCCCACACCCTCAGGTCAGGCCATCCAAGGCAACAACTAGATGACGAACAACTACAAGTGTTGTATGTGTTTATGGTTATGATTTTTAAGAGGTTGTGTTCTATAAGTTTCCCAATATAGATTCACTTGTGAGTTTTATACATATCCCTGTGAGCGACGCCTTTATGAAACACCATTACCCACCTCAGTAACACTGTATGTCACCCACTACGGTTGTGACTTCCAAATCATCTTCACACACAGACACACACACACACACACACACACACACACACACACACACACACACACACACACACACACAACATTTTCACCGTCCTAGACATTTTTTTTTTTTGCAGTCGATTCTCTTTGCATAATGTGCCCAAGGCTTAGAATGAATATAGTGTTAAGTGGAAATCCAGAACGCAGTAGTGTGATTTAGACTGTAATAATGTGATTTAGAATGCAATTGTGTGACAGCCACGGTTTTTGTACGTCTTTATTTAACGCTTATGGAGCCTGCATTCTCCTGCAGTGAGCAGTGATGATTTAGAACTACTGGAATGTTGAAAATGCACAAATGCTAGTGCATACAATGATGAATAGTTGAG
Organism: Panulirus ornatus; assembly: GCF_036320965.1. Taxonomy (NCBI): domain Eukaryota; kingdom Metazoa; phylum Arthropoda; class Malacostraca; order Decapoda; family Palinuridae; genus Panulirus; species Panulirus ornatus. The sequence continues at coordinate 51,448,464 of NC_092232.1, forward strand.
TGTATAATGATGTGTTAGTTTTAGTATAATGTGTGTTAGTATGTGCACAAGTGCAAAGGTGAAGATCATATATATTATCTGCAAATGACATTGGACGCTTGCATAGGCTTGAAGCAGGTTTGGTGTCGAACTGCAACTTAGGGAGGAGGGATGTCAGGCGGAAAGAGGTGATGGTGGCGTGGATAGTCCAGGGGATTATTCTAAACTATCAGATGATGTCCAGGTAGATGGCTACAGTGTGTTGAATGGCTTGTGAGAGGTGGTGTATGAGGGACAAATGATGCTTCGGTCTTTCTTTTGCTCCCATTTTTTTGTGTGTGTGGCTGACCCTGCAGTGTGGTGAGGAGGAGAGAAGACCAAGGAGGAAGAGGAAGAGGAGGAGGAGGAGGTGGCGGTGGCATAGGCGAGTTCAGTAAGAATGGAAATTCTTTGAGAAGTTCTTGATTTTTGGTGGTCAGGGTCCAAGCGTCTTGTGACCGAGAGGAATGCAAGGACGATAGCAGGACGATTCGAGGACGAGGACGAGGAGGACGTGTTCACTCCAGCTTCGTCGGTCATTCTGAAGAAGTGTATGTGTGAGAGTGTGTGTGTGTGTGTCTTTCTGTCTATCTGTCTGTCTGTCTTTCTGTCTGTATCTGTGTGTTTCTGTGTGTCTTGTGTCCATGTACATATAAAGCAGATAAACACTCTCTCTCTCTCACAAACACACACACACACACACACACACACACACGCCATGCATTCTTCCTTAGAGAGAGAGAGAGAGAGAGAGAGAGAGAGAGAGAGAGAGAGAGAGAGAGAGAGAGAGAGGACCACATTTTTTTTTTACCCATCGGTTGTAGAAGATAACCCCATAACTACCTCCTACATTCTTTACCCATCGGTTGTAGAGGCTAACTACGTAACTACCTCGTAACTACCTCCCACAGGAACACTTCAAGTGCCAGTGTTGCCAAGGTTACATGGGCACCCACTGTGAGGAGATGAACGCCTGCACTGCCAACCCTTGCCTCAACTCGGGCCTCTGTGTCGACATACAGGAGGGCCACGACGGCGACACCTTCCAGTGCCTCTGTCTTTACGGTGAGTCCAGCCCCAGAGCTGTGCTTTGGACGTGTCCCTCTGCCCTCTTTACGGTGAGTCCAGCCTCAGAGCTGTGCTTTGGACGTGTCCCTCTACCCTCTTTATGGTGAGTCCAGCCCCAGAGCTGTGCTTTGGACGTGTCCATCCGCCCTACGTGCTCCATAGCCGTTGCTATGGGCCGCTGAGGGAGCAGCCATACGATGGAACAGCCCATATGCAGTCGATTTTTCTTTCTATCTAGGTGTTGACCAAAATATTTCGTACTATGTCCCCCTTCTGGTATGGTAAGTGTGAGGAGGAGATAAGATGTGGGGGGGATTTCTCAAACGACGTCTTGGTATTATCAAAGATCAGAGGTCTTGCCACATGAGGAAGGGGGGAAAGCAACAGGTCGTTGCTCACTGGTGAGGAACCTGATCTCATTACGTTCCTGTTGCTGTAGAGAATCGTCTCCCTACAGGGAAGGTGATTAAGGTTTTGTAGCGCACGTCTGTTAACGTCTGGTATCACTCGTGGATTACGAATCGTATCAGGATTTATAGATAAGGAAGTGTATCATCCGCTTTTCAGGCATCAAGTGATTGGAAAAGGGAATGAAGAAGTCACTGAACTTCTAGGGCAACAGGTCCAAGGTAACAGAAACTCATTCTCTTCTATCCTTGCCTATCAACAGTGGTTGATAAAAGGTCTTTGACAGAAGTTGAAAGCTATGGACAAAGACATGATGTTCTTCCTCTCTCTCTCTCTCTCTCTCTCTCTCTCTCTCTCTCTCTCTCTCTCTCTCTCTCTCTCTCTCTCTCTCTCTCTCTCTCTCGAGTCAAATGCTACCACAAGGAGACAAAAGAATGATACCTCAGTAACCAGATGAGACGGTATGGTCCAACGGTACAGTGACTTACTGTGGCGAAACTCCCATAAGATGTCCTCACGACTACCACACCAAGAGCAGTATTGGCCACAGCTAACCTCAAATATTCGTCGTATGCTCGGGAGTCAAAACCCAGAGAGAGAGAGAGAGAGAGAGAGAGAGAGAGAGAGAGAGAGAGAGAGAGAGAGAGAGCACCCTCATCAACACCAAATTTTCTCTCTAGTATTAAGGATAATTCACCTTGTGAAGGAACGTATTCCACATACCAACCTAGACTCCAGAGCGAAGCTTTGGCCCTCCGTCCTTCGTCCATAGAGAGGCCACTAGGAGTGAGGAGACTAATTATAATACTCAAATACGCTTGGGTCCTTCCCTCAGCGGACTGTCCGATCATCACATTAGCTGAGTCTGAGCGCCGTCGTCTGCGTCAGCGTCAGGGGCGGCGACGAGGAGGAGGAGGAGGAGGAGGAGGAGGAGGCATCATCTCTCTCTCCCTCACATCCCACTCGACCTCATCCTTCGACATAGATCTCATACTCTTAAAAGGAACTTTCATTAAGGAATGGCTCCTCTCCCTCCCTCCTCCTCCTCCTCCTCCAACGGCTCCTCCTTCTGTGACACTCAGGGTAGTGAGGATAGCGCCCTGTGAGGGAAGGGTTAGACGTGTTGGCAAAACCCACCAGCGAACATCATATCAGATCACTCCGAAGCTTGTTACAGGCAAAGAATAGGTCTTATTTCCCTGGAGTAGCGATCCACCCAACTTGCCAGCTTATCCCAGACATCAACCAGAGGGACAAAGGTGTTGGATGCAAGAGAGTGTTATTCCCCATAGAGACTCGCGGTGCCATTGCATCGTAACCTTTATGTCACCTGGTGACAAGGGTCTCGTTAATCAGGGTGTAGGAATGGTGTCGTTTGACGATTATAAACCCACAACATCCAGTTTCCAGTACACTGTGAGTATCTCGATCGTTGATCACAAGATTATTCATTATAAAATGATCAATTTTTTACCTTTCCTCCTCCCCACTCAACCACCATTCCCTGATCATCCAATGACCCTTTCCCCCCCCATTCAATGGCCAGTACATGATCACCTTTTTCCCCTAAAAGCAATCATCGCTACACAGCGTCTGTGTCGAGGTGACAGACATGCGTGTGTGTGTGTGTGTGTGTGTGTGTGTGTGTGTGTGTGTGTTGTGTGTGTGTGTGTGTGTTGTGTGTGCTAACTGACGAACGATGCCAACTTCTTTGTATCTATGACCTATGATGTGAGAGTAGGTCACCTTTATCTCATTTACAGTATTCATTATTGAGTTAGCTCTGTGTGTGTGTGTGTGTGTGTGTGTGTGTGTGTGTGTGTGTGTGTGTGTGGGAGGGCGTTCGATCCCCCGCCACCGATGCTCGACTGTCATAGATAAAGATGGATAATAATATGCCTCCTTCTGATACGCTGAAGGTCAATCTCTAAGTCATAATGATGGGTCAGGTGCGAAGGCTTCCCTCGACAGACTTAGCAAAATAAGTTAGAGTTTTCTAAAGCTTTATACATCAACGGAGAATAGTACACCTTCTCTCAAAGATGATTACAGAAACGAAGGTAAATTGATCCCATTAAAACTGACCAGTTGCTGATATTGCTATGAGCGTCCAATATAGTTCTAATACGAGGCCAAACGTGAGAACGCTACATTCGCCAAGAAATATGAAAACATCAACAAATAATATTGCAAGTGTTGTCACAATTGAATTAGGAAAAAAGAAACTAGATAATCTTAGACATTAAACTTCCCAAAAGCTAAAAGACTTAGAGATATCTTGAGAATGATAAGGAATATAGACATCAAATTCATTGGTAAATATTACAACATTTACCTCAGGGAATTTTGGGGAACAAAATACTTTTGGTTCTGAAACTGAACCCCAAGAAACAGCACAAAAAGAAAATAATCCCCCCTCTTCATGTATTTTGAGAAACTGCTGTATCGTTGGCCCATACTACCACCACACCCCACACGACAATGTTACAATATCAGACTCAATCTATGACTCATCCTTCCCCAT
>NC_092232.1:51457481-51497481 GCF_036320965.1 Panulirus ornatus
GGATCGATCGCGAGAAGGCCCCCCTCAGCCCCCTCCCGAGCATCGGTAATCCATCGCAATCGGGATCAGACATAAAATCGGTTCTTTAGCTCTACAGGCAAAGTTTCTGGCCTCTGTGAGTTGGCCGTAGAACACACACGTCTTATCATTTGATACATGGACGTCCTCCTACACTCCCCTCCTGTGTGGGGGGAAATGGTCCTTGGGTCGAATCGCGGGTCGTCATGATCGTCCAAGACTTAGTAGTTAGGGCAGCCGCCTCCTGTGGTGGATTGAGTGGCAGTCGATCATCATGGGCCTTCCCACAGCTGAGGGCTAGATGTAGGAGGAAGACCAGAGCGGGAGAGGTTCCTTCCTTCCTCCCTCTCCCTCTCTCTCCGCACCGGGTGAGCAGAGACACGATCAGCGGTGTGATTGCTACAATGACAGCCAAGCGAGGTATCCCACCTCTTGTACTACACTTCAAGTGTAGTGTAGTGTAGTGTCAGTGTAGTGTGGTACTGTATCAGCGTAGCGTAATAAAGTGTGGTGTAGTATGAGTGTAACGTAATGCAGTGTGGTGTAGTATGAGTGTAACGTAATGCAGTGTGATGTAGTATGAGTGTAACGTAATGTAGTGTGGTGTAGTATGAGTGTAACGTAATGTAGTGGGGTGTAGTATGAGTGTCACGTAATGTAGTGGGGTGTAGTATGAGTGTAACGTAATGTAGTGTGGTGTAGTATGAGTGTAACGTAATGCAGTGTGGTGTAGTATGAGTGTAACGTAATGCAGTGTGATGTAGTATGAGTGTAACGTAATGTAGTGTGGTGTAGTATGAGTGTAACGTAAAGTAGTGTGGTGTAGTGTGAGTGTAGCGTAATGTAGTGTGAGTGTAGCGTAATGTAGTGTGGTGTAGTATGAGTGTAACGTAATGTAGTGTGGTGTAGTGTGAGTGTAGCGTAATGTAGTGTGAGTGTAGCGTAATGTAGCGAGGTGTAGTGTGAGTGTAGCGTGATAGCCTATGAGCGTGATAAAAAGTGTAGGGGCTTGTGTGGTGTCCTGCCTTTTGATGGCGCTAGGGATTTGATTGGTTCATTGGACAATGGTGGGTTTTATGGGTTTGTGTGGTGTGCCCTGGCGTGAGTGGTGTTAGTTTTAGAGTCTGTGTGGTGTACTGGATTATAGCAGTGGTAGAAGTTTGTGTGATACACTGGATTATAGCAGTGGTAGGGGTTTGTGTGATACAGTGGATTATAGCAGTGGTGGAGTTAATTCTTCAGTACTGGATTACGTTTGTTGTATGTGTTTGTGTGGTGGAAGGGATTGCAATACTAGCAAGGGATTTGTGTAGCGTAGTAAACTATCGTGTTTTTTTAAGGGGCTAGTGTGGTGTAGTGGACTATGGTGGTGTTTGTGGTAGGAATCCATAAGAGATTTTCTGGTTCTACTGGTCGCGATGAAGCTAACAGCATCCCTCTACATGGGTTCGATCCTCGATATAGGCACACAACAGGAAGTATACAATCCAGGTGTTCCTTCCTTCTGTGGCTGGTGAGGACCTGTGTGCCACTCTGGGTCAGGGGAGAGCACCAGAGCTGGGCTATACCTGGCCAGCAGATAGTCAGTTCGAGTTGACCCAGAGGTACCTGTATTTGGGGACATGGTCCTCACTGGGAGTCCTGGCCAGCCCTTATGTGGATATTGGCTCCAATGTCCCCAAGGATATCCACGTCCTGGGACATGGCCCTCACTGTGAGTCCTAGCCAGCCTTTAGCACGACTCTCGGCTCGAGAGTCCCTGACATCCATGTCTGGGGACATGATCCTAATAGACGACACAAGCAGTGAACGTGTAAGGGTTTAGTTGGGTGGGTCTGCGTGTGGCGACTTCACCTCGAAGTCTAAAGATGTTTATATATATGTTCTTTCTACATGATGAATTGCAGTGTACTCGCTCGTAGACCTAGGGAAGGAGGTGACCAGCTTCAACCTGCACACAGGCCACGCAGGTTTGGACCCACGAATTACACGAATTTAGCCTTTTAAACAGGAATATCTAGCATCAATATTCACAAGAGGGAAAGTACAGATTCTGTTCTCTTGAGATACGACCATTTCTATTCTTCCCCAGTGTTTAAAAAAGGAGAAATTTTCTCGCTACTTTTTTCTGTCATCTCGAGATAAATTGTTTGACGAAGTTTGGAAATATTTGTCGATATTCATTTATTGCCTTCAATGGAGATATTTGGGTAGAAGTAGGTGTAGAAAACGGAGTAGTAGTTGTTGGCTTTTTCTTGTTTTTGTTGTTAGTAAACAACACGTGGCGTTATTTGTTTCAGCCGATGAAAAGAACGAGACTTCTGTTTAGTTAGATGTCACATACGTTCAGCCATGTCAGTTATCCCCTCCTGTATTACCACTTTCCAAAAATGGACAGAGCAAAAGAGCCAAGAGATAATTTTTTTCTTCTGACGCTCAGTCTTCCATTTCTGGCGCTACCCTCGCTCAGGAGGGAAACGGGGGGAAACAGGAATATAACTAAATATATGAAAAACGGAAAATTTTTTGCTTCGCATTCAATTCGAAAGTAAATATTCACGTGTATTCGAAGAGAACAAAGCAATATATTGCTCTCATGAAAATGGAAAACAAATTTTCAATATTTAAAAAAAAAAAAGCATAAAAGATAAATGCTAGAGTAACAAATATAAACGACCAGAGCAGAGCATTTTTCACAAACGTCTCTTCGACACTTCTGGGTCTTGGGTATGTGAGGTGGGGAAACACTGGTCAAACGCCTGCTTTTGGCTTGGCTATGGTGTTTCCAGTCCAGTGTTTCTAAATTGTGTGTTTTTTCCATCCCCCACAGTGTTGTATATATCTCTTGTATAAGGTGTTGTATTTCTCTTGTATAAGGTGTTGTATTTCTCTTGCATAAGGTGTTGTATTTCTCTTGTATAGGCTGTTGTCTTTCTCATGTATGAAGTGTTGTATTTCTCTTGTATAAGGTGTTGTATTTCTCTTGTATAGGCTGTTGTCTTTCTCATGTATGAAGTGTTGTATTTCTCTTGAATAAGGTGTTGTATTTCTCTCTAGTGTTTTATTTCCGTTAAAATTAAAATTTTGATAGAAATAAGGTCGGTCGAGATGGTAAGGTAATATTCAATATGACTGTATTTCTTGAATGAGGACAATGAGTAAGTGAGGGTAGATGAATGAGGATAATGAGTAAATGAAGTAGATGAATGAGGACAATGAGTAAATGAAGTAGATGAATGAGGATAATGAGTAAATGAAGTAGATGAATGAGGATAATGAGTAAATGAAGTAGATGAATGAGGATAATGAGTAAATGAAGTAGATGAATGAGGATAATGAGTAAATGAAGTAGATGAATGAGGATAATGAGTAAATGAAGTAGATGAATGAGGACAGTGAGTGAGTGAGGGTAGATGAATGAGGATAATGAGTAAGTGAGGGTAGATGAATGAGGACAATGAGTAAGTGAGGGTAGATGAATGAGGATAATGAGTAAATGAAGTAGATGAATGAGGATAATGAGTAAATGAAGTAGATGAATGAGGATAATGAGTAAATGAAGTAGATGAATGAGGACAATGAGTAAGTGAGGGTAGATGAATGAGGACAGTGAGTGAGTGAGGGTAGATGAATGAGGACAATGAGTAAGTGAGGGTAGATGAATGAGGACAGTGAGTGAGTGAGGGTAGATGAATGAGGACAATGAGTAAGTGAGGGTAGATGAATGAGGACAATGAGTAAGTGAGGGTAGATGAATGAGGACAATGAGTAAGTGAGGGTAGATGAATGAGGACAATGAGTAAGTGAGGGTAGATGAATGAGGACAATGAGTAAGTGAGGGTAGATGAATGAGGATAATGAGTAAATGAAGTAGATGAATGAGGACAATGAGTAAGTGAGGGTAGATGAATGAGGACAATGAGTAAGTGAGGGTAGATGAATGAGGACAATGAGTAAGTGAGGGTAGATGAATGAGGACAATGAGTAAGTGAGGGTAGATGAATGAGGACAATGAGTAAGTGAGGGTAGATGAATGAGGATAATGAGTAAATGAAGTAGATGAATGAGGACAATGAGTAAGTGAGGGTAGATGAATGAGGACAATGAGTGAGTGAGGGTAGATGAATGAGGATAATGAGTAAATGAAGTAGATGAATGAGGACAATGAGTAAGTGAGGGTAGATGAATGAGGATAATGAGTAAATGAAGTAGATGAATGAGGATAATGAGTAAATGAAGTAGATGAATGAGGATAATGAGTAAATGAAGTAGATGAATGAGGATAATGAGTAAATGAAGTAGATGAATGAGGACAATGAGTAAGTGAGGGTAGATGAATGAGGACAATGAGTGAGTGAGGGTAGATGAATGAGGATAATGAGTAAATGAAGTAGATGAATGAGGATAATGAGTAAATGAAGTAGATGAATGAGGACAATGAGTAAGTGAGGGTAGATGAATGAGGATAATGAGTAAATGAAGTAGATGAATGAGGATAATGAGTAAATGAAGTAGATGAATGAGGATAATGAGTAAATGAAGTAGATGAATGAGGACAATGAGTAAGTGAGGGTAGATGAATGAGGACAATGAGTAAGTGAGGGTAGATGAATGAGGATAATGAGTAAATGAAGTAGATGAATGAGGATAATGAGTAAATGAAGTAGATGAATGAGGACAATGAGTGAGTGAGGGTAGATGAATGAGGACAATGAGTGAGTGAGGGTAGATGAATGAGGATAATGAGTAAATGAGGGTAGATGAATGAGGACAGTGAGTGAGTGAGGGTAGATGAATGAGGACAATGAGTAAGTGAGGGTAGATGAATGAGGACAATGAGTGAGTGAGGGTAGATGAATGAGGACAATGAGTGAGTGAGGGTAGATGAATGAGGACAATGAGTAAGTGAGGGTAGATGAATGAGGACAATGAGTAAGTGAGGGTAGATGAATGAGGACAATGAGTAAGTGAGGGTAGATGAATGAGGATAATGAGTAAATGAAGTAGATGAATGAGGATAATGAGTAAATGAAGTAGATGAATGAGGATAATGAGTAAATGAAGTAGATGAATGAGGACAATGAGTAAGTGAGGGTAGATGAATGAGGATAATGAGTAAATGAAGTAGATGAATGAGGACAATGAGTGAGTGAGGGTAGATGAATGAGGATAATGAGTAAATGAAGTAGATGAATGAGGACAGTGAGTGAGTGAGGGTAGATGAATGAGGATAATGAGTAAATGAGAGTAGATGAATGAGGATAATGAGTAAATGAGGGTAGATGAATGAGGATAATGAGTAAATGAAGTAGATGAATGAGGATAATGAGTAAATGAAGTAGATGAATGAGGATAATGAGTAAATGAAGTAGATGAATGAGGATAATGAGTAAATGAAGTAGATGAATGAGGATAATGAGTAAATGAAGTAGATGAATGAGGATAATGAGTAAATGAAGTAGATGAATGAGGATAATGAGTAAATGAAGTAGATGAATGAGGATAATGAGTAAATGAAGTAGATGAATGAGGATAATGAGTAAATGAAGTAGATGAATGAGGACAGTGAGTGAGTGAGGGTAGATGAATGAGGATAATGAGTAAATGAAGTAGATGAATGAGGATAATGAGTAAATAAGTCTTTTGTAGGATGGAAAAACAGATTTTGAAACGACTGTCTCAGAATTCAACATTATCTGTTTTCAAGTTTTCAAGTTTGAGCTCCCTTTCTCTTGGAGAAGCACATCACAGGATTTTTTCCAATTCGCATTTCCCTATAAACTTTCCACTGCAGTATACTCCCTCCATACAAGGTGGTAATCCTTCTCAGCTTGTTGTCTCCCCGGTCTGTCTGACAACAGTATCTGTCCTGGCCTGTCTGGCAACAGTATCTATCCCGGTCTGTCTAACAACAGTATCTGTCCCGGTCTGTCTGCCAACAGTATCTGTCCCGGTCTGTCTAACAACAGTATCTGTCCCGGTCTGTCTGGCAACAGTATCTGTCCAGGTCTGTCTGACAACAGTATCTAACCTGGCCTGTCTGACAACAGTATCTGTTCCAGCCTGTCTGACAACAGTATCTGTCCCGGTATGTCTGGCAACATTATCTGTCCTAGTCTGTTGACAACAGTATCTGTCCTGGTCTGTCTGACAACAGTATCTGTCCAGGTCTGTCTGACAACAGTATCTGTCCTGGCCTGTCTGGCAACAGTATCTGTCCTGGCCTGTCTGACAACAGTATCTGTCCCGGTCTGTCTGACAACAGTATCTGTCCCAGCCTGTCTGACAACACTGCTAATTTGAGGGGAGCCGTCGGGCAATCATTCTTGGCCCTGGGATCAATGTGGGATCCGTGTCCTGAAATGACTATAGAAGGATTACGGGGATAGTTTGGCCGAATGGTGATTAGCAGACTGGCTAATTGAGCAGTTCATTCAAGAGATCAAGTTCAATGGAATCTAAGATTAACCCCACGAGTAATGGAAAAATTATCGTACATCCGAGAGAGAGTACGTGTGTATGTGTGTGTGTGTGTGTGTGTGTGTGTGTGTGATATATCTTGCATGGAGATATGATTATTGAAAGCAAATACAATTAATTGTGAAAGCTATAGACGTTTCATCTATGATCTAAGATGTGAAGACAACGAAGAAAACTGAGAATTTACTTATATAAGTAACCATAGCTGTGTATGTAGTAAGGTTTGATACCCTGACGAGGATAAGTGAGAAGTAGAAGTAATTTCTGAAGTGGTTTAAGGTTAAGAGAAAGAACGAATCAACAAAGATTCCGCAGTGGTGGACATAGCCAGACATGGAGGGGCTTTGTGACGTATGTACCCTGGTGCTGACCAACGTAAGACCAGTTCCATTTTACACCCAAAGTTTCATGCGCAAGAGGGCTGGGTCACAGGCTGATATGAAAGCATAAACATGGTGGTAAAGAGATGGAGGACTGCTTCACTCATCTCCCCTTGTCCTCCCTCATGAGGAGAACGAATAAAAAAGGGGGGAAAAAAAAAGGGAGGGAGAATGACTGAGAGTAAGAAAATAAGAAGGATATATTCCCATTATAAACTCCCTTCCTCACACTTCCCAACGCGTCCTGATTCATATTAAATATTGATTGATCCACAAGTAGTCTTGGGGTGTGTGAGAGGAGGAATATGAAGACGGGGGAGCTTACAGGGGAGGAGAAGATGTTCGCTCCAGCGCCATAGCTTAGTTTTAATGAGACAGAAAGCACGGGCCAGCCAGCCTGACAATGAAGGTATATTAGGATCCCAGGCATTACATGAACACTCCTACTACGTCAGGAGGTTTGTACTTCCCTGTGGGGGCGGTGGCTACTGCTGTTCTACAACCTACAACCATGTCCTTTCCAGTGGGATAATTTCTGCCTCCTTCTAACCCCCTAACTCACGGAGGAGAACGAATGAAAAGGGGGGGGAAAAAGAGGAAGGATGATAGAGAGGATAAAAATAAGGAGATATTGCCGGTATAAACTCCATTTCTCACACTTCCCAACGCGGAATATCAGTGAAGGATGACATTAAACGAAATAACGCTAAGCAGGAAGTAAACAACGTGGCAAAAGTTCACTACAGGGAGTCCAGTATCGGCCTCCTACCTTACGACCTGCAATATACAAGTTGTTTGTTTAGGAGGATTGCCATCAACAGAGATACCAACTGATAAGTGTGTAATAATAGTTATCGTTATTAGACATCGGAACATGGAAGATATATAATGTCCCAGCCGGTTCATATGTCCCAGTCGGTTCAAGGGGCATTTTTCTCACGTATGGACACAGTTGAGTTGAGCAAACTGGAGTAACTCTATCTTTTGTACACATCAGTGTTTTAGAACACTTCCCATTTTCTCCTCACTCACCCTCATCGCCAACCATATATTCCAGCTCCGTCTACCATTTTCTCTCACTTCCTACCACACCACTTCGCCACTCTCCTTTCTTATTCACCACACACCATCTTCCTCTAGCACCATCTTGTATTCCTCAGCATCTGTCTGTCAAATAAGAAAACGGTGTATGGTTCTCTCTCCCTCCTGCATTGACTGGGTCGATTCCTCTCCTTGATCTCGACACAACCACAGCTCGAGGAAGGGTGATGGATGGCTCGCTCTTGCCTCGAGGAATCGGACTCGTTCGTTCTGGTTGGAATTTGAATGGACCAGGAAGACAATAAATATTGGGCATATCTGGCAACTGTTTATGACACTTGTCGTGTTGGGGGGGGACGTGTCTACCAGGCTGCTGATCGTGTGGTGTGATGTCTCTACCAGGCTACTGATCGTGTGGTGTGATGTCTCTACCAGGCTGCTGATCGTGTGTCTACCAGGCTGCTGATCGTGTGGTGTGATGTCTCTACCAGGCTGCTGATCGTGTGGTGTGATGTCTCTACCAGGCTGCTGATCGTGTGGTGTGATGTCTCTACCAGGCTACTGATCGTGTCTCTACCAGGCTACTGATCGTGTGGTGTGACATGTCTACCAGACCGACCGTGTGGTGTGACGTGTCTACCAGGCTCCTATGGCAGAGCTTGAGCCATTGAGGGACCACGTCTGCACAAGACACATTTCGGAACTAGAGGACTTACGTCACATGTACTGATGTCAATTTTTCCCACTGTATTGTGACAGCACGTAAAACTAACACTGTCTTTTGGCCTCTCAGGTTACAAGGGACGGTACTGTGAGGAGCAGACTAACTTGTGTGAGTCGGTGCCGTGCAGTAACGGTGGCACATGCACGGGGAACCACTCGAGTTACAGCTGCCTGTGTCCCATAGGCTGGGCGGGACCACAGTGCACCGAGCCAAGCCCGATGTTGGGAGAACAGGCTCCCGAAGACCCACCTGACGAAGAGGCTGACTGCACCGCGGGGCCCTGTCTCAACGGCGTGTGTGTCGAGACTTCGACTATGGGCGCCAAGTGCTTCTGTGTGCCTGGTGAGCTCCCGCCGCTACTCACACACACACACACACACACACAAACACAAACGTCTCTTTTGCCACCAAAAAGGACTCTTGAAGGATTCTAAATGACTTATAAACGCCCTTACTAGCATTCATATGATGTTGAAACGTGTTGATCTATGTCTCACAGTCTATCACGAATGACATCCATGTTTTAACCAGAAATCATTATCATTTATTAAGTCTTTTATGACTGACGTGACTTGTGAGTCTATGAACTTAAAGAAAACATCAGACGAGAAGCCCACTTGGTGCAGGACCTGGGCAATGTTCTCTCCCAGGACCTATCCACTTCCCTCTACCTTGCCAACAGGTTACGGCGGTGAGCGCTGTGACTTCGAATACAACGAATGCGATTCGAACCCCTGCGAGAATGGTGGCACTTGCACTGACCAGATCGGCGTCTACCAGTGCCATTGTGGCCGTGGCTACACCGGCGAACGGTGCCAAATCAAGGTAAGATGTCCTCCTCACAAGTTTTGAAAAGCGGAGACACAGAGTAACTCAGGGTTAGTTTACATTACAGTGGCACTAAGTTCTCTTCAGATGTTGAAGCGACGGATAAAACAGCTTTATGAAATAGCCAATTATTTCATCACGTGTAAAAAAGGTATTTGTTTCCTATTTTCCCTTCCCAATTCTACCGTCCCTGATAGCCCTCATCAGTGTATATTTTCCTCGAAGGCAGACGAAGAGTGATGCGAAGACCTGATTCTTTCATACCCAGGGTTTTCATCGGCGGGGCGCCCCTCAGCCCCTCCTCAGTATATCCCAACGTAGATCGTCATTCACCTATGGGACACCTGAATCCCTAGGGATAATAGATGGCTATACACATACATTAGTAATTCGTTACCTCCACAGGTGATGGAGGTATTCTACTACTACCATCGATGGAGGAGCCTGAACAACGTAATACATTACTACGAATGACTTGTAGCGACCTCTTTGCTCCACAGTTGAGTACGACAATGACCATCTCCTCTCCCTCAGTATGATCTATGCTCGCCGAACCCCTGCCCAGCCAGTCGCGTCTGCGTGGACAAGGGCAACAGCTATTCCTGCGAATGCCTGAATGGTCTGAGTGAGGACGACTGTGGCCCCCACACACAGGTGAGTTGTGGCCAGAGACTGTTGAGTTGTGGCCAGAGACTGTTGAGTTGTGGCCAGAGACAGGTGAAGTTGTGGCCAAAGACTGTTGAGTCGAGTCCTAGAGACAGGTGAAGTTGTGGCCAGAGACAGGTTGAGTCGTGGCCAGAGAAAGGTTAAGTCGTGGCCAGAGACAAGTTAATTTGTGGCCAGAGACTGTTGAGTCGTGGCAAGAGACAGGTTAAGTCGTGGCCAGAGACAGATTAAGTTGTGGCCAGAGACAGGTTAAGTTGTGGCCAGAGACAGATTAAGTTGTGGCCAGAGACAGATTAAGTTGTGGCCAGAGACAAGTTAAGTCGTGGCCAGAGACGGGCAAATCGAGGCTCCAGACAGGTAGATAAAGGCTGAGGACGGGTAGACAGACACCAAATGGCTACACACATTGACAGGTCATGAGTAGACAATGACAGCGCAAGGCCACAAAACCGATTAGGTCACGAGCGCACGAAGGTAGATTGTGGCCAGATAGGTAGATCCTGCACACACACACACACACACACACACACACACGAAAATGGAGGCAAAACAAATTCAACCGACATCACCCACACGTTCCTCACATACGTGCCTCACAGACGTCTGGGAGGACCTCAGACTGTGGGCCTGAGAGCCACACAGACTTCCTCATCCACTGGACACATCACAGGGGAGAATCAGAAACATCTGTGTGCGTAAGGGAGCGACGAGTTTTGGCCCATCTGGTAACCAGAAGTGATGATGACAGAAATGCCTCACTATGATGACATTAACATAATATTACACAGAGACATCGTCCAGAGGTAGCTTGGTGACATCAGGCAACGTCAGATGACCCTGACATCATCCAATAGCAAGACAGACATCATTTTGTAACAGCCTAGCGACATATATTGATTCTACATGTCAACACCGTGGTGTGTGGTTGGCTGTGGTGGTGTGCGATGACAGGTGTGTGGTGAGTCACCGAACACAGGTTTGCAGCAGTGCTGAAGAAGAATGACATGTTTGTGGCAGTGGTGAGTTATGACAGGTGTGTAGCGGTGGTGATGATGGTGGTAAGTGGTGACAGGTGTGTGGTGATACGCCGAGTTAAAACAGGTGTTCTGGTGGTGGTGGTAGTGAGTGCTTACACCTATGTGGTGATATGCTGAGAGATGACATGTATGTGTGGTGGTGGTAGTAGGTATGTGGTAAGTAATTACAGGTGTGTCTTTCTCTTTCTCCCTACAACCACAGCTGTGCGCCCCGAACCCCTGTGACAACGGAGGCACCTGTTGGATCGTTCCGGACTCCCACGTATACTTCTGCGCCTGTCGACCAGGATTCACAGGCACCACCTGCCAAGGTATCCTGCAGGAAGCTCACGGTGAGTGACGCAGGGCCAAGGGCAAGGGTGGGGGCACCACGCCGCGCAGGGACCGATTCCTACAGCTGCCCCCCCAGCGGCGCGCCCCAGCTGCCCCAAGGGAAAGAACCAAGGGGGGTTGGTTTTTTTGGGGGGGAAGGAAGGAAGGTACCTGAATTCAAGGTGGATATTGGGCCGAGCTCCTTCGTAGAAACTGGAGCAGACTCTAGATAGAGGGAGAGAGATAGCTGGTAGAGAGAGACATTTGTCAGCTGCTGGGAGATAGAGGGAAGGTGAGACAGTCCTCAGAGATCGTTTGGGAAAGAGAGATAAAGATAATGAAGTGAGGTGCCACAGCTAGAAGAGAGATGGAAGGGAGGTTGGAGAGATAGGCAGTGAGAGAGCTAACAGAGAGATGGTGGGGTTAGGTGGTATAGACAACGATATGGCAGCTCAGAGAGACAGGACTGATTAACTGGTAGAGAGACAGGTGGTAGTGAGATAGTGAAAAAAAAAGCTGGTAGAGAGGATAAAACTGCTTGGGGAGGGAGATGGTAGAACAGCTGGTACATATACAGAAGTTTGATAAGAGACTGTTGGACAGGTGGCATACAGGGACTTAGCCACCTGACAAATGATTGGACAGGTGGGACAGAGGTGACAGGATGTGTAGGAGAGAGAGAGAGAGAGAGAGAGAGAGAGGCTGCACCACAAGGTAATGGGAGACAAGACCTGTTAGCTGCATGAAAAGGATGCCACAGTTGAAAATGGGATCACAGACTGGATTCAACGAGGACCCCTGTTTCGTGGGCGTGGCTGATATAAGGGCGTGGCAGGTATATGGGCGTGGCACCGGACACGTGTAACAGCTTATAGGTGAGAGACGTCACATGCAAATGAAACCACCAGTCAAGGAGGTCACAAATAATGGACAGGGTGACTGAAGGGGCGTCGGAGGCAAGGGGTTTACAAATGAGATCGATGAGACATGGCAGGAATAAGACGTAATAGATAAAGGAACCGGCCTTTTCTAATGGGTTGGATCATTCTAATGGGGGCGAGAAGATAGCCTCTGTAGAGGGAAGGAAAGCTACAGATAATAGAATCTAGGGGAAGGAAAGCTATAGATAATGGAATCTAGGGGAAGGAAAGCTATAGATGATGGAGTCTAGGGGAAGGAAAGCTATAGATGATGGAGTCTAGGGGAAGGAAAGCTATAGATGATGGAATCTAGGGGAAGGAAAGCTATATATAATAGAAATTAGCTATGATATGAAGCACAATCATGTGGCATTCGAAGTCCCTCAGTTGCACACGAGGTCGGTAGTATCCGCCTCTAACAGTTATACAAAACACCATCTGACGAGGCCATACCTAAATCATTCTTGGTTGAATTTGTTTGGCCTGTTAAGAGGCTTTTTAGAGAAGACATTAATGAGGATTTTTTTTCCCCCTATGAGAAATTCAGACAAACTGTCGTCTCGGATCGTTTAGGGTAGCTGGTTGTTTGGGCTCTAGTCCTATCATCTGCCAGGGTCATTAAAGGCCATCAAGCCACATCCACCAATAGAAAGATCGGTAACACCTTCTTCAGGTGTCGAGGATAAATTCCAAGACCACGTACACCCTCAACTGTGCATGTGACGCATGGCTACGTGAAGATTCGGACAAATGACTCAGTCCGTATCTGAAGCACTTGGGCTCGACCCATACCGCACAGGACACAGCGAACCACCTGTGCTGAATCGCCTCGCAGACGTATACCTGAGATGGAAGCTGATTTCGGTGACTCCCTTAATGCCTCATGAGGCATCATAACCTTTTGGGTTGATAGACGATCTTTAGATAATCCAGCAGAGGCTCATAACACACACAATTGACGGTCCGTTTGATGATATCCGAATCAACTAGAATCGTTTCTCTCTTAAACTCTGAGGATCAATAGGACAGTTGACTGGAAAATTAGCCTCGCTACCTTATACATGTCCTCTAAAATGAATTAAAAAAGATGGTCTATATTCACAGAAATTCGTGGAAGAAGGGTTTGGTCGAAGGGTTCGGTACTCTGTTTCGTATGAGCGAAACTGCTTCGTTCACCCCACTTCATTCGCCCTGTTTGGTGGTGTTCAGAGAGTTTGCCTCTGTTGTGTCTGTGAGAAGACATGAGGGAGGAGGTCTCCTCTCTAACAGAGTGGGAATAAGTAAGGTGAGCGCTAGACTAAGCAGTGGTAAATGTAACTTCGAGGAGACTATGACAAAAGAAGGGCCTCATTCGTTCACATCCGCTCTCCAGCTGTCATGTATCAACGCATCCAAATCATAACCCCCATCCACAACCAGACCCCCCTTGACCTTTCCATGGTTTCCCCCGACCGCTTTATATTCCCTGGATCAGACCATTGACAACACGTCACCCTCTGTATACTACATCGCTTTAATTCACTCAATCCCTTACACCTAATACGCCATCCATCATGTTTAGGTCCCAGTCCCTCAAAACCTGTTTAAGTTCATTCTTCCGTCACCAATTCGGCCTCACCTTTCTCCTCGTCTTCTCTTTGTCAACCTCTCCTCACTCATCTTCTCCATACGTCCAAACCATTTCAGCAAACCCTCTTCAGCTCCTGCAACTAAACCTTTCTCACTACCGCACCGCTCTCTTACCCTTTTCTGATCTTGGGCACATAAGTCCTTCAAACATAAGCATACCTTTGCCCATACATACAGCGACCTTTCTTTCCATACGCTCCTTGTTGCGCACAGGAACTTAGCTCCTTCACCCAGCCCAGTTCAGATTCATAGTTCCATCCACCTTTTGCCATGTCCCCTCCATTTTCCTCCAGCTTCCTCTATATTGAGACTCATTCTCCCATCAACCTGTCCTTCATCCATCCTAAACTTCATAAGCTTACTTTTCTCTACGTTAAATATGAACTTTTTCATTCATTTCACAGATTCTCCCAAACTCATACACCATCTTCTGCAGTTTCTCACTAGCATCTGCCACCAGAGCCGTATCATCAGTAAACAGCAGCAGATTCACCTTTCAGCCTCATCCGCTCCTCCCCCTTGTCCTTTCCTTCAAAACACTCCAGATTCGTCCCACTCTCCAAGATCCTCCCACTTATCGCCCTGATTACCCCATAACATGAATAGATTAAACAGCCATAGTGACATCACATAACCTTACGACAGACCCACCATCACGTGGATCCACTCATACTACTCCCCTCCTACTCGCACACATGCCTTACTCTCTCGATAGAATATCCTCAGTGCTTGTAGCAGCTTTCCTCCCACACCATACTTCATAACACCTTCCACAGAGTATCTCTATCAATATTATCATACGCTTTGGCCAAATTTATAAATGCCACATACACCTCTTCCTCGTTCTCTCAGTATTTCGTCCATTCCAAAAACCTGATCCATGCATCCTCAACCACTCCTAAACCCACACTGTTCCTCCTCAGTCTGATGCTCTCTACGTGCTTTCACCCTCTTAATCACTACCCTCCCATGCAGCTTAACAGGTATACTCAACAGACTTATGCCTCTGCATTTTGAACACTCACATCTATCCCCCCTTCTGCATTTTGAACACTCTATCCCCCCTTGCCTTTGTACAGTGGCAATATACAAGCATTCTACCAATCCTCACACACCTCACAATGATCCATACATGCAGTGAAAATTCTGACAAACCAATCAACAACACAATTCATCCCCCTTTCGTAAAAAATTCAAATGTAATCCCATACACTCTAGCCGCTTTCCCATGCTTCTCTTCACCAAACACACCACAAAAAACTCACCACATTTACCACCCTGTCATTGAATATATTCACCAGTCTTTCAATAAAAAAGGAATATATATATATATATATATATATATATATATATATATATATATATATATATATATATATATATATATATATACCGTAGGCTGAGCTAAGTATCCACTTTATCGACTAACCACTAAGGGTGGATGAACAGCTGGGTTGACTGTGGACCAACTTGTCAGAACCAGGAGTCGAACCTACTCGCTCGACCCTGGGCGGGGGCCCGTGAACATGTCAGGTATATGTAACCCCGAGCCTCCTGGCTGGTCTACACCATGTCCTTTATCCTTCAGTAACGTACGTGTGGTAACCCCTGTTTGTTACATCACATCCCCGTCATCAACCAATGAGAACCACATTAAACTACTCTTTTGAAGTTCCCATTTGTCCATATTATCATCCCTTAACCGTATTTTTTTGTTTCCTTATTTTTCCCCTCTTTTACCTCACTGTAAAGCCAGTCAGCGAGGTAATTACCCGCTGTTTATACACTGGGAAATAAGAAACGATTTTGATCGTTCTAGTACGTCGGTCGTCTTCGAAATGATTATTTATCTTGTGATAAATTGGACTAAACGCGTCTTTATTACGCCTCACAGTCAACGTAGAGTAGAGAGTTACTCTACAAGACTTTGTTTTAGGGTATGAGAAAGATATGTGTCTTGGGCTCTTCTGGAAATTAAAATTTCTATGCTATTAAAGATACCTTTTAAAACACACGAAAGATCATTATGTGGGTAAGGCGATATAGGTCATATATATATAGTCCTCCCTCTCACCCTATCTCTACAGTGATGTCACTGTCCTCAGTACAGATGTACAGAGTCTCCCGTAAGACCTCACAGCAGCTAGTGTGTCAGTCTTCAACAGAAAACTCTATAAAGTAAATAGGAATTAACACAGTCATAGATCAGTGTTACCTCTGGCTATAGAGTCTCAGGTGATGTTCAAGCCATCTGTCTCTGTTATGGGTTGCGTCTCTCACATGATATCTTACTCGCTATCGAATTATAGATTATTAGTGTACAGCAGTAGTGAGGATATTAATCATTTTTCACCTTACGCATCACCTGTGATTAGATCAATCCAGGGTTATAGTAATTAGTGTTTCGTGAAATTACATTATTAATCATTTTCACCTTACACATCACCTGTGATTAGATTACTCCTGGATTATAGTAATCAGTGTTTCGTGAAATTACATTATTAATCATTTTCACCTTACACATCACCTGTGATTAGATTACTCCTGGGTTATAGTAGTCAGTGTTTCGTGAAATTACATTATTAATCATTTTCACCTTACGCATCACCTGTAATTAGATTAATCCTGCATTATAGTAATTATTCCTGAGTGAAATTATATCCCTAACGATCCTGATGTAGATTATCTATCTGTTCACCACGATAACGTTTTCTCTCAAAGTTCTGCCAAAAAAAAATGACATTTGTCAAAGGTCATAACCCCATCACTGGTAGACGGAGCGCCTCCCTATTGTCATGGGGGAAATGAGGAAAAAATTACGATCTTCAGTCATCTGTAGATGAAGGAAATTTCCTTTGAAACGTATAGACGCCTCGGGGTCTGCTATGGTATTTCTTCTATGGAAATATATGGTGGTCAAGTGCACCCATGACCTGAATCAAGAGGAAGGAGATATGGGGAGGTCAAACTCATCCTGACCTGGCATAAGATGGAAGAGATATGGTGGTCAAACACATCCCTGACCTGGCTCGAAAGAGAGAGAGAGAGGAGATTATAGTGGTATACCCGGCCACCGGTGACCTAAGGCTGACCTCAACCACCAGTGACCCCCAGGAGTAGTACAACCCCGCCCGCCACTTGTGATGAAAGGAGAATTTGCCATCGCCCTACAGCCAGGCTCCGCAGCCTCCACCCCCACATCTTGTCCCTGTTGATCATCTGTTGTACCTACTTACGTTATGAGAACATCTCTTGTACTCACATGACTGTAGTAATGCATCACTTGTACCTACTTACTTAACTAGATAATATGACGAAAGTAATACATATGTTATACCTACTTACGTGTCTTTAAGTAATATATATGTAGTATCTACTTACGTGACTGAAGTAATGGATACAGTGTACATACTTATTTGTCTAATGTATACATTGCCCCTACTTACATGACTAAAGTATTGTATCTGTTGTACCTACTTACATGTTTAAAATGATGTATCTGTTGTGAATACTTACAAACTAAATTGATATACATGTTGTACTTAAATGTCTTAAGTAACGTATTCCATGTACGGAAATGACTAAAGTGTTATATATGTTGTACATACGTGTCTTATATATTGTGTATGTTGTACCTACTTACGTGATAAAAGTAATATATATGTTGTACCTACTTAAACTATTAAGTCATGCATTGTTGTACTCACATATCTAAGGTAATGTATTTGTTGTGCCCTACTTACATGTCTTAAGTAATGTATATGTTGTACCTACTTACATGTCTTAAGTAATGGATCTGTCGTACTTATATGTTTACAGTAAGATCTCTGTTGTACCTGGTAAAAATGTCATATATATATATATATATATATATATATATATATATATATATATATATATATATATATATATATATATATATATACACACACTAAACACATCATATCATCCATTTCTATCCTGACCACCGAGTTGACCAATGGCAGTACTGCCAGGCGTAAAGTCTTTAGATTCTGCGATTTCTTTATTTTTTTAGATGTTTTTACTCATGTTCACCTGACCTGTTCATTGCCTCTTATGAACATTCTTCTACCAACCACGACTTCAGTTTTCAGATTATCTTACACGAACGAATTTAGTTGTTTAATGTTCATACTTTTTTCCTGCATATATATATATATATATATATATATATATATATATATATATATATATATATATATCTTTGTGAGACTGCTGCAGCACTCAGGGAACTGGCCACGTCCACCGGTTGGGACCACAGGTCATAAAGTGATGTGTGTGTGTGTGTGTGTGCTGCGAGTACTGGGCAATTGAGTAACAAATCATGAGCATGAAGGGTCTTGGGATACGTTGAGAAGGTGTTGATAATGTTGTAGTCATAGATGATGATTGGAGTGTTCACAGGAGAGTGTGATTCGCTTTTGTCTAGAGAGTGTGGTTTCCGATGGGTGTATGGCTGGTGGAGTTTGAGATGGAGCTGGGAGCTCTGTTGTTTAGTGCCTGTGTGGTTTATCTCAGCGTGTATGTGTGTAGAGGTAACTGGAAAGCGAGGCGAGGGCAAGCTTTATATATCTGCCAGGAGGAGAAATGGTGGTTAGTTGCATAGTGGTTTGGGTGGGGAGGGAGTCTAGCGCAGCCGCTGAGAACTGAGTTTGGACTGAACTTGGAGGATCTTCGTTTCATTGTGAAGGTACCGTGTGTCTGTGAACGCTTAGCAGCCAGCGAGTGTTCAGAATGTACCATTTTTTTTGTGTGGTCTGCAGCTTTGATTATATTTGCTGTTGCAAGGGTTGAAGACCTGGCAGGTGAGGCGTAGTTTAAAGTGGAGCGGATGAATTGTTGGTATAGGGATGTTAAGTGGGATTAGAACTTCCTTGTCCAAACCTGGTGCCAGGTGGTGTTCTGAGGGCGCTGTGGTTTGTGTATAGCTTTTGTGGTGATGTATATGTGTCATATAGGATGACCGGGCCATCACCTCGTAGTGTGTGAATGTGTAAGATGTCCGAGTATGACAATTGGTCCGGCATGACAGCCGGGGGATACCTCGGTGCTGCGCTCCACTCAGGAGCAGGGGACGTATGGAAACCCCTTCATTTGGGGCGGGAAGACTTTCCAGTCGGCGGCGTGCCAGTTCTCTCGTCCTGAGTGTAGACTGGAAGCTCTTCTGCAGCTGGTTGTCCACCCTCTCCTTGCCCATGGTGCCACAGCAGGGAGGTGGGCCTTGTTGGCACCTTTGATGTGTGACGCCAGTCCTCATGGGCGTGTCCATGTCTCCACCTCTCACAAAACTGCCTCTGTTCCTACACACGTCATTCCACCTGTACAGTCACTATCCCTTTATGTTGATCATCCTCTGCTCTTTATACCAAGTCGTATATGGTCGGCTTTTTCCCCCCGCCACCGCCGCCCCCGTGTGTCCTGTATATTCATCTATGTATATATACCAATGTGAAGAAACGGTCGGTCTGGCTACCAAGGACTGTTGGCTATTCGTGCAAGAGGTCCCCCTCCATCCCTTCGTATCAATGTAGTGCAAGGATTCCCTCCGCTTTTTGTTTTCTGGCCTTGGATGGGTAGATGTGTGCGGGTGTAATGCAGTGGTCCCAGCGCGCCTCCGTGTGTTCCCCACCTAACTGGCCTACCGTCACTGACCTTTGGCATGGTTACAGCTCCGTATGAACGTATGTTAAGTCTTGCATCCGCTCCACTCCTCCTCGTTCTACTCCAAGTCTCTCATACAAGAGATTTCTACTCCTTCATCTTCTTCTTGACCAGTGAAGTTCTCAGTCCCTTTTGCATGACATAGTTATGAGACTCAGTAGATGTATCCTCTCTTATCATCCTCTGCGCATGCGTCTGATTATCACATATTCTTGTTGCTGTAGTAAAGGATATATGTATATTTATAACCCACGTCCATTGGTCCATAGGGAAGTTATCTTGATGAAGATTAGACACCTACCTTATCTACTGTTTACCAGAGATGTATATACCGATATACATCGTCTTAAGAGAATCATGCATGTCTAGTTATAAAGATTTTTTATACACACACAAAACCTTCAAGTTTCTAAACGTGTTTGACGTTGTCGAAGGTGAACAGATCTTCCAAAGGTGCAAAGATGAGACAACCAGAAGCATGAGAGATAAGAAGTAATTATGTATCTTTTTATTATGAGAGAAATGGACGTATGGAAGAAGATAAGGATGCTAACATTATACAAGAGTTTTTGAGGTTTTATGATATTACAGAAGCCCTAAGGATGGGGCTCATTAGCATAGATCTCCCTGCCCCTATTGTAGAAATAGGTAATTAGACACACATACACATAGGCTAGTGTGTGTGTGTGTGTGTGTTTACACACATAGGAGTAAAGACATGGTACGTATATACAAGGTTAAGAGACAAGGCAACACGAGAGTAAAACTCTCTTTCCTCGTAACACACAAATAGTAATCACACACACACACACACACACACACACACACACAAGTGCACCAGACGGCTAAGCAACGTAACATCTAGCTTAGGACTTAAGATTAAGCTACAACAACAATAAGATCCGGCTCTCATTTGAGTGGGGGCAACTAGGAGAGAGAGTTGGATCCCCTTAAGACAACAGTAAACTGGCGTCCAAAGTATCAGGTAACCTAACCACACAAGAGCGTGGCTTTGTGGAGTGGAAGGGTCGAAAATGTAGATAATGGCGAATATGGCAAATTTTTTTTATCTGCTTTTAAGGGCATAAGGCGTCTATACACAAACGTTACACCGATGCTTTAGATTAGGGTATCCATTTCGTGAAGGACGAATAAATTTCTAAAAGAGGTTAAAGGTCTCAAGACGACCCTCTTGGTCATCCCAGGGTCACACCGGGTTTACCATACACCTTAGGACCCATTGCATGGAGGGGTTTCCCTGCAACACCGAGGCAATAGAAGAGGTTCCTGCAGGATGAGGAGGTCGTGGACGAAATTCTACTCCTTTCCCTCTAGTGACGATGACACAGACGAGTTGAGGAGGACCTTCCGATGTCATCGGATAAAGTCGGATCAGCATCCAACTCTGTAATCTTACCCGGAGTTAGCGTTGCTCACGAGAGCACCATCTTCCCTCCTGATTCGGTTCGTAAGATGGGAAGTTCATTACGGACTTTTTCGTGCATCATGAATTCTTACGACGGATCTGCTGCTGCTTCTGCTGTGTGTGTGTGGGGAACAGCTGACGAGGAAGTGAAGTTCCTTGCGAGGCTAATTGTTTAATCAGATACGTGCGAGAGTTTTGAAACTTGAGACAGCCTTTTGCTGAAACTATAGGCCAAAAGCAAGCAAGCAAGCGCATGCAAAACCGACAGGCGGGAGACTTTGTATCGACGCGTGACACAAAAGCACGGAAGTAAAAGGTAAAGATCCTTGTTCAGCTCGAAGAACAGGAGTGTTGTACTGAGGGGCGAGAATGAAGGTACGATTTTTCCAAAGTCAGCCACAGAGTCCAGACTAGACCATGATTAGATCTGGAATGTTGAGAAATTAGGTTTCACACAAATCTTTTCTCCAATAATCACCCAGGGCTGTACTGACTGCCAACATGAGAGGGGAGTTCTGCCACAGACGAGGAGACGAATGGTTTAGGATCGCCTAAGCTGGAAAACAGATCAGTGAATTATCACTCTAATTCGAGAGATCCTCTTAAAGAGATGCGCGGTGTATGTTGGCAGAAGTAACTTCCCGAAAGGCTTGTGTGAGGAAATTGACGTGGATGCACACAGGACATGGTCAAAAATGAAATCAAGAAATACTGTCTTAAATTTTTGGGACATTTTCTGGATATCGTCAAGAGGATGGAAGAAATATACGTAGATAAAATATATATATATATATATCTTCTTTCATTCAAACCATTCGCCATTTCCCGCGTTAGCGAGGTAGCGCCAAGAACAGAGGACTGGGCCTTTTTTGGAATATCCTCACCTGGCCCCCTCTGTTCCTTCCCTTGGAAAATTAAAAAAAAAAACGAGAGGGGAGGATTTCCAGCCCCCCGCTCCCTCCCCTTTTAGTCGCCTTCTACGACACGCAGGGAATACGTGGGAAGTATTCTTAATCCCCTATCCCCAGGGATATATATATATATATATATATATATATATACAGACACACACACAGCGAACTCTGCGAGTACAAATTACCTTTGTCGAGTTTGTGAACCATGATGGGTACCCCCTTCGTGTGATGAATGTGGAACATCCTAGCTCACAGCTCAGCAATATCCTAGCTCATAAGCTGGGATGTTCCTCTAGGAACCAATAATCAAACTGGAACAGACAGGTCTCGCTAAGGTCCATAATCCCATCCAATAAGGTCGGCAAAGAAGCCTCAGAAGGCTATGCCTTCATCAGCCAGCCTAGTGGTTTATCTCTTTCTTCATTTTGTTGTCTTCGTCGGGTCTGTGTCTCCTTAGCGTGTCACTATAGAGTGGCATTAGGTCTCTCTGCCATATCTAGAGCATCTTGAAAGATGAAGTAAGCTGCGAAGGAATGATGGAAAATACCTTTGAGAGAAGTGATGGAAGAGGGAGGGAGGGGAGGGGAAAATACGATAGAGTCGCGCTTTGAGGAAGTGAGATTTGATACAAGTGTGGAAAGACTCGCCAAAACTAAGCTTAGCACGGGATCTTGCCATTGTCAGATCGTACTCGGGTGTGCCATTACTGGCACAAGTCAGGTGTGTGTGTGTGTCTGCTCAGGGTGCCATTACTGGCACAGGTCAGGTACGTGTGTGCTCAGGGTGCCATTACTGGCACAAAACGTTCCGTAAGTGACTGTAAGGTAGTGAGGTCTTCGGCGGATGTACGTGTCTTGTATACGATGCGTCGAACTGCTTCGTGGAATTATACTAGTCTGTCGCACATCCAGTAACATCACGGGTCTTTGCCACAAGGGTTTTCCTTTCAGTGATCTTGGATGTGTCTCCTTGATCTAATTCCATCGGTTGCTTTAGAAAAGAAGATACAACAGGCGGAGCCCATCACTCGTTGATTTAGAAAAAGACAAGACGTATTAGGTTAACCGGAAGGGATGACTGGATAACCCAGGAGACACTAGTGATCCTCTCTGTTGATGTAGGACACAACTGGAGGCATGACTCTAGTCAGTGAGCGCTTTTACCACCGTCCCTCACTCTTGGCCGATGTCGCCCTTGGCGTGGCGGGTTTCTGCGGAGCGAGGGGTTGCAATTATGAAAACCGCATTTGCTGGGATCACTGTTTACTCTATGTAGATGGAGGATGTGTTGATATATATATATATATATATATATATATATATATATATATATATATATATATATATATATATACTTGTCTCGGAAACCTCTTCCACTAAGATCCTACAGCGTTTAGGTAGAGTCACGTCCAGTGGACGAAACCATGGGTCAAGGAGTGTTTTGATACGCGTACGTCTAGATGAAGTGAGCGAAAGAACATTTATGGGGCAAGGGTTCCAAGTTTTCAGTAAAGTTACATTTTGAGCAAAGTGGACGAAAAAAAGTGTATCTCGCATATGTCTGGGGAGTGTAGTTTTAGATGGGTGCACGATTGGTGAGGTGGGATTCAATTGAAATCCAAATTAGCTAATGGGTTCAGGACTATGGGAGTAATGCTGCTATTAACATCATCCAGTAAGTGATTAGCGGAGGGGGAAAGAGTTGCCTGAGGTCTTGAAGCAGGGAACGTAAACTAAGTGCTCACTGAAGGTGTATATAAAGTCGAAGACCATTCATCATCCCATCATCCACTCTCGGGTGTGCCTGCTGCAGATCACCACACACACACTCCCTCTTCTCACGTTCACCTCACCTGCAATATTCTATTTTCTTTGGCTCTGGCGTTTGCTTGCGTCTCACTCAGACTTCCTCCACCTCGAAGACTTGTCCTGTCACAGACGCATGTGTCTTCAGCAGGGCGGCATCATCACCAGCCACTACACCAGATGGACCCAGGGCGACAAGAGGTCTCACGCACCCTGCATGCTATCTCAGCACCTCATCATTCTATGCAATCACCTGTGGAGAGACTGTTATCTGGACGTTATCTCTCACCCAACTATGTACTCTGGTGAAGGACAAACGCTTACTTAAGACAGTTCTCATGTTCTGCACGTTGCTCATAAATGTGACTCTCTGATACTCAAACAAACTGGACCCCGTTAGAATGTCTAAAATTCTTTATCAAGCGTTTATTTAATACTTTTTTATATTAACTAATTTCTCTCGTAAAAGTTTCCGTGAATTATCATTAACATGATTAGTTTTATTTTATTGATTGTAATGATGATATCTTCCTTAATCTATATTCCTCCTCTAGGTCCATTTTCCTTTACTTTTTCTCCCCCATTTTATGTTATCTAACATCTATTCTCCCCTTCGTTATGATGTAATCTATTCTTCTATGTCTTTTTAAACTGTTCCTCTCTGGTGTTCCCTTATTCCCCCAGCAGCATTTCCCTGGGTTATATTTCAGTTACCTGTCTACCTCAGTTCCCAGCCTCTGCCACACTCATATCTCTTGCACTCGACCCCTTGCCACTTGACCTCGTACACTTCTCTGGCAATTGTTGATTTAGAATCTTCTTCAAAACACTAATCCTTCTTCAAAAAAAGTATGTTTGTGTACGACTCTCTGACTCTCTCTCTCTCTCTCTCTCTCTCTCTCTCTCTCCGTCTGTCCGTCTCCTTACCTCTCCCTGTCCCTCAGCCTCTCTCTGTCTCAACCAACACCATTAATTCCCCACGTCTTGGCTCCGCCCGTGCAGATGAGGCGGTGCCCGAGACGGTAGGAGCTGTGGCCACGGTGGAGTCCGTGCCTCTAGATGGCCACCTGCCTATGGACATGCCCCTCTACCACCTGAAGAACATCTACGTGGCCATAGCCACCCTGGCCTCAGCGCTGCTCATCTTCGCTCTCGTGGTAAGTCCAAAAGGGTCCTCTTGAGTGACGAGCCATCCAGTGGCTCGGTTCGCTTCTCCTCATGCCAACGTTTCAGTTATCTTGTTTCGAAGATAACTTAACAAGCCAAAGGTTTGGGTGCCAATGGATCAGTTATCTTGTTTCGAAGATAACTGCAGAAGTCAAGGGTTTTTATGGTGCTAAGATATGAGAGAAATGTGCGAGAGGAAAGGTGAATATCTTAATCAATCTGTGCACTTTCTCTTCCGTATTCTCACAACCTTATGTGAGCCCCATTGGAAAAGGGAGGACCTTAAAAAAATATGGAGACTTAAATTTTAGATAGACCGATTTTCACACCGATCTGACCACCAGGCCAAGTTAGGCTCGGCCCAGCTTAAGCTAGCTCAACCTGGGCTGGGTAAGGTTAGAGTTAGGTCAGTGGAGAACTGAGGAAAGGTTTTTATGACCTTACTTAAACAAATGGAGGGCTATAACAACAAGCAAGGTACAGTGAAATAGTAATTTAAGAGGGAAAAAAACGCTCGCCTTTTATTTTTTAAAACTTTTAAAATGAATTGACGTCAGCCATATAGTACACTGGTTTATGGCCTCCAAAGTTTCTCAAATTCTATTCATTCTTTTTTTTTTTACATTTTTTTTGCCTTCGCTATTGAAATTCACATGCATCTGTTGCTCTACCAATGTCCAGCAGCGGTCATGTGGTGTAGGGACTGGCGAGATATTGAAATAAACTAAAGGATCACCAGAAACGTGTTCTTAGCTAAGAGGAAGAAGAATAAAGTGTACAACAAATGAAATACGTCATACACACAGAAAAACAACACAAAAATCCGGTCGAAGCCTTACTTTCATGTTTATTTTACATCAACTAAGTGTCAGAACTAAAACCAGAATTAATGTAAATGCCAACCAATTCAGTAATCTTAGAATAGACATTGGTCAATGCTCCTTTAAGAGCTGTAAAAGACTGCTTCTGCCCTACGTCGATTTATAGGCCAGGGTTTCAGGAACATTAGTGGAACCATACACTAAAGCCGAGGAGGAGGTTACTCAGTTGCCTTACGCTACGCTAGTCTCCCATTTCCTATTGAAGACTAGACATCTTTGTGAACCTTCCTCCCGAACAATTTTTGCCGTTGTCGAACATTGATAAAAGACTCTGTAAGAGAAGTCAGCCATTCCAGTATTATACTGAGGAAGGAGAGAGTAAATTATTACCTTAATCTCTTTACATGAATCCTGGAAATATTTATATCAATGTGTGTAATATCTGTAATATATGTAACTTACGCTCTGATTCTCTCTTCTTGTGTCCTACACCCTCAATATCCCTCCCAGGGTGTAGCCTAGGGCCCTCGCCTTACATTCTACACCTCAACTAACACCTTACTCTAGGGTGTAACCTAAGGACATCTCCTTACATTCTACACCTATATTAACATCTTACTCTAGGGTGTAGCTTAGGACCCTCCTCTTGCCTTCTACACCTCAACTGACACCTAATTCTAGGGTGTGGCCTAAGGCCCTCTCATCACATTCTACACCTCTACTAACATCTTACTCCAGGGTGTAACCTTGGACCCTCTCCCTCTCTACACCCCAGTACACACCCTGAGACTTACCACCCTAATTTCTACACTCCTACTAACCCCCTTGCCACAGGGTGTCTCCTATACCTCTCTCTCTCTCTCTCTCTCTCTCTCTCTCTCTCTCTCTCTCTCTCTCTCTCTCTCTCTCTCTCTCTCTCTCTTCCCCCTGTCTCCTCCACCACTCATCTCCTCGGGGGTGGAGCCTGGGGGTCGTGTGTGAGTCATGTGACTGGTGTGCCACAGGTGGGGGCGTGCCACTGCCGAGTCAACAGGACCTATCGCAAATGCTTCGTCAAGATGCCTCGCCCAAACAGTGTCTTCCACAACGTCAGGAGACCAAGACCCACCTCCCTCTTCGACAAGCCCAGGTCTGTAGAGAGAGAGACGAAAAACCTTGTTTTTTACTCTATACATTATAGATCTCCTGATCCTGATGTATCTATATCTATCATAGTTTTATTTCTATCTCTGTAGGAGAAAGCAGGCACATTGAAACCCTCGAAACATCCCCAAAGACATATCCTCAATCCTTTACTACAGTGTTGAAGCGAAAGACAAGACTTCTATGTCGATTGTAGTGCTTCATGATCTCCCACTTTCCACCCTCTGCTGATGCTTTAGGACATGAATTCATAGATTTCATGGACACAACACATGCTGTGAAGGTAATATGGATTTTCTATAACTTAACCATAACACGTTCTGTTGCTTGGACAGAACACACAACCTTTGAGGGTGCTATGTATCCTCACTTGCTTGGAAATAACAATTGTATGGGTGTTACGGGTCCTCTATTGCTTGGAAACAACACATAATGTAAGGGTGCAACGGATCTTCTGTTGCATTGACACAACATATGCTGTGAAGGTGTCACCGGGTCCTCTGTTGCTTGAATACAACATAGGTTCCGAGGGTGCTGTGGTCCTCCACTGCTTGAACACACCCCTCGTCTGTGAGGATAATATGAGTTCCCTGTGATAGACAGTAGACCACAGTGTTGCATTTATCTTAAGATAGTGATTTTGTGCGTCATAATAAGAAGGGTACCGAGCTTAGTGTAGTCTGGAATAAACTGAGTGTGTCAGAACACAGACCCTGAGGATTCTGGCCCATTGCCTCACCTTGAGCCTATTAATCAATGAGCCTTCTCTTCGCCGCCATAAAAAAACCAGGGGAAAATTAATAACCTTCCTACAGCTCTGAGGGATATTGAAGGGCGTCGTCATAATCATATAAGTAAACATGGATGAAAAATCCATTTCTTTTTTTGCCCCTGTACAAGCTAAGACATGGATGGAAAAATCCATATTTTTTTTCCCCCATGTAAAAGCTAAGACCACATGTGCCTTGCTCCTCCTACCTCGTCTTCTCTTTTTCTACCGCCTCGTCTTTCGTAGATTTTCACTTCCTTGTTTACATTGACTCTGTGTGGGGGGAAAAGAGGGTTTGAATGTAGTTATACCTAACACGTAAGGGATCTGATCCTATCATCCTTCACGTCCACATTACCCAAGACTGTTCTTGGCTGATGTGTCGAGGTTCCATATGCTTCTTAATAACACGTTCACTTTTGTTCTCGAGAGGGAAGTGCTCATGACGAGACCTCTTCACACAAGCTCCAGCTGTCTCATATTTCACGAGCCAAGAGCAGTGTTGGTCATACCTTTCAAATAATCTTCTCATTTTTTTTCTTTTTTCTTTTGATATCCTGCAGCTTCGTTTTCTGTTGGTTTATTCACTGATGCCAATCCTGCCATACTACCCCACTAATCAAAACTACAACCTCCTCTACGACCGTCTCCTGTCACTCTAACCGTCCCCCATCCCTCCAGCGCCGTCTCCTCTCCCTCCAACCCCATCTCCTATCCCTCTATCATAAGTCTCTTGTCCATCCACACCGTCTCCTGTCCCTCCAACGATGTGTCCTGTCTCCTATGTCCCTCCAACACCTTCCGTCTCTCCATCACTTCACCACCGTCATCTGCCCCTCCTCCATAACCTGTCTATCCACACCGTCTCCTATCCCTCCAAAAACTTGTCCTGTCTCTCCACCACTGTCTCCCATCATTTCCCCCACCGTCTCCCGTCCCTCCTCCTCCTCCAACACCTGTCCCTCCTCTACACAATCTCACTCATCCTAACCTCCTGCAGAAGGGGAGACCGGACGAGTGCCCTTCGCCTGGAGGCAGATCCTGACGGCGCTGCGATGCCCATGACGTCGTCCAACTCGAACTCGGACGCCGTGTACTACAACATGGACCTGTGCGACAACCAGGAGCTGCCTCTTATCAAGTAGATGTTGACCCGTCGCGCCTCCTTGCCTGAAGGGGGTACCTCACCTGAGGGGGGCGGCACCTCACCTGAAAGGGGGTACCTCACCTGAAGGAGGTACTTCACCTGAAAGGGGTACCTCACCTGAAGGGAGCACCTCACCTGAAAGGGGTACCTCACCTGAAGGAGGAGGTACTTCACCTGAAGGAGGAGGTACCTCACCTGAAGGAGGAGGTACTTCACCTGAAAAGGGGTACTTTACCTGAAAGGGAGGCATCTCACCTGAAGGGATCACCTCACCTGAAAGGAGGTGCACCTCACCTGAAAGGGACGGACCTCACCTGAAAGGGACGGACCTCACCTGAAAGGGGTGGTAACTCACCTGAGATATTGTTGAAACACTTCAATCCTTACTTTTAAACGCATTTACTCTCCTCATCTCGACCAGTAGAATGATTTAAAGACACACACAAAAAAAAGAATCATACTTTACATATTGTACTGTAACGTAATCATGCACGATTATCTTATTTCTAGAATCCGTAATCACATTTATTATTAGTTATGTATGCACGAGTAAGTGAATTAGGACCAGCGGACGGGTTTTTGGAAGGGAACCATCGATTGAAAAAGGCGAAGCAAATTGTCTCGTAATGGTCTAAGAATACGACGAATTTCTCTTTTTATTTCACCATAAAAAGAGGCACGACTACGACGTGTGTTGCGTATACCTCGAACGATAATGGAACTGTACGAAGCATAACGAGAGTACCAGATGATTTCGTCTGGATCAGTCAGTCTTCATCGAGAAATTCAGGCAATCTCTCTTCGCGTCAGCCATCGGCCGGCGTGGCAGCCACATTCATCCCTCTGGATGACTCTCGTGGGCATGACTGGTGAAGGAAGATGAACAGCTAGGCCCAACTTCCACCACATAAACCATGAAACGTCGATGAAATCGCGTGAAACTTCGATAGAACCAAATGAAGCTTCGAAGCATTAATCCGGTACTGTTGTTAAAAGCCGAAACTCTTGACTGCGAATTGGCGGTAAACTGGCAGTTACAGTCGATGCTGTTGTCTGCCAGTATCAAGTACAGAATTCAGGAAGGAATAATCTTACAGAGTCCTCCGCCAGTGTTGCTGAGCGGTGCATCGCCTCGATCCTAACGCTTCGAAGATCCAACACCAGTGTTCGACACCCCACACAACGAACCCATCCTGTAAAGAGGCATAGATGTCTTTATAGAATAATGAGAAAAACGTACTGCAGGTTCCTTCCATAAAGACACCAAATTATCAAAATAGAAATTGGGAAAAGGTAAAGAAGGGTAATTTCAGGTCTAGAGATAGATATGATTAATACAAGAAATCATACAAGTGATTGAAAGCATAAATGAGGGTACCATAGGAAGATGCTGTGTAGGAATGTTATCAGCATGTTGACAACCTGGCTCTTAATGCGAGGGAAACATTCTTAAACCAGCCAGTTCATGTGTGTGTGTGGTAGTAGTAATTGCGATAAGATTATCCTATGAATCGAATGGCTGGTAATTACTCGAATCATTTTGATACATAATCTTATCAATATGTCTTCAAGTAAGCTTTACGCGAGATAAGAGATAAGACGGTCGAACTGTTATCAAAGATAACGAGTGTGTGTGTGCCTGGATGAATTTCTTTGAGTTGAGTTGAGAGAATGTACTGGATTGTCCTTCGGCAAAAATTAAGGACAGCATATACTGAAATTAGAAGAAAACAATTATACAAAGAACATGCATAATTCCATGCATTGCTAGCCAAAAGCTTAAGAGCCGATGTGTTAAGTAAATGCAGCAGTATCAGGAATTTCATTTACACTTATGAAACACTATTAAGTACATCAATCAAACTGAAAAACACTGATATTTTCTAAGTCTCTCTCTGGATCTTATTCTCCGTTCGTCATTGTCTAGATTAATATGACTTTACCACATCCTGCAGAACCTTGTAAACCAATTCCCCCTTTTTATAAACTCTTAAGAAAGAATTCACAACGTAATTTTTTTCTTTTTTCATTTTCGTCCAATTCTTAATGTGAGATTTTGAATATCAAGAGATCAGCTAATTACTTCTCTCGGGGTGTCCCGAATTCATGCTGTAATCTCTATACCTTGGTGTCCTCAGTAGCTCAAAGGCAAAGGTACTATAAAGCTAGGAGAGAGGAGCTTTGTCCTCACAAATGCGCATCGCACTTAACGATAAAGCCGTTTTGATCACATCCGTTTCAATCAGCGAGTGGTCGAGTGAATTCAAAGCGCATTTAGTGCCATCGAAGCACATGTTGACCAGTAATATAGAAACAAAATAAAGCATCTAAATGGCTTTACTGATAGTTTTTTGGTCTACGTAGATTCTGTTGTTCATGTGCGCACCTTTTTGTTTAACAATTTTATTTTTTAAATCAAGGACGTCACTACTACTATGATTTCGTATGTGATGTGGGTGAGGAGGTGGGAGGAAGGAAGGGAGTGTGTGTGTCAAACCTAACTGAACACTGGACTCCAATCTGGCGAGTGGAAAGTGAGGAGTTTATGTGTACGTGTGTAAGAAGGAGGAGGAGGAGCCGACACGCACCACAGAACTGGAGATGTATAGTAGTGAGTGAGTGGGTGGAGGTGAGGGACGAGAAACACAAGTCCCCCCTCCACCACCCCAACCCAGACCGGAAGACACATAATAGTGCTTGTGAGTATTGCAAGACCTCAGACTTGTTACTTAAGAGATCTTGTGTGTTCAGAGCTGGACGTGTCTCTCTGGCACCAGTTGTGGTCAGATGAGGAACATGGTGACTAACTTCGAAGTGTGGTAAAGATCTCACTGTGATGCATGCTATAGCTGTATCGCACCGTAGCATTGCTTTCATAGAAATGAACCAGTGTGTGCCATAGCAAATTTCTATGCCCTCGGGTTATTTTCGATATTTTCGAGATATCATTTCTTTAGTCCATTACGGTTAAGTGAATCGTCTTGTTAAGGTGTTCAATGTCTTCATATTAGTGCCAAGAAAAGGAATCATTTGAAAAAAGAACATAAAGCAGCAAAAACGACTTTGACTTATGGAAAACATATGACCTGGCTACTGAAAAAGGTGAGGTCATGACGCATGCGCGTAGACACACACACACACCTACGGCACAGCCTTTGGTCTGTTGGTGACCTGTGTCAATAGTGCCAAGACACCCCCAAGTCCTCCCACTTCAGCTGCGTTAAGTCGTTAACGGACCCACAGTTGGCGATGACTCCACCTAGCAAACGGACCCACAGTTGGCGACGACTCCAGCTGGCGAACGTCAGACCGACGTTGCCACATCCTCCTCCGTCTGCTTGCAGTAATGGCAAGGTCCAGCGTTACTGATGGCCTTAGTATTGTGAGGGCGAGTTAAAAACATGGCTTCAATGGGATGCTCCATTACACAGCTGAGCTGCAAGATATATTAGGATCAACTTTAAGAAAAACCACAAGAGGATTATACTGGCAGCGGGGTTTGTTTGTTTATTTGTTTTTGTCTTTGCTTTGTGAGAATAATAGGCTACTTCAGGGTAGGGCAAGCTTATCCCAGTCTTACGTAAGGATGGAGTGTAGCGCATCCAAGGGGGAGGGAAAAGCAGTCAAGAGCTGAAGTCTCATGTCAACATGGCTCATCTTGTTCCACATATGCACAGTATTTTCGCCATTTGTTACACACACACACACACACACCCACACACACACACACACACACACACACACACAACCACACAGTATTAGTAATTTACAAGTATGGCCAGATTTACTCTTTTCTTTATAATTCAGATAATACTATTATTATTATCATTATTGTCACTCAACTCTTCTCCACTTTCCTCGTAGACGTATGGAGAAGTGGGATTCATAAGATATATTTACAATACCATTGTATAAATGTCCATATTTGTTGAAAAATCACTATTTGCTCCATATCTGTGGGCTTGTAAAATACGTGAATTGTCCGTTTTATGATTTGTAGAATTTTGTATAGCTTCAAGCTCTTTTGGAAACAATATCTGTATTTATAAGAGTATCTTTGAATTAAATTAGCCTTAAGGGATTCTAATGTCATGATTTTCAGAGTAATACAATAAATATCCATCAATATAGATGTTGTAGATTTGTGTTTTGTAATGGGTTGTTTTCCCCCAGTCTTTGGATTATTCTTGGTGTGATGGCACGACCAAATGTCTCGTACTGAGGGACTGTACGACGACACATATAAACCAGTTATTGTGGTACGACTACATATACCACCAGTTATTGTGGTACGACGACATATACGACCACTTATTGTGGTACGACTACATGTACGACCAGTTATTGTGGTACGACTACATGTGCGACCAGTTATTGTGGTACGACTATATATACGACCAGTTATTGTGGTACGACCACACAACTGGGCCTGGTACATCTATTACCACTTGGACTAACGCTATCACTTCTACTACTACTATACTGCTACAACTACTACTACTACTGCTGCTACTACTGCAACGACTACTACTATTTCTACTACTGCAACTACGACTATACTACTACTACTACTGGTGTTCCTGCTTTTGAGTAGTTGTAGCAGGATGCAGGTCTCCCTATGTAACACAGATTCTAAAAGGTAATAACAGTTCACTGCCCGGAAATGATCGTCCAGATAACTTCACGTCTGTGGTTGGGAAACTGCTGGAAACCATCATTAATGGAGCCACCACTTCAAAAACGATTCCCATCACTCACTCATGCCCGATAAATCTACTTAATTCCCTTCAATGATGTGGTCAACACGTATCATGAATGTATAGCAGCATATGATATCTGCTTCGATTTCAAAAGGCATTGAAATAAAGTTCCTCATGACAAGGTGACTGGAAGACAAAAGCTAAAGTCACAGTCAATAACTGGCGCTGTACTTCCGTCCATGTTGTTTCCTTCACCTCCAATGCGTGAGGCAAGTCCACGGGAGAGCGATGGTGAGGGAGGTCTGACGGAGCGTCAGCAGACGCTGCTTAGTCTAGCTGACCACAGAAGGGGAGGAGAAGGAGGAGGTGAGTGTGGCTCTGTATGGCCCTGAGGTGACTGACTGACAGTCACACACGCGACTCAATCCCTTCACAAATGCAGGGTAGAATGGAAGGCCAAATGTGTTAGTGGATAGCTTAAGAAATGAGTTCAAGATTTCTTTCTTTTGGCTTTTAAAGGATACGTTTCAGTTCGCCCCTTTTCTGCCACCTTATGCGAAGACGAGATAAGAAATCCCAGGGTAATGGTCGCTCCTCGACCCTCTGGTCATAGGGGTCAAATACTTAGGATTTTCTCTTTCTAATAGGCAGACGTCTGTCTTA
The DNA here is from genome assembly GCF_036320965.1 of Panulirus ornatus. Taxonomy (NCBI): domain Eukaryota; kingdom Metazoa; phylum Arthropoda; class Malacostraca; order Decapoda; family Palinuridae; genus Panulirus; species Panulirus ornatus. The sequence continues at coordinate 51,491,754 of NC_092232.1, forward strand.
GAGGTCAGCGTTAGCCTCGTCCTCGCCAGGCTTGACCTGACCTGACCTGGCGCAAGCCCTCAAGGATCTGAGGGAATATTCTTGAGGGATTGTCCTCGTGAGACCCCTTTTTTTTCTCTCTCTCTCTTTCTTTCTCTCTTTTTCCGCGACCAACATCAAATTCCTTCGGTTTTTCTTCCTCTCTCTCTCTCTCTCTCTCTCTCTCTCTCTCTCTCTCTCTCTCTCTCTCTCTCTCTCTCTCCATGCCAGCAGTTGTGTATTTTTCTATTAGCGTATCAGATTCGCTTTCCCGAGCACTAGGACACACACACACACACACACACACACACACACACACGGGGGGCGTGCAACGGGTCCGCTTTAAACAGCAGCAGAGACACTGGTGAAAAATGCATCAGTGGACCAAGTCTTGCCTGAGCCAGAGCGGGTGGCCTCCCCCGGCCATTCACACACACACACACCGCAGCACCACCGCTCCAGGAATAGGGTAGGACCTATTGCAGCCACACACACACACACATATATGCTCTATTCTGGTGACAGGAATTTTGGAGAAACTGGTATATATATGTGTGTGTATATATATATATATAATATATATATATATATATATATATATATATATATATATATATATATATATATAGGAAAGGATCACAATTTTGCGCGTGATCAAGATATTCCTACGAGTCCACGGGGAAAATGAAACACGAAAAGTTCCCAAGTGCACTTTCGTGTAATAATCACATCATAAGGGGAGACACAATAGAGAAATATAACAGTCAGTTGATATACATCGAAGAGACGAAGCTAGGACACCATTTGGTAAACATGTGATGTTTTGGACAATCACATGTCTACCAAATGGCGTTCTAGGTTCGTCTCTTCGATGTATATCAACTGACTTATATTTCTCTCTTGTGTCTCCCCTGATGATGTGATTATTACACGAAAGTGCACTTGGGAACTTTTCGTGTTTCATTTTCCCCGTGGACTCATAGGAATATATATAGGTGTAAAGTTCCTATATATGATTTCCTATACAATGCTTTCCATTACATTCTCTTTACACAAACCTATTTTTTTCATATACAGTCTTTCCCAGTCTAGATATCTAACACAGTTATTCCCAGTTCAATTGTCTAAGACAGTCATATCAAGTCTAACTATCTAATACAGTTATACCCAGTTTCACTGTCTAACACGGTCACATCCAGTTTAACTATGTAACACAGTTATACCCAGTTTCACTGTCTAACACGGTCACATCCAGTTTAACTATGTAACACAGTTATACTCAGTTTCACTGTCTAACACAGTCACATCCAGTTTAACTATGTAACACAGTTATACTCAGTTTCACTGTCTAACACAGTCACATCCAGTTTAACTATCTAACACAGTTATACCCAGTTTCACTGTAACACAGTTACATCCACTTTAACTAACACAGTTATACCCAGTTTCACTGTAACACAGTTACATCCACTTTAACTAACACAGTTATACCCAGTTTCACTGTCTAACACGGTCACATCCAGTTTAACTACCTAACACAGTTATACCCAGTTTCACTGTCTAACACAGTCACATCCCGTTCAATTCTCTGCCTTTCTAAACACCTCCCAACATTTAACACCATTACTTGTGACCCAAACAACACCAATGGAGAGGAAAGGTTTAGAAAAAAAATTTGTCTCCGAGTTTATCGCATTCAGCTGTTCTTTGTTTTGGTTGCTCGTGCGTCGTTCCTTTAAGGTAATGAATGCAGATGCGTCGTGTTTTGTGTGCTTTGCGTCGTTCCTTTAAGATAATGAATGCAGACGCTTCGCGGAAAACGCATCCAGCTTCAGGGGGAATCCGCGAACTCACTTTGTCTGTCATAAGCAGAGCTCATTATAAACACAAAACGCTACAAACCCTTCATATATATATATATATATATATATATATATATATATATATATATATATATATATATATATATATATATATATATGCTCTTTTTTTTCCCTGTTATTTGGAAAATCAAACTTTTGCCAGCAACGAATGCAAGAGAAGAGAAGAGAGAGAGAGAGAGAGAGAGAGAGAGAGAGAGAGAGAGAGAGAGAGAGAGAGAGAGAGAGAGAGAGAGAGCAGCAGCAGCAGCAGCAGCAGGGCTTGAAAACCAGAAAGTATTTCCAGTGTCATGTTTTTCTATGATAATTTCATTTTCTCCTCCCCCCCTTTTTTTCCCCGACTGTTTTGGGGGGGAGGGGGAGGAAAGGTGAGGTGCAGGGGAGGAGAGGGGAAGGGGTGAGGGCCGCATGGCGGCTTCCAAAAGCTGCGGCAAGCGCCGCTTTGTCTGCGGCAGATGGTGTTTGCTGGCACGGAAGCGCTGGTTGTGGCCAGAGTGTGTGCGGTTTGTGGGGAGGGAGAGAAAGATATTCGAGTTTACACCCCCACTCTCCTCTCCCCACTGTGGCACCTCATCCTCCCCCCCACTGTGTTCTCCCCATGGGTCGTTTTCCCAGGGGCTAAAATTCACCATATTTGTTAATGTTGTTTCGCATTTTTCCAAGTGAAATGTATTAAACACTGCGTCTCAAACGTGTCCATAATACATGCTATGGCATTTCGCTCCCTGGTTACCACACACACACACACACACACACACACACACACACACACACACCTACAACCTCACATCTACAACCCCATCTGGCCGGGTCATGCGCCGCAATTTGAGGAAGGGCTCCCACAACCTGAGCCAACAATAACCAAGAGAGTTATTGGTTTCCGCTAATTTATCGACACGTGTCTTGGATGACGCAGGGGAGAGGTTGAGGAACCGAGGAACGGAGTGAGGGAGGAAGGCATGAACCGGAGCAGGGATGCTGGAGGGAACACTTGGAATGGTGAAACTGGAACCAGGATCTCGAAGCTGAAATTTTGAGTAATAGATAAATACACAGATAGATAAATAGATAGATAGATAGATAAAGATATATGACGTCTAATCCACGGGGAAATGAAAGATACATAGAGATATCTTACTTCTAATCCGCGGGGAAATGAAATGACGATATATTCCCAAGTGCACTTTCGTGTAATAATCACATCATCAGGGGAGATGCAAGAAAGATATATAACAGTCAGTTGATATACAGGGATGAGATATTTGTGTGTGTGTGTGTGTGTGTGTGTGTGTGTGTGTGTGTCTGTGATTGAATGTGGCCTGTCTTCATCTGTTCGTGGTGCTACCTCACTAGAGTCAAAAATGGCGAACATGTAGAGAACACAGAGAGGAGGAGTATTACCCCACCATGTATCACACAGGAAGGAGGAGTAATACCCCACTATGTATCACACAGAATGACCCAACTCTCGTTTTCTTTCATCATTTACACTTGAATGTCTTGCCAGTCATAAACTGCCTCACAACAACACACATTTCAACTTGGAATCCTTCAATGACGTCTTCCTAACAAGCTGTCCCGACCTATTCCAGGACACCTTGTTTGCCACTAACAAGTTCCTTAACGACCTCTGCTCCTTGAATGGTCTCTCTCTCTCTCTCTCTCTCTCTCTCTCTCTCTCTCTCTCTCTCTCTCTCTCTCTCTCTCTCTCTCTCACACACACACACACACACGGGGGTGAAAAGAAAAGGTAAATCATTCTCTTTTTTTGCAGAGCAAATAACTGAATATTACTGAGAGTGTCTGGCATGATGAGAGAGAGAGAGAGAGAGAGAGAGAGAGAGAGAGAGAGAGAGAGAGAGAGATCTACCATCGTCCACTCACTCCTCGACCTAGGTAAAAATCTCTTCTTTCATAGATTTGTATATTATACATTCGATGTATATGAAATACATTCATTTATCAAACCATTTATTCATCTATGTCCTCTTCTCTGGGAGATTTATTTATCCTATTCATACACTGGTTCACATGTCTGAAGAGATACTGAATGAAAGTCTTTTCTTTCACCTCATGTCTGTGTGAAGTCCCTGCCACCACTTCAACTGTATTATTACCTACACAACCACCCTGCCACCACTTCAACTGTGAATGAACCATACAACCACCCTGCCACCACTTCAACACTGTATGAACCATACAACCACCCTGCCACCACTTCAACACTGTATGAACCATACAACCACCCTGCCACCACTTCAACTGTGTATGAACCATACAACCACCCCGCCACCACTTCAACTGTAGAAGACCCACACAATCCCTGCCACCACTTCAACTGTAGAGGACCTATACAACCACCTTACCACCACTTCAACTGTACAGAAACCACACCAACCCTTACCCCCACATCAACTGTACAAGAACCACACCAACCCTTACCCCCACATCAACTGTACAGGAACCACACCAACTCCTGCAACCAGTTCCTGCTGCATGAGAGGCGTGCTTGCCGTGGACACAAGGGGTTGAAATATTCATCCTAAGAGCCACAATGATGGCAGGAAAGAAAGAAAGAAAGAGAGATTCTTTTCCAGTGTGGGAAAGATTAAGGGGAAAGATGTCTAAGCTCCCCCGCCAAAACCCGTGCCTCTTACCCATCTAACCTTCACTTACCCTCCTTGCCCACGCCCCTAGCCTTGCTGTCCACGTCTATCCGCCACATCCATCCTAGCCACGTACAGCCCCACGTATAGCAGATCCACTCCCGATAACCATCCATTTTTCTAACTTCTTGACAATCTTGCCTCTTGCTTCACATCCTCCCGTTACCACCTGCCTCTTGCTTCACACCCTGCTGACACCACCTGCCTCTTGCTTCACACACTCCTGACACCACCTGCCTCTTGCTTCACACCCTCCCAACACCACCTGCCTCTTGCTTCACACCCTCCCAACACCACCTGCCTCTTGCTTCACACCCTCCCAACACCACCTGCCTCTTGCTTCACACCCTCCCAACACCACCTGCCTCTTGCTTCACACACTCCTGACACCACTTGCCTCTTGCTTCACACCCTCATAGTGCAACGGGTCGTGAAAGTGACAATCACGGAAAATGAAGTGACTACGAGTGACAGGGAACGATAAGAAAGTGACAGGCATAGAAAATGAAGTGAAAGTGAGTGACAGGGAACTACGGGAAAGTGACAGGCATAGAAAATGAAGTGAAAGTGAGTGACAGAGAACTACGGGAAAGTGACAGGCATAAAAATGAAGCGAAAATGAGTGACAGAACTAGGAATGCCAGGTAGAGGAACATGATCATACATCATGTTCATGCATAAGTAATCACTTTCCTTAAGCTTATAACTTAACACTTTACGACTCCACAACATGCCATCACTTAACCGTAAGTGTCTGACTTATATATAAGTGTCTCGTTGGACTTATATACATAGTGATGTCTTGAGGAGGAAGTAAGGGATCTCCAACCACACAACCCGGACTATATAAATATATATATATATATATATATATATATATATATATATATATATATATATATATATATATATATATATATATATTTTTTAACTGGGAAAAAAAACTGTAGAATTTCATTACCCAGGATGTACAACGTACATCATTTCCATCATCTTTTTCCCTTTGTTGTGGACAACATTTTCAAAATTCCGTTATTAAAAGTTTACTGATAATAAACTGGTTTTTTTTTAAGCATTCGGTCATTTTTTTTTTTTAGGATATGAGGTTCACGCTGGACATACAATATGTCCCACACAAACAGACGAAAAAATTATGTATTTGTG
>NC_092232.1:51499981-51627481 GCF_036320965.1 Panulirus ornatus
GTCGACGAAGGGCTTGTATATAATTCTGTCGCTCAAAACCACCCCCCCCAACAATTGGGTCTAGCGTATATGAGGAACTGTGTCAGGAATACATCGAATCAATCTCATTCACCCCCACCAAGCCCTTTGTCTTACAAGGACCGTCTTCCTTCGTCAGGAGGGAGCAGCTGTGGGGGGATATACATAAAGCCCTTAACACCAACTGCCCAGGAAGAGGTTTGCGAAGGTGAAGTGAGGGAGTTAGTCAGTCAAACCCCCTCCGTCGGTAGCTACATACACGCCCTTGTCCCCAGGGCAGACCACAAGTGTGTTATTACTTAAATACAAGCGGAACACACAGTCTCCTCCAGGCGAACTAGCTAACCACACCGTCAGGAGACACAGTCAGTCGTCTTCCTCACTTCGCGGACGAGGTCGAGCATCGAACAGACGAGGTGGACCAGACAACACTATTTCTCCCAGGATGAAACGTGGTCTACAAAGGTGATCTCTTTTTTTTCCCCCAGGAGGAAGAATGACGCATTAGTACTCAGGAGGTCATATCTTCTTCCCTCATCCCAGGACGATGAGTGAGACAGTGTGGCTCAGCGGCATATCATTTCTCCCCTAGGGAGAGGGTTGACACAATGACCATAGCATAAATCATAACCAGGAAAAGGGAGTGGCAATTCTTTTTTTACCCCCCCGAGAGAGAGAGTAACATAATAGGGCCCAGCGATGTCATCTATCCGCAGTATTTGGCATTAGAACCTAAAGCTGAAGAAGAGTCATACATCACAGATAAAAAAAAAGATAGACGCAAAGGAAAAAATATATATATACACTACAGAGTACAGGAGGACGGCAGAAGGAGACGAGATGAACGCGCATCACGCTACCCATGCCAACCACTTTCCCACCTCCCTACTTAAGTAAAGGCAAACGCCTCACCTCCGCTCCCTCAACAGTCAGCCCTGGACAGAGAGATCAGTCGAAAAACGTGTCGTGTATTGATATGAGAGAGAGAGAGAGAGAGAGAGAGAGAGAGAGAGAGAGAGAGAGACTTCATAAAAGGCTAAATGTCGCCTCCTTCGAGAAGCGGACCCTGACGCTAAACACCTCCTGTATTTACTGGCCAGTCGATGGCTGGCTGGCCAGGTTGGGCGAGGGTGGGCTGAGAGAGGCGCACCTGGTGGCCGGGAAGGTCGACCAACAGAGCCACCAGGATGGCGACCCCCCAACACCTGAGACACAGACGGGCGTGGTACAGGTGTAGGACACATGTCCATGGTCTCCCAGTACACAGAAGGGCGTGGCACAGTAATAGGACATATGTCCATGGTCTCCCAGTACACAGAAGGGCATGGCACAGGTGTAGGACACATGTCCATGGCCTCCCAGTACATATATGGACAACTGCAACGCAAAACACGAAGCTAATACCCAGATCATACACAGTGATGTAGTTTTACGTAGGTTTAGAAAAGCCTTTAAGAGGATGTAAAGGATGTGGTTAAGCCAAGTATTGATCCTTAGCCTTAACCAGGGGAAATCAAAAGATGCATTAAGGACACTGAGGCACACATTGGCCAAGGGTTGAGGCGAGTCGTATTTTGGTCCGGGTTTCCGGAGCCAAGACCACCAGGTGTTATTACCTGCTCCTTACAGCAATCCTGCCAAGACGTTGTCCATATTACCACTCTTCCACCTCCACATATTACTTCCGTTCCACCTCCATAGAATACTGTTGTTCTTTCTCCACCAGATACCTGCGTTCCACTCCCATAGGATACTGGGGCTCCACCTCCACAGATAACCTGTGTTCCTCCTCCACAAGATACCTGTGTTCCACCTCCACAAGATATCTGTGTTCCACCTCCACCTTGTCTCAAGTCACTCCTCTGTATCTCAACACTACATTAAAACCTACACTGGACTTCTTGACGTATACAGAAAGCATTTCCTTTGTAGCATCTCCTCAGTCTATATAGAAGGGAACATCTGCAAATGAAGGGCTTACGACCCATCGCAAAGTTGCGAAGGGTTCGGAATAGCGAAAGAAATGATAAGGAAAGCTTTGAGGGGAAGAGTAATAACAGATAGGATTGTGCTGACTCCAAGAGTTGTAGGGTGGATATGAATGCGTTCCTGTGATTTTACGTACCTTTGAAATACCTTAAATATCTTTTGATATATATATATATATATATATATATATATATATATATATATATATATATATATATATTCTCCTGTCACAGACACAAAGTTCACATTCAGAACAGGCCTTAATTAAAATGAGAAGAGGGTTAATGAGGAGGAGACGTTAGAAAAGAAAAACATTCCAGGAATTTCGAAGGAAACGGGAAACCTGCTTTTTTAAAAAGAGCCCGGTCGTAATTGTTGAGGAAAACGCAAGTGGGGTAGTGTGTTTCAAAGTCTTGAAACGTAGTGGAAAGAAAAGAAATAGTGACATATCAAAATTGTTCAACTTTCCATCGTCAACAAGGTCCACAGTAATCATGTGAAGCAGCAGTTTGTCAAGTATCGCCTGGTCTAGCTAATAGTGAAGGGGGGCACACACGCAGCCAGCCCTCGGGTGCAAAATCCAAAAACAATACCTATAGAAGAGAGAAAGTGAACCAACACTGCGGCGTAGCGGGTCAAGTTGCGAGATTTAGAATGAGAGAGTCGACAAGTCGAACTTCTTTAGACTTAATGTCTAGTAATCATACAGCGATAGAGTCACCTCAGATATGAGAGCAATACAGGTTTAGTGTTTTCTGTAAACTCTTATCCTGGAGGATATAACGAACACATACTGGAGATAAAAAGGATATGATGTCGGAGCAATCCTGCAGCCAGAGAGAGAGAGAGAGAGAGAGAGAGAGAGAGAGAGAGAGAGAGAGAGGGCGTTTCACGCACCGTCATAAACCTACAGCACTGAAGATAACATTTCCACTGTATATCTCAGAGAGAAAAAATTGTTATCAGTATGTGGAATGTACCACAGAATGTGTAAACTTTCATGTCCAGTTCCTCGAACCTGTGGCCACTATGTTTACAACACTTGCATGGTTGTATGAAAAGTCTGGTCTTTGAGCTCAATAGAAATAATAGACACCAAGAGGAAATATGTGATATTTGTGTTACAGGAATACACATCATGCTTGACTCTAGCATTTCACCGAGTAATATATATATATATATATATATATATATATATGGCGTCCTAGCTTCGTCCCTTCGATGTATATCAACTGACTGTTATATTTCTCTCTTGTGTCTCCCCTGATGTGATCATTACACGAAAGTGCACTTAGGAACTTTTCGTGTTTCATTTTCCCCGTGGACTCATAAGAATATCTTGATCACGCGCAAAATTGTGATCCTTTCCAATATATATATATATATATATATATATATATATATATATATATATATATATATATATATATATATATATATATATATATATATGAAGCTATATTACTGGATATTTGCCATTATTACTAAACTAGTCTCCCTGTAGAAGCATAAAACCCCCAGTGCTAACAAGCCTCTAAAGTATACTCGCTGTGGTAGCAACCCCATCTCTTGTTACAAGCTCAGGAAACAAGCCAATACACTAGTTAAAAGACCCATTTTTTCCAGATTTGGTATATCAGAGTGTACGAACAGAAAACCCAAGGGGGATTGAGAGAGGGGGGTCCAAACTAAGTCCAATCGTCTGTTTCATGATACAACGTTGGTGAAGGTCAGGGGTTGACACCACCCCCATGTCGATTGGCAGCTCGAGGTGGAGCTCAAGCCACCGTCTGCCACAGCCCTGGGCCACCACAGGGTAAGATATCCCTTCTCATGAGGGTGTGCAATGCATCACACACTAGTCTCTGACGCCTGGGAGGCACTTTACCATAGCACATGGACTCAGGAAGAGAAAGACTTGTCTCTATGCTCAGACTTGCAGTCAGAGGCACTCATCCTAACACAAGGAGGCACGATCCGTCAGCTGCTGTCTTACCCCTACACCCAGCTACACCCACGAAGACGACCGTCAGCTGCTGTCGTCACACTACACCCAGCCACACCTACACTAAGCGAGTGTCAGCCAGCCCCACACATGGGCTTCCACCAGAGGTGAGGCGGCAGCAGTGTTGAGTGAAGAGGGTCGCGAGGTGAGCAGAGACCAGGACACAAACACCAGCAGCAGGTCACTCCATATGAGTTAAGTCCTTCGACCAACACGTTATGACCCTTGAGCACGACAGTATGACCCGTGGGCACGACGGTACGACCCTTGAGCACGACGGTATGACCCTTGAGCACGACGGTACGACCCTTGAGCACGACGGTACGACCCTTGAGCACGACGGTACGACCCTTGAGCACGACGGTACGACCTTTGGACACAAAGCTACGACTCTTAAGCACGACAGTACAACCCTAAGGTATGAGAGCATGGCACTTGAACATGACTGTACGACTTCTGAAAAACGACCATTTTAAGACGCTTGAGCACGACATTGTGATCGAGTACGACAGTATAACCCTTGATCCTTAATGGTACGACTCGTGACTACGACTGCACGACCCTTGAGCACGACAGTGACACAGGTGGGTGTGACGACCTGGCCCAGCCAGCCTCCCCAGGGCAGACATTAAGGCCCGGCTCACGACACTGGGTCGACCATAAACCTCTCGGTATGAAGGTCATTTTCGTAAATATTTTGTCTTAAACCAGAAGCTGATGGTTCCTTCCTCCTGACGGTGGTGTCAGCATGGCATCTCCCGACGGTGGTGTCAGCGAGGCATTTCCACACCATAACATACCATGCTCACATCTACGTGTGTGTGTGTAGTGATTATTCGTGATATCGACTCGCCTTATGTAAGTTCCCCAGAATTATTATCTCCCCACAACACCAGAGACTCATCTTCAGTTCCATAACACCACAGCTTCATCTTCAGTTCCATAACACCACAGCTTCATCTTCAGTACCATAACACCACAGCTTCATCTTCAGTTCCATAATTCATCCACTGTCACCAGCGGTGAGGAGGTGCAGCAGCTGGAATTGAGGAAAAGTCTTGGGACATTGTCACCCATGTTTCACTACCACGAGTGTTACCATGTGTCACTCGTGCTGGTGACAGTCTCCCAGTGAGAGAGATGGTGTGTATGCGTGTGTGTTACCGGACTCCCCCCGCATGCGGCTACACAGGGAGTGAAAAGTCACCTTTGACGAGGGTTGTACCATCATCAATCGACGGAAAAGAGTATAGTGTCGTCGAGGTGCTTCTTACTCCAAGGTTTTCCATCCTTTCTCTGCTTACGTCAGCCTATTCCCCAGCATCTCCGCGCCCTTGACCAGCGAAGTAGGTTAGAGGGAAAGAGGCAAGTAAGGAAGGAATTGCAGGACGGGAGTGTGATGGTGAGAGGAGGGAGAGGAAGCCTCCTGTAGAAGGGATGACGAAAGATTCCTGGTCCCTAACCTGATCGATGAATCCTCAAGGGCATGGCGGACTATGGAAAGGGGGGTTCTCGGAGTTTGTGCCCCGCGGCCATCGCTCGCTTTCACACTCTAATGACTTAATGGCAGACCATTTGGGGGAGTTTAGAAGGGTCGAGTTCTTTTGAATTTTTCTGTGGAAAAGGTTTAGTCCAGCCTGCCGAGAGACGCGGGGGTACCGTCAACCCGTGAAATTTTACCTTAGTTTCCCTCTAATGTGAGAGTAATACACCCGTGTCATGTGGATACTTTTGATTGTCTACGGTTTTTACTCGAAGATGGACCGTTATGATGGTGCCTCCTCCTTCCTTCCCTGGAACAGATATGGCGTTGAATTCTCTTCCTTTGTCTTTCCATCTTCCTACAACCTCTCCACCTTCAGCTGTCGAGTGTAAAATCACCTACAGAGTCTTCATTAATATCCCAGTCTACGTTTACCACGTCATCACAACACTTACGTCACCATGTCATCACAACACTTACGTCACCACATCATCACAGCACCTACGTCATTACAATACGTACGTCACCACAACACTTACGTTACATCACCACAACACTTACGTCAACACAATATCCCATGATACCTACATCACTACGTCATCACAACACTTACGTCACCACAACACCTACGTCACCACAATACCTACGTCATCACAAGGATCGAGGGACCGTGAAATGATAGACTGTTTATAAGGGAGAAGCTCCTCAATGAGATTGTACTCTTTTCCGTCCACTGATGATGGTACAACCCTCGTCAAAAGTGACTTTTCACTCCCTGAGTAACCACAGGCAGGGGGAGTCCGGTAACACACACACACACACACACACACACACACACACACACACACACACACACACAAACACACCATCTCTCTCATTGGGAGACTGTGTCAAAAGCACGAGTGACACATGGTAACACTTGTTGTAGTGAAACATGGGTGACAATGTCCCAAGACTTTTCCTCAATTCCAGCTGCTCCACCTCCTCACCGCTGGTGACAGTGGATGAATTATGGAACTGAAGATGAAGCTGTGGTGTTATGGTACTGAAGATGAGTCTCTGGTGTTGTGGGGAGTAAATGATTCTGGGGAACTTACATAAGGCAAGTCGATATCACGAATAATCACTACACACACACACGTAGATGCGAGCATGGTATGTTATGGTGTGGAAATGCCATGCTGACACCACCGTCAGGAGATGCCATGCTGACACCATCGTCAGGAGATGCCACAGGAGCACCACCGTCAGGAGGAAGGAACCATCAGCTTCTGGTTTAAGACAAAATATTTACGAAAATGACCTTCATACCGAGGGTTTATGGTCGACCCAGTGTCGTGAGCCGGGCCTTAATGTCTGCCCTGGGGAGGCTGGCTGGGCCAGGTCGTCACACCCACCTGTGTCACTGTCGTGCTCAAGGGTCGTGCAGTCGTACTCACGAGTCGTACCATTAAGGATCAAGGGTTATACTGTCGTACTCGAGGATCACAATGTCGTGCTCAAGCGTCTTAAAATGGTCGTTTTTCAGAAGTCGTACAGTCATGTTCAAGTGCCATGCTCTCATACCTTAGGGTTGTACTGTCGTGCTTAAGAGTCGTAGCTTTGTGTCCAAAGGTCGTACCGTCGTGCTCAAGGGTCGTACCGTCGTGCTCAAGGGTCGTAACGTCGTGTTCAAAGGTCGTACCGTCGTGCTCAAGGGTCATAACGTGTTGGTCGAAGGACTTAACTCATATGGAGTGACCTGCTGCTGGTGTTTGTGTCCTGGTCTCTGCTCACCTCGCGATCCTCTTCACTCAACACTGCTGCCGCCTCACCTCTGGTGGAAGCCCATGTGTGGGGCTGGCTGACACTCGCTTAGTATGGGTGTGGCTGGGTGTAGGGTGACTACAGCAGCTGTCGGTCGTCTTCGTGGGTGTGGCTGGGTGTAGGGGTAAGACAGCAGCTGACGGTCGTCTTCGTGGGTGTGGCTGAGTGTAAGGGTAAGACAGCAGCTGACTGGTGTCGTCAAACTGAGCTGAAGGACGACAACAAACGGCACTGGCAGACCTTCTCTCTTCATCTCCTCAAAACAGACCAAAACATTACTGGTCAGGAGCACAAAGACTGAGAGCCCGAGTTTTAAAGACGAGGCAACCAGATGTTATGCTGGGCAGGTCTTGAACCAAGCAACACAGACACACCTGCTGCGATACTCACTTATACACAGGTTAAAACTAAAACACAATATTAAGTTTCTATAATGTTAAGTCGTTTTTGATGATCCTTAGCAACTGCCTTACGTTTTCTTGGTATAAACTCCTACAGACCAGGTCCAGGAAATGTGGAAGGGACCCACGAATCATTTTGCTGGTCGAGAGAACTTTGATGATGAGGTCTTGAGGTCAAATACATTGACCTCATTTGCCAGAGGATACATATAGAGTTGGTCTGGGTTGGCTGTTGTGCCTACAGACCCCGAGAACGCGAGTTCGATCCCAGTGGGCTGTGTGGTACAATTACAAAACGTCTCTGTTGAAATTCATGAAGAACTCAGACAATATATTTGTTCCTTTTCATGGAAGGTTATTACATTACGAGTCACGCGTGCGTTGCATGTTGGAGTTTAGCCATGTGAAGGGGAGGGGAAGGCTGTGGAAAATTGATACGTAAAGTTCTAGACAATAGGTGTACGTAGGAGTATATTTATGGCTGTGGTCAGTGTCAAATGAGGGTAACAGTGGATGGAAGTGAGGATGAAACTGATTAACAAAAAATATTAGTAATTTAGAGGAAAACAAAGTTACGGATGAAATGAATGTTAATCTCCGATTTACCATCAATTTTTTTTTCTACTGTGTTAGGCCCAAGTTTGAATAAGTAGCCTCATCTAGGACCAGTAGATCCTCACCACGTCCTTCCCTCAACAACCACGTCCTTAGCACGTCCTTCTCTCAACAACCACGTCTTTAACACGTCCTTCCCTCAACAACCACGTCCTTCCCTCAACAGCCACGTCCTTAACACGTCCCTCCCTCAGCAACCACATCCTTAACACGTCCCTCCCTCAGCAACCACGTCCTTAACACGTCCCTCCCTCAGCAACCACGTCCTTCACACGTCCTTCCCTTAACAACCACGTCCTTCCCTCAACAGCCACGTCCTTAACACGTCCCTCCCTCAGCAACCACGTCCTTAACACGTCCCTCCCTCAGCAACCACGTCCTTAACACGTCCTTCCCTCAACAACCACGTCCTTAACACGTCCCTCCCTCAGCAACCACGTCCTTCCCTCAACAATCACGTCCCTCCCTCAACAGCCACGTCCTTAACACGTCCTTCCCTCAACAACCACGTCCTTAACACGTCCTTCCCTTAACAACCACGTCCTTCCCTCAACAACCACGTCCTTCGCACGTCTCTTCCCCTAACAACCAAGCCCTCCCGGCCGTCCCTGCCCTAACAACCAAGCTCTCTCCGGCGTCCCTACCTTAGTAACCAGAGACATCCCGCCTCACTCCGCCACTACCAACCACACCCACACCTCAGCAGCCTCACCCTCCCTCGCTGTGGCCCCTCCCCATCCCGCACTCCCTCGCCAACAGAGGACAGTACACGAAGGATCAAAATTTCATTTGCATCGCAGGTACCCAGAATGTACCGACATGTGTTGAAAAAGAGTGTGTTTTTGGCAGCTCGCAACATAGCCTTATAAGTGATCTTCGTCGTGTACCACAAGTCGTTCAAGTCGTGGTTAATGTCCCTCCGCCAGTCTGTTGTCGTGCAAGATCTTTCTAATCATTTCCCTGACCCAAGCGTCGGCCAAGATGATCATCATCATCACCTCCAGCGTTGTCGTGTGTTAATGCGTCGTTTCAATCATTCCCGTCGTGTCCCACTGGTCGGTCAGTGGCAAGCAAGGTAAGAGAAATTACAGAGACCTATTGTGTTCATGGATTATAACAATCGCTTCGTAATGAGATGCAAGCTGAATTTTGACTTATTGACTGTATACATTTCTGAGGAGATTAGAGAGTGAATATCAACATCAAATGAGTTTGAACAATGCACAAAATCTATATATTCAGATACACGTTGTGGGTCAAGAGCCTGACCCTCCACATGATCGGTGAGTAAATATAAGGTTGACTGTGAGGTAAACATTATCATTGACGTTATGGACATGAGGAGCAACTTTTGCTGAGCTGGCAACACTGGTGCTATGCAGCACAACACGCTATACACCCACATGGACACCCTGCTTCCCTGACTTCATCATCTACTCTCATTTAACCTTGATAACATAGTGTAGGACTCTGGCAAAGTCCCCTTGAACTCATAAGTGGACCTTCGACGCCTCGTTAACCTTTACATATCTTCCTCAAGCTAAATTTGAGGCGAGGAGCCGACCAGGAGGGTGGGTGGGTCTGCCAATTTGGACTTGGCTCAACCCTAAGACAGTTGATGGGACCTCGCGCGTCAAGGCTTTGTGTTGCGCTAAACTTACGACACGGGGTGGGGTGTGTTGGGTGGGGCACAGATGACAGGCATGGACCCGCGCCACCTTAGACAGGATTCGAACTATCGTCCTTAAGTCTATCCTGATTCGTAGCACCAACAACCCCGTCAGGAAGTCGGAATCATAGACTCTGATCAAGGCAGTCCTGGGGCTTGGCCCTACCGAGCCGACGATACTACTGACGAAGGAGCAGGCGAAGTGACCTGGAAAGACGCGTCTTCCAGACCTGGAAATGTCGCATCGCAGGTGGGAAAAGGAGTCGTAAGTTTAACTCCCTCATTCGGGAAAGCGCCAGTGTACTACTGACGTAAACCCTTGAACGTTGTACGTCTAGAACCCCAATATCTTCTACGTCTCCGTTGTCAGTGATGTCGACATCTTATCGGACTCCCCTTCATGGCTACGTCAGACGGAGCGCCGTCGAATACGTTTTATACTACTCTGCACAGGATGGCACTGGTGAGCTATGGTGTACCAAGGACATGATCATCACAAACACGACCTGTTGTCGTATCGTCCCTTAAAAGCCTTCGTGGTCCAGTGGGGTTGCGATATCTTGATGTAGATAACATGTTTGTGTAAAGGCGATATCACGTAGAGGTAAGCCCTTAGCCAGAGAGAGAGAGAGAGAGAGAGAGAGAGAGACAGACAGACAGACAGACAGAGAGTGTGTGTGTGTGTGTGTGTGTGTGTGCGTAGCTCCGTCATAGACGTACAGTGGAGATCAAGTGTCCATTTTCCATTTCAAATAGATTTGTTATCAGAATCTGAAATGTCCCCCAGAATGTTTAAACATTCATAGGAAGTTCCCCTGACCTTAACACGACAATATTCACAACACGAGTAAAAGATAAGAGATAAGGTGGACCTCTATTCTCACACTAGTAATCATATATAGTCATAGGAGTTCAAGCTCTGTTGTTGCTTGCATTGGAGGCTCAGAACACCAACCCAAAGTGAGAATGGATCATCCCCTGAGCGCATGATCACACACCAACTTACAGTCAAAAACATCATACTGGTGAAGCTATGGTCATCATGCTGGTGAAGCTATGACCATCATGCTGGTGAAGCTATGACCATCATACTGGTGAAGCTATGACCATCATACTGGTGAAGCTATATAGTCATCATACTGGTGAAGCTATGACCATCATACTGGTGAAGCTATATAGTCATCATACTGGTGAAGCTATGGTCATCATACTGGTGAAGCTATGGTCATCATACTGGTGAAGCTATGACCATCATACTGGTGAAGCTATGACCATCATACTGGTGAAGCTATGACCATCATACTGGTGAAGCTATATAGTCATCATACTGGTGAAGCTATATAGTCATCATACTGGTGAAGCTATGACCATCATACTGGTGAAGCTATATAGTCATCATACTGGTGAAGCTATATAGTCATCATACTGGTGAAGCTATGACCATCATACTGGTGAAGCTATATAGTCATCATACTGGTGAAGCTATATAGTCATCATACTGGTGAAGCTATGACCATCATACTGGTGAAGCTATATAGTCATCATACTGGTGAAGCTATATAGTCATCATACTGGTGAAGCTATGACCATCATACTGGTGAAGCTATGGTCATCATACTGGTGAAGCTATGGTCATCATACTGGTGAAGCTATGGTCATCATACTGGTGAAGCTATGGTCATCATACTGGTGAAGCTATGGTCATCATACTGGTGAAGCTATGGTCATCATACTGGTGAAGCTATGACCATCATACTGGTGAAGCTATGGTCATCATACTGGTGAAGCTATGGTCATCATACTGGTGAAGCTATGGTCATCATACTGGTGAAGCTATGGTCATCATACTGGTGAAGCTATGGTCATCATACTGGTGAAGCTATGACCATCATACTGGTGAAGCTATGGTCATCATACTGGTGAAGCTATGGTCATCATACTGGTGAAGCTATGGTCATCATACTGGTGAAGCTATGGTCATCATACTGGTGAAGCTATGGTCATCATACTGGTGAAGCTATGACCATCATACTGGTGAAGCTATGGTCATCATACTGGTGAAGCTATGGTCATCATACTGGTGAAGCTATGACCATCATACTGGTGAAGCTATGGTCATTATTCTAGCTAAGATTGATTGATTGTTTACATGAACCTATGATCGCGTCGTGAACCTATTCATTGCCTCGTACGCAAGAGGCGCTCCGGTGTCCATCAGTAGATTCCTACAACGAAATATTACGTTCTGAACGTCAAAACCACTTCGTAATCATCGATTCTCACTCGTCTATACATTATATGTATACTGAAATAATCTATCTGGAATCGCTTATCGTTACTGATAGATAAAATAATACGTATTCTTAATCTATTCATAACCACTCACTGTCACTGTGAGATAATTATATGCATTCTTCGATAATCTATTCTTCATCATATCTACCCGCTGAGAGATAGATTATATCCATTCGTAGTTGATCTACCAATTTGGTGCTTCAGTTCTACCATCAAAGTGTATCCCCTCTCTGCCAGCCCGCCACTGTCTGTGATACGCCTAGTGTACTACAGAAGCCGAGGATGGGTCACGAGGCTAACACACTCGTCTAGAAAAGTAAACCTAGGAAATAAACCAGCCACGGTTTAAGGGGCAATGAGAGGCAGGGTACGTAACTTGATTCCTTGTTCCCATAGCGACCAATGTCGGACCACGACACCCGACCGCCCAGCTGCCTTACCTGGCAGCTCGTCTTGGCAGCCACATGATGAGGACTGTGTGTGTGTGCCTGGAGAGCGTGGGTGTCTGTCGCAGGGGAGTGTGGATGGTTGGGTCTGTGGTACGGGAATGTCTGTGGCAATGGAAAGTGAGTGTCTGTGGCAAAGGAGTGTGGATTTGTGGCAAGGGAGAGTGGGTGTCTGTGGCAAGGGAGAGTGGTTGTCTGTGGCGAGGCAGTATGCGTTTGCAGCAAGGGAGAGTGGGTGTCTGTGCAAGAGAGTGTAGGTGTCTGTGGCAAGGGAGAGTGGGTGTCTGTGGCAAGGGAGAGTGGGTGTTTGTGGCACCGTAGTATACGTGTACGTGGTAGGGAATATGCCGCTTGGGAACCCTATTCTCAACCTGCTGTGGAGGTAGAGACCCGCCGGTCGTCACTGGCAGCTGGAGGCCTAAGCAGGAGGAGGGCTGCTACGGGTGAGGGAGTGAGAGTTATGGGACAACACGAACGGGATCATCCAGACCCCACCTGCTGGTGTCTGTGTGTGTGTCACTTGCATACACAAATGTTTGCCTCTGGCAGCCCCTAGGGCCGCCTCCCGCGCTCCTTCTCCCCCGGCGTGCGCCTCCCGCTCCAAAAACAGTTCTCTGGAAAACATATGTTGGCGGATTTCTCCGTCTTACGGATTCATCTGTGGATCACCATGGAAACTGGCCCCGGTAATGCCTTCCCAAGCTTACGCAATCGCTACCCACGCACCGTCCATGGCCTTTGTTCAAAGAGTCTCGTTTGAATGTATTTCGAAAGACCATCAAATTGTCTCTTTTCAAGAAATATTGGTATATATATATATATATATATATATATATATATATATATATATATATATATATATATATATACCAGGCAACCACTAATCAAATGGTGACACAGACACAAATATGTTAAACACACACGTCTCTCAAGACTGAAATAATTGGCATACAACATAATCAAATGAGCCTCAAGCGAAAGCATTATACTAACCATTCGATCCGATTCGATCAAGAGAATTATCAACTCTCCTGTATCACTCAGTCTCAAGTGTCTATACTCCAGAATAGATGGCTTATATAAAGCTTTCTAATATAAACGAATTAAGAACATCCCATTTGAACCTCCCTCGTTTGTCTTTGCCACCTCGACCGGCGCTCGAACATGGTGAGGAGATGAGTGTGTTGATCAGTCATCCCATCCACTGCATTATTGATCTCTTAACCTGGTGGTCCATCCAGACACTCATATAACATTTCAACATGTCTCTGCACTTGTTTCTATATTCAACGCCTTTTTTTGATACAGTATCTACTTAGTAACACCTTGGACAAAGGCACGTATCCATACCAATCTATATATATATATATATATATATATATATATATATATATATATATATATATATATATGACATTTCTTGTATCTCCCCAGATGATGTGATCAGTACATGAAAGTGCACTTGGGAATTTATCGTAATTTCATTTCGCTGTGGATAAGAAAGGAATATATATATATATATATATATATATATATATATATATATATATATATATATATATATATATATATATATAGATAGATAGATAGATAGATAGATAGATACAGATAGATAGAGTATATATTTGTGTATATAGATGAAGAGTTAGATATACTTTCCACGAATCGACGAGAGACTATATTGCACATGGGGATCATAGGATACAGCGGAAGCCGTGCTGAGCAACACATTGTTTGGCTGGCTACGAACCGCTGCTGAACAAAGGCTACAAATCCTCTCTTCATACAACAACAACAATAACAAAAAACACAAACAAAAAAAAAGTCTTACAAGTTTTACCGGAGCATTGGCTAAATCCCAAGCATTTTTTTTTTTTTATATATAGGGCCGACAGAACCACTGAAACCTGTCTTGTTACTCCTGCTGACACCAACCACTGCCACCAGTGGGGCCCCCCTCTCCTGCCAACACTATTATCCACTGCCACCAGTGGTCCCATTTCTGCCTACGCAGCCACCCACTGCCACTACGAGCACCAACATTCTTGCCAACGTAACTAAACCAATGCCACCACTTGGGACTACCCTGCCAACACAACCTCCCACTACCACCATCACTAGTGTCATTCCTGCCAACGCAATCTACCCCATGCCACCACTGATAACATCCCAGAACCACAGGGTACTACCACAGACCAGCAAACCCCTCAAATGCAACATTCCAGTACGGTAACACACACACACACTAAATTGCCAACTTACCACCAGAAGGAATTCTTCTTCCAACAAGCACCCCCACTTCTTACAACCGCCCACTTCGTAAACACTTGGGAAGACACGTTCGAAACATCACCGTCCCACTGGCGTGCCACTGAAGTTACGTATCCTCCACTCCGTCGGGTAACCACTGCGACACCCACTGTAGCAATCGCTTATCAAGGGGGGGTAGATAAAGTTACCGTCAGCAGTGGGCTGGATTGCTTCTGTCTCAGGTGTGAGACAGCCACTGTCTGTCAGGTCGTCAGTACAGCCGTCCACGTCATCTTCTAACCACTCAGTGGTCGAACCATTCCGAAACACTTGCTTCAGGTGTTCAAGATTATTCTAAGACCATAGTCACTAACGTCTTCACCTATCTACATGCAAGTTCTTTATAACAAAATTCGATGTTCAACTGTTCTCAAAAAGCCTTCCCGTAGACTATCTAACTCCAGAAACTTTTTTTTTATCAATAGCGTCTCGAACGCCCTAGTTTCTTTCCGTTCGAAACAGAAGCTTCGGATATCATGAGGAGGGAGGGAGGGAGGGAATGTTGAGACAATTACGCCAACAGCCATCACCACACTCGACTTTAGATACAATTCACGTGATGATGGAAAGGATGGATGTAGACGGGTGCCTGCACACACACACACACACACACACACACACACACACACACACCTTTTTTTTTTCCCCCTCCCAGTTGAGCCGTTTTCATTGACCGCCTCGCCTTCGTTTAAGCTAGTTGTCCCTAGGGATGTGTATGACGTCACGAGGTCTGCCGCAGTGGCGGGGCGGGAGGAGGGGGGGGGGAGAGGGCGGGGTGTAAGGGGGGGGGGTGTGTGTCCTGTAGCTGGGGGTAGGAGAATGAGGGTTGTTGTGTCTGAGGGTAGGAGCCAGGAGGGCGAGGGGAGGGGCCTCTTATGACACGGGGGGGGTGTAGGAGAGAGAAGGGGGTTCCTTATGACTTGGGGTAGGAGATGGGTGGGAGGAGATACAGGCCTCCAAGGGAGTCATGCAGTAGGAGGAGGAGGAGGAGGAGGAGGAGGAGGTAGCATGTATGGTTTCACACAATGTTCCACCTTCACGTAGACTGGACTGAGGCTGAGTGAATAGCGAGGGTGTTCATTCACAGGGACGACCCCCTGCGCGGTGAAGGCAAGCCAACCTTCACCTCCCTCGCTAATGGAAGGTCTTGAGCCGGGTTTTGGTGGACGTGCAACGAAGCGTTGGAACTGGACGATGTTGTGGTGGTAGTTGAGGTGGAGAGGCCTGGCTTGTGGACGATGTTGGGGTGGTGGTTGAGGTGGAGAGGCCTGACTTGTGGACGATTTTGTGGTGGTGACAGGTGGAGAGGCCTGGCTTGTGGACGATGTTGTGGTGGTGATTGAAGTAGAGAGGGCTGGCTTGTGGGCGATATTGTGGTGGTAGTTGAGGTGGAGAGGCCTGGCTTGTGGACGATGTTGTGGTGGTGGTTGAGGTGGAGAGGTCTGACTTGTGGACGATGTTGTGGTGGTGACAGGTGGAGAGGTCTGACTTGTGGACGATGTTGTGGTGGTGGTTGAGGTGGAGAGGTCTGGCTTGTGGACGATGTCGTGATGGTGGTTGAGGTGGAGAGGCCTGGCTTGTGGACGATGCTGTGGTGGTGGTTGAGGTGGAGAGGCCTGGCTTATGCTGCGTATTCCTAAGTAGGGCACAGCAGCAGGATGTAATCATTACCTATTCATGCTAATACAGGGAGGGAGTTTGTACACTCGTGAGGGCCCCCGTGCCTTGTAAGAGGAGCTGGAGGTTTACACTCGTGGGGCCCTATCTCTAGTGTGTAATTACCCATTTGAAATTACCTCATATCTACTGTACGAGAGTGCGTTTTACTCCCATAGGAGGCCATCTATGGTATGTTATCACGTCTCTGTAATCAACCATTCATATCGCGCGGGAAGGGTGTATGACCCTTGTGGGTAATTACCTAAGTGTATTGTACGGTCGTGGGGCTTCATCTCTTTTGTCTAATGACCACTACGTAGTCAGACCTATTTGTATTGGTCGGGGAGGAAGTTTTACACTCATGAGGCCTCCATCTCCTGGACATTTCCTAATGTCGTACACTCTCATAAAACCCCATATACCATGCTCACATCCTACCTTCAGCTCACGCTATTCGTTCGCCACTTTTATACCATAGGAATACTTCACTATATATCTCTTTATACCAAGTTTCTTGCTTCGTTCACGTAATGCCCTCCGGTGTCAGGACTAATGAGTCGTCCAGTGTGAAAGCACTATTGAACCCGTCCCTACAACGCTGACATCTGACCCCCACTTCACCTCGCCACAAGTTCCTTAAATGATAGTTTACTCCTGTTGAGAGTAAGGGATACATAAGCCTTTTGCCTTATTTCTCATCTGCTGAGCCTGTGTGTCTGTGTGTGTGTGTGTGTGTGTGTGTGTGTGTGTGTGGTAAATAGAGACTGTTCAAGGAATGGGATCCAACGAGTGTGTAACTCCCTCCCCGTACAGTACAAATAGAGAATGACATCATAGGTACCTACATATACATACACGACATTATAGGTACTTACATATACATATACATTATCGGTACCTACATATACATACGCGATACATACGCACATAGTGGTGTACGTCCGCGAGAAGGGCGTACGCTGTAGAGTCACAGATATACGCCACGTAAAACTGGCGTTATCAACCACACACGACAGGTTACGTAGCGACGACACCACGACACCCAGCTTCCTGGCTCACGTATGAGTAATGTTACGTCCCCTGTGGTAAACCAGGAGGTGCCCCCTTGTGTTACCCCCCCGGGTCCCTCGACGAGAGATGAAGAGGGTCGGTGACCGCGGGAGAGGAGGGAACCTGAGGGCGTGTGAGGTGATGAAGGCTCACGTTGCGCAGCAGACAGACAGACAGACAGACAGACAGACAGACAGACAGATAGACAGATAGACAGATAGACAGACAGACAGACACAGACAGACAGACAGCAGCTGTTATGATAGAGGGATTCGCCTCCTGATCTCAGTCCTCCAGTACTGGTGAAGTTCCACTCTCTCTCTCTCTCTCTCTCTCTCTCTCTCTCTCTCTCTCTCTCTCTCTCTCTCTCTCTCTCTCTCTCTCTCACACACACACACACACACACACACATCTGTTCTGCCTTACACACACACACACACACACACACACACACACACACACACACACACACACACACACACACACACACACACACACGAGAGAGAGCCATACTTAAAGATAACAGATATATGCATGAATGAACGAAAGATAATGTTATACACAACAGGAACCCAGACACATGGCTATGTGATCACCAGGTAAAATGTGAACACAAGTGAACAATGAATATATATAGAGAGGAACTGAGGCAGAAACGCGGAGGGGAAACAGACAATTAACTTGATCAAACTGACAGTAAAGGAAAATGAAAAAAAAATGAAATAGGGATATGCGCGGGCAGGGAGGGTGTGTGTGTGTGTGTGTGTGTGTGTGTGTGTGTGTGTGTGTGTGTGTGTCCGGGAAAGAATGGTAATTCTATGAAAGGGAAGAGAAAGGAGGCAGTAAATGGACTGGGAGAGAGGGAAAGTGGGTGGATGGAGGACTGGACAACAAGCGGGTGTGTGTGTGTGTGTGTGTGTGTGTGTGTGTGTGTGTGTGTGTGTGTGTGTGTGTGTGTGTGTGTGTCCGGGAAAGAATGGTAATTCTATGAAAGGGAAGAGAAAGGAGGCAGTAAATGGACTGGGAGAGAGGGAAAGTGGGTGGATGGAGGACTGGACAACAAGCGGGTGTGTGTGTGTGTGTGTGTGTGTGTGTGTGTGTGTGTGTGTGTGTGTGTGTGTGTATCTTGCACGTGCAGTATCGTACATGAATTCTGATTGCAACGTATGGTCTTCTTACGATCTATGACTTCTAAGTGAGGCAGGAAGAGGAGCAGGAGGAAGAGGAGGAGGTGCTGGTGCCACGCACGATTGTGTTGACAAGGAGAGAGAGTGTGTGTATATAACCCATTCCAGGACTCAGTGATGTTAATTACTCCTGACGCTGGTGAGGCCGAAGTCTGCGAGACACTAAGCGGTTACATGAGCAAGACTCAAGAACACACACACACACACACACACACACACACACACACACACACACACACACACACACACTGTACCATCAAATGCTATGTCGATCTGACAGTAACCAAATGGCGTCCTAGCTACGTCTCTTCGTTGTACATCAACTGACTCTTATATTTCTTGTATCTCCCCTGAGGATGTGATTATTACACGAAAGTGCACGTGGGAACTCATCGTGTTTCATTTCTCGTCATATATATATATATATATATATATATATATATATATATATATATATATATATATATATATATATATATATATATATATATATATATATATATATATCCCCGCTGATGTAATAGTTAGACGAATCAAGAGATCTTACAGTGACCAGAGAAACACATAGTCCACACATTTTACCCCCTATGAATCAGGTTGTCCAAAGACATAGTCCTGAGGGACCGGCAACGTGGGACGAAACTGACAAAAATATGAGCTGGAACATAGAAACAAACAAACAAACAAACAAACAAATGACCTAATCACCTTTTAATAATTGGAAGAACAAAGACAGTTTGTTTACATCGAACGACACAGGGCCAGCAGCCACACTCACACCATCACATACACACACACACACACACACACACACACACACACACAGAAAAAAAATAGATTATAATAATATCAAAAATGAAAGGAGTCTACTAGTGTTGTTTATGAAACCATTTGTCAGAGAGACAATAATAAAAAAAAGAAGGTTGCAGTATGCAAATTAACATACAGAGGATTAGCGCCAGGCCAAAAACACCGTATTGCCAAACTGCAATATATATATATATATATATATATATATATATATATATATATATATATATATATATATATATATATATATATATATATATATATATATATATATATATATATATATATATATATATATATAGCGACAATAAATATCAAAAACGATTTGTATCATACCTGCTTAGACGGCAGTTCATTTAGAACACTGGGATTCGACACTAGAATATAGAATATTAGGATCCGAACCTGTGCCAGTAGCCTTATATCTAGACCACTAGGGTTTCTAACCTGTGTCTGACATCTAGAACACGAGATTTCTCACCTGTGCCCGTAGCTTGTATCTAGAATACTAAGGATTCTGTGTCTGCACCTTATATCTAGAGAGCTAACTAGGATTCTAACCTGTGTGATTAGGCTTACATCTAGGGCACTAGGATTCTAACCTGTGTGAGTAGGCTCACATCTAGGGCACTAGGATTCTAACCTGTGTGGGTAGGCTCACATCTAGGGCACTAGGATTCTAACCTGTGTGAGTAGGCTCACATCTAGGGCACTAGGATTCTAACCTGTGTGAGTAGGCTCACATCTAGGGCACTAGGATTCTAACCTGTGTGAGTAGGCTCACATCTAGGGCACTAGGATTCTAACCTGTGTGAGTAGGCTCACATCTAGGGCACTAGGATTCTAACCTGTGTGAGTAGGCTCACATCTAGGGCACTAGGATTTTCACATGTACCGGGAGCCTTCGTCACCTTCCCTACCAGAGAGGTCATAGAATGTAAGTGAAACATCAGCTTTAATAACCAACCAACACGGACCCAATATAATACCCTCGACCTTTATCTAGTCAGTAAGCCAGCCAACAGCAGAGAGTGCTCTCACCCACCTCCAGGTCGCTTAAATTCCCCTGACCCATACCCATAGCCACATTTAAATTCCCCTGACCCATACCCATAGCCACGCTTAAATTCCACTGACCCATACCCATAGCCACGCTTAATTCCCCCTTACCTATACCCATAGCCACGCTTAATTCCCCCTTACCTATACCCATAGCCACGCTTAATTCCCCCTTACCTATACCCATAGCCACGCTTAATTTCTAACCCCGATATAGCTACGCTTAGTTCCACTGACCTATACCTACAGATACGCTTGATCATAATGACCTATCATCATTCCCTTAACGTAAACACGCATTCAGCACATGTGGTTAATACAGCTGGGCCATCTGCCCGCTTTCGCAAGATAACGAGTCGGTGTGACGCTCTTGTGACGGCCTACCAGTAATGGCCTTTGTCATCTTCCCCCTCTCCTCCTCCTGTATTATCAATTCCTCGAAGTCACAAGCGGGCAATGAGCTCAAGTGAGGTCTCAGGGATTAGTCGTTTCTTCCCGATGCAGAGATGCCACAGTCGACGAGCGGAGAACAGGAGGAAAACAGATCGAGTTCGGAAGACTGTGTTGGGAAGGAGGAGGAAGGAAGTTGAGGGTAAACGTGAATGAAAAGCAAAGGTTATAAGGTTTAGGAAGGTAAAAGGACAGGTTAGTTGTGGATGCGAGCTTGCAGGGAAATAAAAATTGGGGGGAAGTAAGTGAAGTGTTTTAGATACCAGGGAGTGGACATGGCAGCGAATGGAACCAGGGAAGCGGAAATGAGTTATATAGGGTGCGTGAAGGGGGCCGAAGGTTTCAGATGCACTGAAAAAATGTTTTGGAAAGAGAAGTCGTTAACTTGGAGGGCGAAATTGAGTATGTTTGTAGATATGGCAATCTTAACAATGTTGTATGGATGCGAGGCATGGACTGTAAATTAGGTTGTGCGGAGGAGGGAGGATGTATTGAAATGGAAATGGTTGAGGACGATATATAGCGTGAGGTGGTTTGGTCAAGTAGTAAAAATGTAAAAGAAAGATACGTGGTAATAAAAAAGAGTGTGGTTGAGAGAGCAGAAGAGGGTGCACTGAAATGGTTTGGACATATGGAGAGAATAAGTGAGGTTGACAAAGAGGATATATGTATCAGAAGTGGAGGGAGCAAGTAGAGGAGGGAGACCCAGTTGGAGACGGAAGGATGGAGTGAAACAGATTTTCAGCAATCCAGGCCTGAACATGCAAGCGCGTGAAAGACGTGAACGGGATGGAGTAAAGTGAAACAATGGGGTATGTGGGGATCGACGTGCTTTCAGTGGACTGAACCAGGGTATGTGAAGCGGCGAGGGAATACCATGAAAAGGTCTGTGGGCCTGGCTGTGAATAATGGGCTGCCATTACACATAACAGATAAAGAATGGTTGTAAGCAAATGCGGGCTTTCTTTGTCTGTTCCCAGCGCTATCTCGCTAACGTAAGAAACTGCGATCAAATATGATAAAAGACAATTATATCAAAGCAAAAATAACCATATCAGGTACGTCATTTCTCTGTAAGTTTCACATGAACAAGTCAGGTCCAATATGGGAAAGCTGCTACCTCGTAAACAAACGTACAATGTGAACTCCAAATGTGAGTCAGCTGGCAGCAGGTGTACATAATGCAACATAACCCATTCAATACATTAGGACTTAATATACATATATACTTTAATACTCGTAGGGTTATCGACAAAATATGTATTTGGAGATTATTCCTAGCTGCAGGCGATTACTATTTGTGAGTATTTTTCGTGTGTTGGGGGAAAGTGTTTTACACCCATGTTGCTCCCCCTTCTTCGTATATATGTAACGGGGAGGAGGGGTGGAGGGCGTTCCGTTAGTGCATACACCAGATAATAACAAAGCACTTCCTGATATCAATACTCACTCCAGAACCTTTTCCATGACATCTGGACAACAGCGTCTTCACTAATAGCACCTTATACACAACAAATATCACTTAACTGAACCCGCAAATTACCAGGGGGTCAAACAGCAGTGGCGGCAGTCCTAGAATACTCCTCGACGCTCTCATTTCGATTCCTATTTCTCACTTATCAGGTATGATATCCCTACGTATTTGGTATTTCCATACACCTCCAATGTTAGATTGGATTGGATTATATAACTTAGGCGTATAAGCCAAGCACCAGAGCTCACCTCCAATGTTATTAAGTATATCAGTGGCCTGTAAATAAACACACGTCACCTCCCATCAGTAGTATGTTTACAATCTCGTGTCCTGTTTTATATCAGTCTCACTGTTCATCTCTCAAACTACTGTATACATCCTTGTGTAATCTTACGTTTCGCTTCTTAGTCTAATAAAGACTCAAATATCCCTGAACATACCTTTAAAGGTAAGATGAAGTGTCACTGCCGGATGAAGTGTCACTGCCCTCTTCAATCGTCCTGTTGTTGTGTACCAAAGGTCCCGGGCGACGCCAAGCGTTTGGAATGAAACATGAGAACTTCAAGTTTCCTTCCTCCACTATAGTTCTCTCCCTGGATTCTTCGGACTATCAATCATTCTGAATTTGCCTTCCTTTACACATAAATACGATGTATGTCGATGGTTTGAAGACCGATCTCGCGGGAACATTTGAGTGAATATATTTCTTTTTTCTAAATTGCATTGCATTTTTTACTTGTATATGATTTCAAAATAACCTAAGAGCTTTGTTGCATGGCATACACTG
The DNA here is from genome assembly GCF_036320965.1 of Panulirus ornatus. NCBI lineage: Eukaryota > Metazoa > Arthropoda > Malacostraca > Decapoda > Palinuridae > Panulirus > Panulirus ornatus. The sequence continues at coordinate 51,523,495 of NC_092232.1, forward strand.
CTTTACTGTGGTATTTTTTGCTAAATTTGACATACTTTGGAGTTTTGTTGTACCCAAATGTCGGGTTGGTCGGCAGAAGCCGTATAGTTACTCTTCTACTTATCCTTGAGGTATTATCATTTTCTTTGATGTACTAGAAATATCCACTAGAGAAAACGATTATTAGTATTACAAATTTTGTCTCATTTCTTTTAACAGTGGGCTCTGAAACCAATTGCGACCGGAGAACGACATGAATTGCCACTGGAACATAACACCAAATCATGGTCTTGTCTAAATACCCTCCCACTCCTGGCCTTGTAAAAATCATGTCTAAAGAAACCCTGCAAAAAATGGTACAACATCTTGATGTGAAAAAGATTCTTGAAATTCTGAGACTATATCCACTTTTTGCACCAAGTGGATAAATCTATCATATGCAAGACTGTCAGCTTAGGTGATGACTAAACTTTGTAACAATTCATGTCATTATCTGACCACTGGGGGCCTGACAGAGACTCTTTGTGACCTCTGTAATCCTTTTGCGTTGCCATTCACAGGATGAGCCTGGGGTGCATGATAAAGTAGCCACAAAATTAGAGAGGCTTTGTCTCTTCCCCTTTCACTTCTCCTCGCCTCTTAATGTCCTTTGAGACCCCTTCATTATAGTTCCTCTGTCAACGTTGCTACCATTGATATAAGCCAACAGATCCATTCACAATTTTCCTTACATTTCAACTTCACGTCAGCTAATGTGACTTAACAAATAAAAAACGATCTCTTGTAAGTCAACCTACTAACCTTGGACTGTGTGTCGTACTTACTCTTTCTACAGAAAAGATAATGTATTGTTAATAATGCTTGATACAAGTGCTTGTTAGCAGGGCGTTGTGTGAGGTGATGACCCATCCATCCAAATGATCCTGATCCTACTAGCACAGGGAATTTACAGTCCATATCGACATTATCAAGGTAACCCAAGGTTATATATATATATATATATATATATATATATATATATATATATATATAGCGTTCGTTGGAACCAGCCCTCCGTACTCGTTTGATCACACTGAACGAATTCTTTCAAACCGTCGTATGACAAGGGTACCTGGTGATCATACCAGGCTTTTCCCTAGTGTGGGGTTGTGGTTCTTACCCTTCCACCTACACTTATCTTCAGTCAGACGTTAGACACTGAGATGCCTCCCGACTCTTTTTCTTTCCTTCTACCACTAAACTCTTTGACCTCTCGACGCATACCTCTTATCTCCTTCAAAATCACTCCGCCTCCTTCGCCAACCCCACCAACCTCTCAGCCCATCAGTTCCACTCCCTCTAGTTCACTACTTGCCAGAAACCCTCCCTGATTCCTTGCAAACCCTTTCCCCGGACCGTTTTCAACCCAGGACCAGACACAATTCATCTAGAAAAATAATCTATCTATATGTCAGTATCTCTGACGCCTGTTCGAACTGGAACTCCCTCAAGGGGGTGGCTATGGCGATAAGAGTCTCCATAACTAAGGAACTCCAGTGCCGCTTCTTAGCCTTTATGCCTCACCCTTAACAAGCCACTGGCGGAGGGCAGCTCTAAGGCAGTGTTTGCAGGGGCTCCTACCCAATGTTCCTACCAACTCCTTCCTAATGCTTCTACCTAAATGTTCCTACCTACTACTCCTACCATTTTGCCAAAAGGAAGGGTTATTGTCGTGTTACGGATGACAAGGAGAGATTGTATGTTTGTGAACGGAATGCCAGCAGTCCATGTGTGGGTGAGGCAGAAAGAAAAGACAACTACCTGGGCGAGAGTAGTGCAACTTGACAACCACTGCAGTGCTGGCTCACTAAAGCAGATGTCAATAACCCTCCCTAGTCACTGGCTGCCTGCCAACTACTACCTACGATAATCCACGAGTGCAATGGTGCAAAAGCGGTTTGCATCAACCCAAATGCATAACTATTTTCGAATATAATAGATATTCAAAATGCTCAGCTACTACAATAATTGCCACCTGATAACCACCCTCCTTGAGTAAGTAGTCAGAAAAGTATTGTTGAGAGAGGGCTGTGGGTGTGCTGAAATAGTGTGGATATGTGGAGATGGAGGACAGACTGACTACAATGAATACAGATCAGAAGTGTAGGGAACAAGGAGGGGGAACCCAAAAAAGGACGACTTAGAGGGATTGTAGTGAAAGATGCCTTGGGTTATCGGAGACTGGGCACACACAAGGGTGTGGAGGGTGCATGGGATAGAAAGATTTGGAGCAAATTCACATACAGGGGACAACATGCTGGAATTGGACTAAACCAGAGTGTATGAAAAGATGAAGAAACTATGGAGGAGTTTGTGGGGACTGGCTGTGGATAAGGGACTCTGGATTTGGTGCATAATACTTGAGAGCTAGAGTGGATATAAGCAAGTGAGGCCATTCTTCATCGGTTTCTAATGCTGATGTGGGAAACAGTGAATAAGAATAAAGAATGCTCATTTCACTAACCACTTGCACTTTGCACACCTCCAAAATCAAACCATATCTGCCATCCTCTCACCTAACACATTCAAAATCCTTCACAATACTCCTTTCATTTCCTCTTCCCTTAAGTCTGTTTTTTACCACCTCCCCATCTGCCCCTTCACAGATGCTCCCATTTGCTACCTTCCACTCCCTAAACTATGAACCGCTTCCCACAACATTCACTTATTCTTACTGGAGTTTGATGATACTCACTCAATCCAACTCTGTCATCCTTTTCAGCCTCCTACTGCTTTCTCTTGCATATCTCCCATTCATTTACACTTCTTTCCTGCAAGAAGTGTCCAAACACAACTTTCTCTTCCATTAGCAATTCAAATGCGTCATTCTACTATTCACTACCCTTCCTCACTGCCCTCTTCCCACATACCACACACTTCTTTCACATGCACACTGTAGTGCCGCTTCCACAAATACCTCTCATTCTTTGCCCACTCAGTTACCATTTGAATAAGGCTAGACAATGACACAACAGGTGCAGCATACTGTGTGAGGGTGTTAAGGAAAGGGTAGTAAAGTGATAAGCATTTAATGTTAAATATATTCAAAAATACAATATACAATATATAGGATCTTTGGTGATCAAAATACACACATGAGCACATACAAAAATGCATCCTTTCAAGCACAAATGCAGGTAGCAGTTCTGAAATAGGTAAAATACTAATGTCTACACATTAATCCATTTGTATCAAATAAGTAATTTCTTGCACTTACAGCATAGTACTACTGTAAAATCTTCTTTAAATATTTTGGTCACTACAGATATCACATTCTAATGTCACAAATAAAACAGTAATGTTCATAACATTTAAAGAAAAATTCTGATAGCTGATTCAGTTTTACAGGAAATACCTAACAATATACAGACACTGGTTGTGTCTTAAAGTTCTACAAAGTTTAACATTCCAAGAAGAAGTCTTAGTGAGCACTAATGTGCATGAAGTAATAAGAAGTCAAATGAATACAAAAATTTTTGCACAGCAAGCAGTATCCTACATGTTACACAGTTCAAATAATGCCCCTCTTAAGTTCATAACAGCTAACAAAATACCATCAATTGTTAATTTTCTGTATCAAATTACATTTCACTTATGCCACCCACACATTGTCACAGCACCTTCTTCCTTCCTGAAAGCAAGTCCATAACAACAGCTGCCCAGCTAAATACCATTTCCTTACCTAAAGTTTTCTATACTTATACAAGTTCTGTCAACATAGTTTTCATTCATAAACTAATACAGGGTATCAACAACTTAATTTCTTCAGACATTTTCAGGTCTTGGAACTCTCTTCAACTAATGACAATTTTACCAAAGTCTGAAGTTCATTTACATAAAAAAAAATGGAATTATCAACTTCAGTTCTCACAATCTCTTTTTCTTACATTTACTATCTTTGAATTCCTAAGATTTGACATATACTTGGCCCAAATTACATTTCTAACACTAGCACACACACTGTAAATTACCAGAAAGTCAGTTATGTATAAAACACTAACTCACCGGCTTGGTAACTTCCTAGAGGAAGCATCAGCTTGTCCACAGCTCTGACATGACAGTGACCACAGGTTAGCATACCATAGTGAGAAACTTTTACCTAACTCAGCCCAACTTTGAGATCATATACATTTCCACAAGCTGGGGAGCCATTTTACTAACCCTCTGTCATGGTGTCACCTAAGTAATACACAGCAATACAAAAAATGGAATGTAATTTAAATATTTATCACAAAATTGAAACAAGAGTTTTCCTCACTTTCCATAAGGGGTAAATATCTCATAATCTATAACAGTGAAATTGTAATCACTCATAAGGGTGTTACATGATGCATTTTCACCATCATACGAATGTGGAAGATTTGAATAACTTTCAAGATTCTGATTGCAATTTCCAGCAATGAAGAGATCAGCTCCAGCTCCAAATATGGGTCCACAACTGAAAGTAGAAAATATCAAAACACTAGAAGAGAAATTTTCAATTTCAAGCAACTGAAATACCTGAAAGAGAATGCGCATAAGCTACTCCAAAATGAATGTGGGAAGGAGTGTCTCATGTTTATGCCTACTATATACTTATGCTGACGGCTTAGCTATGTGTGGCTGTCAGTGATGGTAGGAATAAGGAATAGGCAGTGAAAATGATTCAGTGTATATCTAAAGAAGAATTCACCTTGATTTAACATGTGATTCCTGGGTTCTTTTCTACTCACACTTCAGGCTGTGCCCAAACTCTCCTACTGATTAAGGAACTCATTATTCCTACAGAGTAAATTGAATAATCATTAACCCTGATTCTAGCTTAAACACATCATATGACCTTTTCTGCTTAATTAGAATATCTAGCTATCAAAATGTAATTATACTGACAGTCCTTTCCATCAAAGGTAAATTTAGGTAAAAGCTGTATTCTACTATTCTTCAAATTTAAAAACTCAAATAATGTACCAAGATCTATTCTTAATATGTCAAAAACATAAGTCTAGTACTTACTCAGGATGGTAACATATTGCGAACATCTTTTTGACGACTGGAAATTTAGCAGGTGGAATGTCTTGGTTATTGACAAGGGTGAAAAGAAATGCCTTATCTGATGCCACATAACGACCCTTCATGGTAGTCTTACCCCATGGAACATCACTGAAGCCCCCACAAATTTCACCATGCTGACCCTATTTTGGTTAGAGATTTTCAGTTACATATCAAGGATTATTTCCAAGTCCCTTATTAGCTCATAACTAAAAATTCATGACTTTAGATGTAAAAGATGTCCCAAAACAGGAAGGAAATAGTATCTGTGCTACTACAGGGAAAGAAATGAACTCTGTATTAAGATAGAAAGTGCAATAATATCTACATTAAGAGAAGGAGGGATATTCTCCCAATGATTAAACAAGAACAAGAATGGACCTTGTTTTCAGAGAAGGAAAATGGATTTTATATTATGAAAAAGTGAATGGCATCTTTCTTAAAAAGAGGAAGGGAATGGTCTCTGCATTAAGACAAGGAAAGAAATGACTTTTGCATAAAGATGAGGGATACTGTGATAAGACAAGAATGGGGATGGCCTATGTATAGGGATCAGGAAGGCCTCAGATTCTGTGTTAAGACAAGAAGGGAAAAGGAATCTATGTTAAGACAAGATGATTGTACTATGGTGTTGAAAAAAATGAGGGGAGGGACTCTCTTTAAAGATAAGAAGGGAAATGGTTTCTATGTTAAGACAAGGAGCATAATGGACTCTGTATTAAGATTGGGATTGCAATGAAATATGTGATATAACAAGGTGGGATACTGACTCAACACATTGATAAGAACAGAAATGGACTTTGAAGAGAATATGCATTTAGACAAGGACAGAAATGGGCTCTGTGTAAAGACAAAGTGAACAGACTCTGTTTTAAGATAAGAATGAAAATGGATTCTGTTAAACCCATTTCTTATCTTTTCCTTTCATATCTTCACCCTTCCTCTAACTCCTACCTGTACTCTAACAAATATCATATTCTCCAAAGTTTGTGCACTCATCTTCATATCAAATTCAACTACTGTTTTAACCTTTTCTTCATACTTTATGCATTTTTCTTTTTAGCCTGTTCCTGGTACCTCATTCCCTCCAAATCTCCTAAACAATATTTAGTAACTGAAACTGTGTCTCATACCTTCATTACAAGTTATTAGCAAGTACACAATAATAATATTCCTAACTCTTTCCATTCTATTTCTTCTCTCATATGCATTTTCTGTAATATTCTGTATATACCTCAGGTGAGGTATATACTTCATTTTTCCAGTTCTATATGTCTGGGATGCACAAATCATTAGTCCTTGAAATGGTTTCCCCTGCCTTGAAGTTAAATACATGGCCATTAATGCCTCTAATGAGATCCTAATCATTATTTCCAGACTTCAGCTTAATACCTTTCCATATACTGGTCAGTATACATGGAGACGTCAAAAAAGGCTGTGTGAGATCTATGCCCTCAATTAAGTAATAACTAATTCTGAAACTGTGTCTCTCATACAAGATAACATGTATTACTTAAGAAAGCCATAAGTAATAATATTTGTTTCTAACAAAAACTTACAAACATACCGCATATCTCATTATATATACCTGAAAATACTCTATGAGTACCTCATATGCCTGGCAGTAAAGTAGCATAAGTTAATGGATGAGTAGCAGATGTAAAGATCGTCTCATCAAATTGAGTTTTCAATTGTTTCCTTAAAATCTGGTTCCAATCTATTGTAATGACAAACAAGTTATCTTTTTTAGAATATATAAGAACATCCTGCACACAGAGTGCTCCTGGATAATATGACAGCTATTGCGAGAGGATTAAACAATCATTATCATTACATGTTTTCTTCCTATGCCTCAACTTCCTACCAGAACCTCCATTTCACTCTCTTTTAAATTACCACTTTGCCACATTATGCTAAACCTCCAAATACACTGCAATAAATGATCATACATTCCCATCAATTTAGCTGTCACATAAGGTAGGAAATAATTGAGTATTAATAAAAATGACACTAACTAATCAAAATATTTAAGGCATGCATTGGCAAACATCATTAAACGAAACTACAAAGAAAAATCAATCCCTTATAAAGTCACACAGCTAACCATAACTATAGTGTAGGTTGGAGCAACACCATCACAGTGGCGGTGGAAAGCATCAGCAGAATAGCCGTGAGTAGAAGCTCTGTACACAAGACGCCACATCTGTTTATTGACACCATACCAACTGTTCAATACACGCTGCAAGGACATTTTTTCCTGTAAAGAAAAGAAAAAATATATATACAAAAATATACATATATAGTTTGACAATATATGATCACATTAGTCCATGATGATAATGATGAAGGTGAAATCAAACTTCAGTAGAAGCTCAGATAATTCCCTTTCACAGTATTCTACAAGACACAACATGTGGAGGACTGTCATTACAAGCACTTATTTACATCTGCTGAAGACAGCATGGTGAGGCATCTCTCTGGGAAGGTGGAAGCATCTGCCTTATTTTGGCTTGCTTTTCCACTGTTTTCTTAACCCTCCATATGAGAAGTGAGGATGAATAAGATAGTGATTACTATGCAGACACATGGCAAGGGAAGTGACAGTCATGTGTCTGTCATTTGTGATACAGTACAGGGTTTGTTGCATGGAATTGCTTTAAAATTCAAGGTTATGGGACAGTGAAGGTTGGATTCATGTCTTCAGGGGGTTAAGAGGGGTGATGGTGGATAGCCACAGGACTTCAGACATTCTACTCTGAGTGAGCTAATGTTCCAAATGCAAAGAATGCTGTATGTCTGTTGTGTCAAGAGTGCTGTGACATGACTGTCATGTATATATGAGAGGCCTTTCATACTAGTGTCTGCAAGACATTGAAAGGTGGTCACAAAGGAAGATATTGAAGAGAGTTGGAGATGGAGCTGCTCCCTCCTTAATCACTTCTGGTTCAAACTCTGAAAACATTACAGCTCACATTTGTATAGCAGTACTTACATTAATGAGAATCTGTGATCCAGCAAATAGTTTGAGAGAAACACGAGGCTGCAGTCTTTTATCTTCATTAGTCGTGTTATCCTTGAATTTGTTGGGAAGTGCTGCATAGCGGTAACGTTCTAATGAAAGCTCCATAGGCACTGCCCCTGTTGGCTCTACTTCTTCAGCAAACACTTGACTATCTGAAATTTGCATCATTTAGAAGTAAATGAGTCATACTAATATATCAGCAATTTCTCTGCCAAATACACAGATAATGAAAGTCATCTGAATCCCTGATAATTAAAAAAATATTGGATCCCATTTCCAAAAAAGCTTTCTAACATAACTCTGTCTATTGGTCAGACCAAGTGAAGCAGCTGTGGACAAAGGTGCATATGATCAAGGTCAGATGTGCAAACCCTGTGGTCATGCACAACAGCATGCACCATTCTTCCATTATCAAAGTGATTTGACAATTTTCCTCCATAAATTGATGATCTTGTAAAGGCTCATGTGCTGATCAAACAATAAAAAGAAAGAAAAAAATGCTTTTCAAATGACCTGAAAAACATACTTCTCTAATGGCACCTATTTCTGCTTGGAAAGAAGGATAGCACTTATATAATCCTCATCAAGCATTCTAATCATCCATAAAACTTACATTCAGATAACAAAAATTCTAATAAACACTTCTACTTGCTGGTTAAGCTATAATGTAAGAGATGATGTTGCTTGTTTGACCAACAAAACACAAATACATGAACGGAAAAAAAAGCTGTTTTGATACTATACAGTATTCTAACTACACATCTGCCTATCTATCTATTTATCTATATCTCTGACACCAATTCCCTTCGAAAACTCCTCAAGGCAAGGCCATAGCAAAAGAACCTCCATAACTGATCTCCATTGCCACTTCTTAGCCTTTGATGCCTAACTCTTAACAGGGCACTAAAAAAGGGCAACTCTAGCACAGACTATACAGTATTCAGGACATAAAATACAAATAAAGAAATGACAAAGAGGAAAACAGAGGCTGGGGCAAGGGAAGACACATAACATCTAGAATATTCATAAAAATAAGATATGAACACTGCAACTACTATACAATCAATTTTTATAAATGTACACATCCTGAGAGCTTACCAATGAGTAAAAGTCGCACATGATTAATGACTCCTTGTAATTGTTGACACACACGTAACCTTTCTTCCTCAGTCCAGTGTGCAGTGGGCTGTGTAACACCTGCTCCATATTTGGCCCAGTTTAACACTCCACGCCATACATCCTCCTCTTCTAGGGCAAGCTACAGAAAACAATAAAATTTCATAACACAAGATTAAATGGATCTAACAAAACTTGAGTTACTCACCTTAGCAATGCTTAACTGTCCTTCCACTTCTCTTTGATTTCTACTTTTGTTTTTGTCTTCTCCAATCAGCAGTAAATCACTTGGCCATGTTACTTGTTAAACCATTACCACAGAAAAATAAAGAAATCACAAGTATTCTACTTCATGAATCGTTACAATGACCATATTCACTCGATTTTCCTACACATCAGTCCACCATACAAACTCCCTATCATTCTGCAAAGGGAATTTATTCCTACACTTCTACTACTTGCCTCTGATTCTGCTTGTTTTTCTATAAAAATTTTGATGAGCCAACTTGGTACACAAACTCAGTAAGATTTGCAATAGCTGATTTAGATATGCAAAATACTATTTGTTAACAACCTCTATCTATCTATCATCATTATGTCCATCCTCAATTCCAGCCTCTACAATTGCTCATTCATATCCTTAACTCAGGCCCAGTACATCAAAGTAAAGTATGAGCTTTCACACTTCAACCATAAAAACATTTACATTATCATAATGATACCACATATTCATTTCAGTCCACTTACCAAACCATCACTTACTCTGAAACAAGCACTATTTCTGTTATGAAACCCCTAAACAACTTTTAGAAGTTTTCCTTGAACACCAAATATGGTTAAAACTTCTGTTACCTTTCCTTATCATTTCATCATACACATTTTTAAAATGCATAAACTGTATAAAGTTTCATTTTCTCTAAAATATTCTTTACTACTGATACTTGTCAATGTGCAAAATCTCAGTTACACATGGTCTTTCTTTCCTTTATACATTCTATTTTTCCCCAAGAGGGGGTTCACTAATTGTGCTGTCTGAGTAATGGGACATGCTCAAACAGTGTTTGAAGTGTTGTAGTGATGGGTGGTGTCCAGTATGTGAGTGAGAGTGTGACTCGTATTTGTCTAAGGAGTGTGGTTTCTGGTGGGCTGTTGCCCCTCACCATATGCAAGGCTGCAAAAGCCTAAACTGGCATAGTAACGAGATGTAACTCTTATGTTTGCAGGACAGGCCACAAAGGATAGTAACAAGATATTCTATCAGAGACAGAGCAAAGTAAATCTCTGCTGGTATTAATGTTTTGTGAAAGTTTCAGTTGTTAGCTCCACCCCACCCTCACAGTTTCTTAAAACTCACAAAGGCAAGATCGTACATGGGATATTGCTATACTGCAGGAAATACATTATAGCAACCTAATCTACAGTACATTTATATCTTTTCACTACCTCAAGTCTTCAACATAAGTTTCCATACAATGGATATTGTAATTTTTGAAATTCTGTATAGAAACACCTAGAAAAAAATTAAACACAGATATTAATGGACAATAACCCCTTCCATTATCAGGATAACAAGAGAACATATAGAAATTAGCAATAAAATAAAATTTTGGCAAGACTGTTTCAAATATATGCACAGGATATATGATTCATTCATATCTATCAATAAAAAGTATACTCTTCAGAATTACTCACATTATCAGAGGAAATAAGCCTGATGAGTGCTTCACGGGAAAGATTAAGAAAAGATGTAGTCTGCATGCACTCCAGTGCATTTTCCCCAATGTATGCTACACATCGGTCAACAAAAGATCGACTACCTTTACTCCCTAAAAACAGTAATCCAAAAGATAAGAACAAAGTCAATTCATCAGCAGAAACCTAAGCTTTTATTCAAATATATATCATTAAAATATAATCAGCTCTATAATATGTTTGAAAACACCTACTTTATAATGCCTATTGTGTTTCACTGAAATATCATTATCATCATGCACTGCAAAAACATTAATCAGTTGTACATACTTCTGCATGGCCATAACAGGTTGGACTATGAGTCTGTGTGTTGGTGTTGGGATTTAAAAACTAATTTTGTGAATGGTTTGCACGATGAGGAAGATTGTCTCCATGAAACACATAGTGCACCATGCAGAGGAAAAAACTTGTTAAATAAAATAATCTGAACTCCTACAGAATAGCGATTTCACTTTCATAACTATCATTACATTTTACAGTGATCATCATATCAACATGTATGTGTCTGTATATGTGTGTGCATACTTATGTATAGGGAGGATAATGATCCAAAACATGCTCCACTTGTTTTATGGGCTCCTGATTAGCTGATTTATTCAAAACAGATACCTAGTTCTGCAAAAATAGTTAGACATTCTACATCAATCTCCAACTACCCTAGGTGTACAGGATTAACAAGCATATGATCCTCATGTTCTGCTGAATGCAAGGAACATACATACCTCCAGTGCGCTGCTCCATCTTCAGAGCTGCCATAAGAAATGTACATGCATTATGTGGTGTCATAGTAGTGGCAATGTGGTCCTCACAGTGCTGACAAAGTTCTTCTAAACCCAGGTCATGACCAACACCATACACCTCGAACACACCACTGTCATTCATCACCACCTAATAAAGAATTTCAAAATTGAACAGGACTACAGAGTAACTGCATAGAAAGTTCATGTCACATCTCTCTCTGAGTTAACATGAAGTGCAAAAAGAGGTATTAAAAAATGTCTTTTTTTAATTATTTGAATACAAGGTTTTCAAAGTTTAGAAGAAAAAATGAAACTTTCATCAGCATCACATTTTTTTCATAAATGGAAAGGTTCAGACTACATTATCTGAGAAAGACAGAAGTAAGTGATTCAAGTGTGACAACTGAATGCCGTGATGTAATATTAAAGTACTCCATAACACTATCTCAAATTCTACAGATGACACTAATTTGCAAAATGAACTTAAATCCTATTCCTTAAGACAGATTTCCTGATCAAGACACAAATCATAAAATCATTCTTTTATAAAAGGCTATAGAATCAACAACTATAAATGGGGTAACTCTATAAAAAGATTCAATATTAGGATGACAAAAACAAAAATAATTACCTTGCCAGTGTAGATATAATTAATTACTTGTCTGAAGATGTTAGGCTGATACTGTGGAAGGCGAATGGTAGTATGTGGACTCCCAGGTGTCACCGTGCTGCCAGGTATTACACACACCTCACCACCAGATGCTTCTACAAAACTTTTACACCTGGCAATAAGAGATTCTCTTAGCATATGCAGAAATATGCTTTGCATTACCCTACATATAAAGCCTTTGACACAGCCTTTGTCATCCAGGAGAAATGTAGTGTATGGCCTTTTTCCATGAAATGATTCTTTTCTCTGTCAAATCTATGTACTTAAATACCATCTGTTAATCTTCTTATGTTGCATCCCTCAGCTTCAATAATGCTTTTCAATTGGTCAGAAAAACTGCAAATTCCCCAACCACCTTTAAAGTGTGAAGGTTTCCACATGTTAAAAACCTGTCCAACCATCCCTTACTTGCTGTGAAGGGATCACTTTCCTTTTGAAAAAGATCTTTAAAAACTAATCCCTAATACAGGCAACACTTGAGATATGCCTTGGTTCACTACCAGCATCTTTTCTGCTTTTCCAAGCTAAGGAATTCTTATTCTTATCATTAAGGCAGGGGAGAAAGAATACTGCACACACATTCCTTTTGTATCATAGAAAGCAACTAAGAGGGGCTGTAGCAGGTGGCTGTAAATCATCCCTTCCTGTATTACTTTTCAACAGAAGAAACAGAGCAAGGAACCAAGTGAAGAATTTTCCCTCTAAGGCTCTGTCATCTGTTTTTGAAGCTACCTCGCTTACACTCAAAATGGCGAGCATATATAGAAAACAAAATCAACACCTCTACTAAGAGATATGATGAGTTTATCACTGAGTTCCTTATCTTTTAAGCATTCTTCTCAATAGCACATATTGCACTCTCCCTAAAATAAAAAGCACAACCTACTACAAATACACCTTTAATTATATCATCTCACCTTAATATTTCTCTATATTTCTAACATTAAAGTACTTCACTCCATTGATAGATAAGTAAAGTGGTTAGGATATGCAACAAAATGCTGCTCAGACAACACTCAACAAAAGTTAACAGGGCTGTCAAATCCACACATTACAAGATGAGGGCAAGTAGCGAAGGTCTGCATGCACCAACTTATTATAGAATCCTACATGAGGCAGCATGTGCATTGCATCACATGGCTATTTGCTCACTACTTCACATGCTCCCACAAGGCCTCATGTGCATCAATTGCACTGTATAGTCCACATGCTACTACACTGGTTGCAAGAGCTTCACACATCCAATCTGGTAAATGACATACTTGTGTTTTTCTCACAAAACCAGGAGAATGGTAGAAATATTCATCGCATAATAACGAAAGGTTTAGGTTTGTAAATCACATACAAATATACAGTCTTAAAATAGTGACTAATGCACACATATGTACATCATTCTCATACACTAAATAATAAACATCAAAAAGAAAAAGGATATTGGTCCACGGGATGGCAACAATATGTCTATTAGCATCAAATTCTGACAGCACATAATCCTACAAAACTGATATCTGTTAGGACGGAAGTAGGTCAATAATGTCAGTCCAACAGCAGTTGCAGACTGGGCAAGGGCATGCCTAAACCAAGCAAAGCGCCACAATCACAATCAAGTGTTTAGCAAAGGGTGAGTGAAGGCTAGCACTTCCTCACCAGAAATACTAAGTGGTTCTAACCCTTTCATTTCAAGCAGATATATCTAAAGCTTGCAGCAGACCACAAGAGAGAATGATCTTCAGTTTCTTGCTATGACCTAAAGAGTCAAAAAGAGAAATTTCAAATGATAAAAGTGCATAAATGAGAGCCATTTTATAGTAATGGAGAAAAAAGAGGTACAGTAAACTACTCCAAAGCCAAGAAATCTCACCTCTAAATATGACTTGAGTATGCATTTTACTGACTGACATCACATCACCTCATCAATGAGCAAAGTAATAACATATTTTTTCTCCAATCTGAACATTCAACTAATTACTCAATCCACAGTTACTAGCACCTTCAGTACCTTTTCCTATCTTTTTATGCATAACTGAGCAGTCATCATCAAAATACTGTTTACAGATCACTAAAAAAGATATCTTTGACAATATAATCATCTAATCCCTTAAAAGTGAGGAAGTCCCTGTGATACAGCGCTGGTGGCTGATTCATGTGAGAAACTGCAGAAGCTGGTGACTGAGTTTGGTAAAGTGAGTGAAAGAAGAAAGTTAAGAGTAAATGTGAATAAGAGCAAGGTTATTAGGTACAGTAGGGTTGAGGGTCAAGTCAATTGGGAGGTAAGTTTGAATGGAGAAAAACTGGAGGAAGTAAAGTGTTTTAGATATCTGGAAGTGGATCTGGCAGCAGATGGAACCATGGAAGTGGAAGTGAATCATAGGGTGGGGGAGGGGGCGAAAATCCTGGGAGCCTTGAAGAATGTGTGGAAGTCGAGAACATTATCTCAGAAAGCAAAAATGGCTATGTCTGAAGGAATAGTGGTTCCAACAATGTTGAATGATTGCGAGGCATGGGCTATGGATAGAGTTGTGCGCAGGAGGGTGGATGTGCTGGAAATGAGATGTTTGAGGACAATATGTGGTGTGAGGTGGCTTGATCAAGTAAGTAATGTAAGGGTAAGAGAGATGTGTGGAAATAAAAAGAGCATGGTTGAGAGAGCAGAAGAGGGTGTTTTGAAATGGTTTGGTCACATGGAGAGAATGAGTGAGGAAAGATTGACCAATAGGATATATGTGTCGGAGGTGGAGGGAATGAGAAGTGGGAGACCAAATTGGAGGTGGAAAGATGGAGTGAAAAAGATTTTGAGTGATAGGGGCCTGAACATGCAGGAGGGTGAAAGGCGGGCAAGGAATAGAGTAAATTGGATCGATGTGGTATACCGGGGTCGACGTGCTGTCAATGGATTGAATCAGGGCATGTGAAGCGTCTGGGGTAAACCATGGAAAGTTCTGTGGGGCCTGGATGTGGAAAGGGAGCTGTGGTTTCGGGCATTATTACATAACAGCTAGAGACTGAGTGTGAACGAATGGGGCCTTTGTTGTCTTTTCCTAGCGCTACCTCGCACACATGAGGGGGAGGGGGATGTTATTCCATGTGTGGCGAGGTGGCGATGGGAATATAAAAGGCAGACAGTATGAATTATGTACATGTGTATATATGTATATGTCTGTGTGTGTATATATATGTGTACATTGAGATGTATAGGTATGTATATTTGCGTGTGTGGACGTGTATGTATATACATGTGTATGGAGGTGGGTTGGGCCATTTCTTTCGTCTGTTTCCTTGCGCTACCTCACAAACGCGGGAGACAGCGACAAAGCAAAATAAATAAATAAATATAATAAACATAACACAAAGCTAAGCATATCAATGTTTAAGGAAGCTGAATTTTGTAAAACTGTACATAAGAGAAAAGGATTAGCAATACCTTGCTTTAAGGATGAGTTTATGTGCAGCTATGTGAGTCTCTTCACGACCAACAACAAAAATGATATCTGCCGAGTCTTTGTCTTCCAGTAAGTGCTGAAGATCCTCCAGGAGCCTTGATACTCCAACTAAAGACTTATCTGAGAAGTGAAGACCACCTCCTACACGGGTCCCCATGCTGTAAATACATATATCATTGGTCCTAAAACATACATGAAATCATAAAGATAATCACAATAGCAGTAATAACTATAATAATGATAAGAGTAAATAATATGAAAACATTAATAAAAAACAATGTTAACGATAATGATAATAATGATAAAATAATAATAATCTTTTTCCATATACTTATTTGCCATTTCTCCTAATAGCCGCATAATGCCAGGAGGAAACATAGAACGGCTTTATCATACATCTACAGTATATACATAAGTAGGGAAATTTTGACGATAACATCAACATCTATACAAACTCTGTTATACCTCCAACCCCAATGCCTGTAGAGCAATTCAACATGAAACGTCCTGTTAATGACTTCAGGACCCATACAGCTCCCCTCCCATACTCCACCTCAGAACTAGCTTTGAAGTTGTGGAAGGTAATCACAGTTTGTAAACCTATGGGTGGAGATGCTACCCCAGGCACCTTATACATATTCATTTGGGTAAAGTGGTTGAAGAGTTGATATCAAATGGTAATGTACCAGTTTTGGGAGACCATATGAATAACTTCAAGGATTTGGCTGAAATATATACACCAAAGGACTCCAGCCCTTTTTCTACCTTACATACCGTACTTATCTAACACTAGTCTCTCAGAAGCTACAATCCATCTCTCCCAAATCTTGAAGGCCAATTGTCAATTACATGGACTAGCAAGTCACTTGCTTGCTATAGAATGAAATATCAACTTTATAAAGTGATCACAGCACACGGTCAAATCAACAGAATAAGAAAGACATACGAACCAGGAACACATTTCACTGGGCAAAAAACGATATTTCTCCAGCTTTCTATATAATAAACTCATATCAGCTCCTTAAAGAAAATAAATAATTAGGATATATCAACATTTAAGAGCTATTTTCTTAACATGAAATCGTCGCTTGAAAAAAATGTACACATTTTCTTATGTACCCATCACATCACGCCCCTTTTCTCACAAAGATTCATGATTAAAAAGCAAAGTCTCACACCATCAATATCCTCTGTGAAGAGATAATAAAAGTTACCTGTAATGTAGTTTATGATATGAAAACTAAAGAGCTGTACAGCCTTCCAAGTTCCACCAGTAAGCAGAGAGCGGAGATCAGTGGTGTACCCGCACGATCGGGGACGCGTTACCTGGACGTAAACAAACAGCTATATAGACGAAATGACCAGCCACTCTGTCAAAATAGGATTCAGTCGTCCAAATATCTATACTTGGTAGGATTCGGTCGCAGAATGTCCCTCTTAAGAGTGTTTCTATCTAAGGATCTCTGCTAGCTTGAGAATGACATGTTTGACGTAACAGTGGACAGACACATTGCTCTAGTTCAAGTTAGGAGCACAGCAAGAAGAGGAGCGATAGGAATTTAATGATCGCCGTCACTGAGCATCCGAGAGAGATTTTAGTTTTAAGCATTTGTTTTGAATGTAAAAATGAAGTGACCACCCACACAGATTCCATTTTCCTATAAGTGTATTTAACAACTTAAAAGGTTCTGTAAGAGGAGCCCATAGGGGTTTTAGTTATGTATATGGGTGCATGATGTCTAATGGTATACCTAGATGTCAGAATTATCTGTATGGTAAAAAAAGAAGGATGGGAGTCAAAAACAAACGGCCTCATTTTACGAATGTATTTCTTTGATACATATATTCATGTTTAATGTTTCATCTATACCGAAAGTTATCATGTACAATGATTTTTGGAATTTTTTTTTTCGAAAATGTGTTGCTTTCTACACAAAATGACCACTGCTCCAACATAAGTTATATTCGCACCTGAATCTGCCACCAATGCCGTCATCAGCAAAGAGCAACTAACCAACATCCTAAGCCCTCTCATCCCAACAGACTGCATACTCGCCCCTCTCTCTGAATCTCACATTTACCTTCCTCGCCATCCCATCCATAAACAAACTAAAAAAAAAACCATGGGGACTTCACACACACCTGCCTCAGACGAACCTTCACTCTCCTTCCACTCGCACACAAACCTTACACACCCTAGATAAAACCCTACCATATGCTTTATCCAGATATATTAATGCCACCTATAAATCCGTCCGTTTCTTTAGGTATTTGTCTCATACATTCTTTCAAGTAAACACCCGATCCACACATTATCTAACACCTCTGAGACCAGTGTTCCTACACAATCTGATGCTCTCTACATGTCTTTCTCCTCTCAATCACTACTTTCCTCTACAACTTACCATGGAAAACTCAACATACTTATGTTTTTGTATTTTGAACATTCACCCTTATCCCTCTTGCCTTTATACAGATGCACTATTCGTGCATTATGCCAATCGTAAGGCACCTTACCATGATCCATACATACAGTGAAAATTCTAACCAGTCAACAAACACAGTCATCCCCTTTGTTAAGAAGTTTAACTGCAATACCATCCACTCTAACCACCTTACCACAATTCATCTTATGTAAAGCTTTCACCTCCTTTTCTCTCTTCACCAAACCACTCTCCATGACTCTCACTTCACGTACCACCTCGACCCAAATACCCTATATCTGTCATCCTATCATCATACACATTCAATAGTCCTTCAAAACACTCACTCACATCTCACTTCATCACTACCTGTTACCACTTCTCCTTTTACCCCTTTTACTGTCATTGTTTTCTTGTGTAACGCACATATTAACCTTCCAAAACATTTTATTCTGCCTCTCACCCCAACACCTTTGTCTTGACCTTCCTACCCTTTCTCTTATACATCCCCTAATCATTTGTATTCCTTTCCTCTAAGTTCCACCCAAATGGTTCTCTTTTCTCTTTCACTAGCAACATTATTTCTTCATTCCACCACTCCACTCATTACCCTTTCTAATCTGCCCACCTTCCACCTTTTGCATGCCACGTGCATCTCTCACACATGCCAGCACTGCTTCCCTAAATATCTCCCATTCCTCACACACTGCCCTAGTTTCATTTACACTTCTTTACCTTTTGCCACTCTACACTCAATCTTCCAGGTATTTCTTCACACAAGTCTCTTCCAAGCTCACTTACTCTCTTCTCACTGATAATGTTTCCTCTTTTCTGAAAACCTCTACATACCTTTATCCTCACTTCCACAAGATAGTGATCACACGACCCACCAGCTGCCCACTTGGAACATTTGTAACCAAAAGTCTCTTTTACATGACTATCAATAGATATTTACTCCAATAATATTCACTGACCATATTTCCTACTCACATACGTATACTTGTATATGTCCCTCTTATAAAACCAGATACTCCCAATCACCAGTCCTTCTTCAGCACCCATCTCCACAAATTGTTCACTATTTCCATATGTAGCAATGTAATGTGATTGTTGCATGCTTCAGATCCTCAAACAATACATGAAATTTTCCTTTTCCTATCTATCTATATCTCTGATACCCATTCCTTCTGGGAACTTACATCAAAGAGGTGGCCACAACAAAAGTCTCCACTTACCCCTGTCCTTCCATGCCTACTTCATGAACACCATTCCATGCTTTCTCTCACCATTTCTCTCCCTCCAGTGCTTTTCTATTCTATTTTCCCATGTCACAGGTGCTCTTTCTCTCTCACTAAACCCTTTAATTGTATTGTCATACTCACTCCTTGTAAACTCACCATCTTGCATTCTTTCCACAGGCCTAAACCATCTTGAAGTATTATGATTTGCCCACTTTACCACTGCACAATTCATTCCATCTAGCTATATCACAAGCTCCTCTCAAATAGCGTATTTCCCCAGCCTGGATTCTTAGCCTCTGTGACTCATTTCATGTCCACGTATCAGCTGCATAGGTTTGTTTAAGAAAAATTATGCTGTCCCTTAATCCTTCCTCACTTCCATATATAGTTACACCTTTACCCTTATTCTGATGAGGGACCCAATGACTCTTCTATCCTGTACTGCTCTCTTCCTTCTCTCTCCTTCCATATTGCTAAACATACCCAAAGTAGCTCCTAAATACTTAAATTTCTTTATATTTGAGACATATGTTTCAAAACCTTAATAAGCTCTGCAGTCTCATAATTGTACACATGAAAATCAACACAACACACCCTCATACATATATATCGAATGACAGATATTTGGGAATTTTCAGGTACAAGTACAGAATCTGTTGATGTTTACAGTTTTGCTATTTGTATGGTAAACTATCAGTCAATATTGTTATTTTCTGTCATGGTCTTGTCATTCACCATGAAAATGTCGAGTCTTTGTGTGGAGATATGTAGAGACAGAGGGTGGTTACACCAAATATTAATAAAAGTGAATGCCTAATATTGTTTACCTTGCAATAAATAAATATACTCTTATATTCAGTAAATGTATGATTCACAAATGTTAAGACTGAGTTCTGTCAACATATCATTTCATACATTCAATGCAACAAAAATACATCCAACATGAACAGAATGGCACCCATGCACAGCTTTTAATCTACTTTCTCAATTATCCATTTCAATTTGGTATTTGGTTTCAGAAGTCCCCAATATTCTATTAGGATTTCTTATTTCATAACATGAATTACAATCAAGGTATGTTAAAATGCTGTTATACTGTAATGCAAGCATTATTAAGACATATATGTTTCCAATTTTAAGTTGTTACACAACTTTATTATAATCCCTTGTTTTCATTTGCAATTATGTTAATATACCCACTTAGATAGCATGCTAAAGAAACTTGTATTATGGCAAATGACAGGAAATGTCACTAGTAATCCATATCTCACTATATTTGGAAAGCAGGGCTACCAAGGTGTGTGTGGCAAGACCCTAGAACATGTCAAATGCCATAGTCCATTACGCCATATTGTCTGATTAAATAATTTCTTGATCGTGTACATTCAGCAAACTTATACCTCTTTAATAATCACTTTTGTTCCTCTTGCATTTACACAATGGCTCTCTCTCCTTGTCTTTATATGTAACAAAATGCTGATTGGGTTAACAGTATCTAAACATTATTTAATTGTATACTTGCAAGCTTTACTGCTTGATGTGTATTTATGATATTCCCTTCATACTATGTTTCAGGTTTTATCCAGTTCCTTTTCATGGTTGTTTTCATACAGTGCATTCTCTTTGTAGCTTTTTCTTATGATAAAGTGTCAGGATTAACTGACCTATCTTCTCAACTTTGTTAATTAGTTCAACCTGACAACCTCTTTACTTTTCCAGCCTGTCTTTTCTCCACTTCAATAAATGCTCCTTAGTAAGAAAATAAAATCAGCTTATACTGTACGAGCCATTTCATTGCAACAATTTTTTTGGGGGGAATGGTGTGTATCACATAACAGTTTCAGATGTTGGTTTTTCTTTGTATCCATTATAATACTAATAAAATAAGCTGAAGGAACCATGGTTTCATTTATTTAAAGTTCATCAGAGACTGAATATTTCAATCCAAATAGGTTTATGGAGGAATACAAAGATGTACTCTTTTCTTTATTTCTTTACACAAAAGACATTATATAGGAGAGTATTTTCTTTATACAAAATATCGTCCAAATTAATACCATTCAAAACAATGTCATGCATGCAACACCTATACACAACAGAATTTACAATAATACTCCTGGTGCTATTGGCCTCTGTCTAGAGATATTAACACTCAATGAAGAACCTGTGCAGAGCCTCCAACACCTCACCCAACTGTGAGTGGGTTTGGAAAGCAGACAACAGTAACTGAGGCCTGATAACCTATTGTGAAGCAGGTGACATTCTGCCAATTCCTAAAATGAATTTGAGAATAATGAAGATAACCAATATATAAATACCTCAACTGGTTCAAGTCACGTTCAGTCACCAACCTTCACCTACTTAAGCAAATCTTCTCATGGAGATGGAGAAGCATACAGAATTTTACTTTTCTTTTTAAAAATAATCCTATCTCAGTCTTTGAGGAACCATAAAAAATGGGAAAGCCAACTTGGCAAACATCGGAAGACAATGAAAAATATGGCTTCTAGAAAAGTTTGCCAGGTGTAATAATTGTGTTTGCTCGTGCACTTCAAAAATGCTCTGCTGCTTTATTAATTAAATTCAGGTCCCAGTATCTAATCACAGAATTTGTTACACAAAATCAACACCCTGGATCTATATAATCTATATTACATTTGTGCACATTCTCTGCAAAATCTACAATAAAATAACATAGAGGCCAATTCTATGAAACTTGTGTCACAAGAAGTGATATAAGGATGAACGAACAGGTATGTACCAACTTGAATGGCCATAAGTTCAAAAATACTAGTGATTACTGTCTCCATCCTTAACATCACATCTTTCTCCCTTAACAACACAGGAGGGTAAGTGGCTATCTAGGGAGTGGCTGCTGAGGCCATCGTTATCAGTAAACATTGGCTAGTGATTGCTGTGAACATTTCTTCAATAAACTACTATAGACACTGGTGATACTACCTTCAAAAGTACTTGAGCTGTGTGTTAGTAAAACTATCAGACCATTTACTGTTCATATGCAAAAACTTGTGTCTGTTAAAACTATTTTCAGTATATCTAGTTAGTGACTGCTGGCAACAGTACCATCAGTGTACCTAAGTTAATGACCACTTGCAGCACTACCCGAAGTGTTTGTTCTTTACCAGGCCATAAGCCTCCTCAAGTGGGAGTTACATATCAGATGTAATGAAATTTCTAACAATTCCCAGAAAAAACAATTTACTATATCTTAAGTATTTTAAAACCTGATATTTATAAATTCCAACATAAGCTCAACATGTAGTACAAAAAATATTTCTTAGTGCCTGTCAAATACAACATGAGGCTTACAGCATATAAGAATATATACAAAATAGCACTTCATTTAATCAAGTGCTCACAATAATACTAATAATTAAACTGAAGACAGTATATATTGGCTATCACTTAGATTTTCATTCTTAACCTAGAGTAGTGAGATCAGACAGACCCTTCTTATGACGGCATCTTGCACTTGACAACACCTCTCCTGTCCATACACTACCCGTGAACATCACAACACTGGAGCTATGGTGAAACTAAGGTGTAGCTGTGGTTGTGGCCAAATTGAGCAGCAACGTAAGTGTGTCCGTTTATATGAACAGGAGCCAGGTATAGAGTTATGGATGGCCAGGGTGCTGGTTGTTAGCAAGATAAATGTGCTTGCTTTTACGCCAGCTTAGGTGCCGTCACCCAAAAATGAACACTGGGATAACAGTAAAGTTCTTTGCAAATGGAGGCTGGGTGTCCGTTTGAGGGGTAGGATTCCTTACAGTTTATGGACATAGAACTGAACACCACGATACTCCTCATATCCCAGGGCACAATCACACAATAATCACATGATAAAAATATAGTTATCTTTACACTGTGTGATTGTCGACTTAAAACAAATATTAACCACATTATATAATGCTTTATGCTTACAAAAAAAATTATATCAAACATTTAAAGCATACCATATAGCTATGACAAACGCAGGTGAGGCATTTAATATATATATAAAACATATGAATTACCATTTTTTATCTAAATACAGGGAATTTGAAGTTTTATAATAAAAAGAGAGTGAGAGCCTCAGCTACAATTTGCCATGGTATAATATAGACAGTTAATCCATGCTACTGCAGCAACAGCCACAGGATCATGACACCCTCTACACTGAGATCACATGAACTACACTAGTAAGGGCATTCTCACTGCACCATACCGCACACCTCAAATTCACTGTCATGCAAATGCCAGATCTGTTACCTCATATTCTGGAATGAAGTAAAATTATACTGGGATGTCTGATTTCCTGTAATCATTTGTATACAGGAGGGGGCTCTTAACTGTGACACTCAAGAGCCCCCCACAACCATCAGTGCAGCTGCTGGTGAGAACACCTTTGCCAATTTCCAATTAAGCATAACTGACTTTTGCTTCTGAAACACAGATATCTGATTGGTGAAATGCCTCTTATAATGGAATTTCAGCCAATAAGAATAAAGTATTTAAATAGAAGGACAGAAATTTGGCTTTACTCTTCTGGTCTTCCTGACATGGTTTAAGGACAGATGAAAGACATAACTGCGTCTGCTGAGATCACCCCAGAATTGGCAGGATAATAATGTGCTAGAGCTCATTCGGTCAAGCTTATTATTATCTAACAGACTACTTCTTTCTGAGCAAATTTAAACTTCTTAACCTATCACTTAAAATTTCTTTCCAATACAAAACATAATATGTTTCTCTATAAATGTTACAATATGTAACAACTATAAATTTCAGGAAGAGACCATATTTATAACAGTAGTAATTTACTATGAACATAGTTGCAGGAAGTAGGGAAGATTCAGGGTAAGAGTAGAAAAATAGTTTTAAATATATATATTTAGGTTATGAACAAAAACTAGCTTGTTCTATACACATTATTTGTGCTTTTGAAAGACTTACGACACGAGCACAAGGCGGTAGGTAAGGAGTTCCCACTCTTAAGCTACCTGAACGCCTTACTCACTCCTCCTCCGCTTTGAGCTTACTTGTTACTGAACCATGCTTGTATAAGACAAAATGTTTGTACAGTGTATTTTGTAGATTCGAAATTATATGCAATAATGCCAAAAATGGCACCCCTAGCAAACCTGCCAACCTTCCAAAGGCTGTTTACATGTAATCCAATGCTGAAAAAGTGTTTTCTGAAAAAGTACAATGACATGCACAAGTCTGACTCTATCAATTTATCTCTATCTCTATAGAGATATATCTATCTCAGATGCCCAATGCCTTAGGGAACTTCCTCAAGGGGGTGGCCACAGCAAAGGAGTCTCCATACCTGGTGAAATCCAGTGCCACTTCTTAGCCTTTACTACCTCACCCTTAACAGGCCACTGGCAGAGGTCCACTCTAGCGCAGTGTTTTTAGAGGCTCCTACCCAATGTTTCTACTTCTACCTAATGTTCCAACCTATTACTTCTACCTAATGTACCTACCTATCACATCTAATGCTACAATTCTGATTTTCACAAAATAATGCAGACAACTTTCTCAGGTATTTTTCCTTATTTTCACCAAGTGAAGTTCTTATCAAAATCAACCATATTTATATGCTAAGTAATATACCTTAGAAAGTTAAGAGTAAGTGTGAACAAGCAAAGCTATTTGGTTTGGCAGGGTTGAGACAAGTTAGTTGGGATATGAGTTTGAATGGAGAAAAATTGGAAGTGAAGTGTTCTAGATATCTGGGAGAGGACTTAGCAGCAAATGGAACCATAAAGGTGGGAGAGTCATAGGGTGGGGGAGGGGGTAAAGATTCTAAAAGCAATGAAGAATGTGTGGAAAAAGAGAACATTATCACGGAGAACAAAAATGGGCATGTTTGAAGGAATAGTAGTCCCAACAATATTGTAAGACTGCATGGCATGGGCTATAGATAAGGTTGTAGAGAGGAGGGTGGATGTGTTGGAAATTAAATATTTGAGGACAATATGTGGTGTGAGGTGATTTGATAAAGTAATGAAAGGATAAGAGAGAAGTGTGGTAATAAAAAGAGTGTGGTTGATAGAGCAGAAGAGGGTGTGTTGAAATGGTTTGGACATACAGAGAGAATGAGTGAGGAAAAGTTGAGAAAGAGGATATATTTGTCAGAGGTGGAGGGAACAAGGAGAAGCAGGAGACAAAATTGGAGGTGGAAGGATGGAGTGAAAAAGATTTTGAGTGATTGGGGCCTGAAAATGCAGGAGGGTGAGAAGCATGCAAGGAACAGAGTTTACTGGAATGATGTGGTATACCAGGGTCGACGTGCTGTCAATGGACTGAACCTGGGCATGTGAAACGCTTGGGGTAAACCATGGAAAGGTCTGTGGGGCCTGGATGTGGATGAGTTGTGGTTTCAGGGCATTACACATAACAGCTAGAGACTGAACGTGAATGAATGTGGTGATGCTGTTTCCTGTGGGGTGGAGTGGCACCACAAATGGATTAGGGCAAGCAAGGATGAATATGTACATGTGTATATATGTATATGGCTGAGTAAATGTATGTATATGTTGATATGTATATGTACATGTATGGGCAAGTATGTATATGAGAGGGTGGGTCTTTCTTTCTTTGTTTCCTTGCACTAACTCGCTGATGTGGGAAACGGTGATCAAGTATGATACAAAAATAATGTAAATTAATTGGCAGGTACTACTGGACTCTCTCCTAAAATTACACCACAAGCAAAAATCCATCTTTACTGAGACTATCATTGCCAGGTGATGCAACAGACTATGGTCTTGGTAAAGAATTTGTTGCTTCAGAGTTATTCCACCTGTCCCTACTAATGAGTCAGTGCAGCCTTAGAGCTGAAGGTAATCCTGGAAAAAGGATTTTGGTGTAACACCACGGCTCTTCCAGAACAAAAACTTTACGGTAATCAAATAATAAAATAGTCTAAAACAGCACTTTAGTCAATAAAGTGTAGATTAAAGCAAAAGTATCATGACTGGCAGGAATGTCCTAGGTTTTGCACTAACGAGGCCAGTAAGTTATTATCATTATTTCATAAATCCAGGGCCCCTTTCTTATAAGATGTTCCTGCAGCTTCAAGGATATGGTACACCTAGGTGTAGGGAAATGATGGACTTCTTTGGAGTGTGAAGTAACTCGACAAAACTGTCATCCCTTTCATCAAGATATGATGATACAGACTTATGGAAATTAACTTTTCCCTTGTGGTGTAAGCAAAGCAGGAGGAGTCCAGTAACATCTGCTAGTAAGTCTAAATATATTGTATGTTACCATTTCCTGCCATTTGGGCTCGAAATCATGATTCTTATGTTTTTTGTCCATGCAGTGTTGCTATTTGGGCATAATCAATCCTCAAATATTCTGACAACTATCTCTTTGCCTTTACGTGTAATCTCATAAAGGTATTATAAATTTAAAAAGTTGGTACCAGTAACCACATACTGAGACAGAATGAAATAAGAAAATCTTAATCAATCTAACACTTGCAGGAACTAGCTATTAAAGATAAATTTTTGAGATAAAATTTCAAAAAACTGAATGAGTACTGGACTTAGAAAATTAATTTAAAAAATGTACATTTGAAAGGTCCATCAATGTGATGAAGCAAGACTGGAAAGCAACAACTATAATGATGAAAATAAATCAGATTTCCATTGTGTACACCTAATTAAAAGCAAGTCTTTTCAATAACATACAAATCATTTGTATCACAAATATATAAAACGGTATGACTACCTTGATGACTATTTTGTGACTGCACATATGAAGTAGAGAATGTAGTGTTTCTTGGTGACAATGCATAAAGACTTAGCAAAAATATAGTAGATCTTAATGTCAAATTACCACTTGAGCACATCATATTTTTACACTTCAACAGCTAAATCTAAAACTTTTGACATTATGCACACACACACACACATATCTAGTATCAACACTATTCAACTGTTACATGTTATGCTTAGGGTAATCAATAATCACCAAAAGGGAGAGCTGAACTTGGCAATGGAGGTAGGGATCATGGATTATTCAATCAAGCTTATTTTTGGAGGAAGAGAATTAGTGGGTGCTCTTTATTAACTAGTCACAAATCTTTCAAGACAATCTCAGCAATTTTGTCTTTACAATTACTGTGAACATTTGTGCAACAATCAACTAACACATGCGCATGTGTGTATATACAAGCTTGGGCGTGTGCTAGTACATGTGTGCATGTGACATATTTCAACTGGAGTGCTATTCACTGATGAGCAGTTAAACAAGAGTTGCCTGTACAAGCATTTTACCTTTTACAAAACTGGGCTTTGTAGGAGGGTACCTTTCTATGGAGAATCAGAAGCCATTCAACAACCTACCAAATTACATGTATAATTTGGAGAGTGAGGGCAAAGTAAGTTAACATGTCAAAACTTACCATCTATCACATTTTAAGGGCATAATCTTTCCTTATTTATTCATGGTTCCTTATAACTCATAAGGAAAACTACTTCAGGTTAAAACCTAATGGTAAAGTAATTTACTGTTAAAGAGGAATATTGCAGAATAGCCAATGAGTATATGAAAAATAAAAGGCAACAATTGTACCTAATAAATATCTTAGTCTGATGCAGGACCAATAAGTAACTGTCTTGGTACCTGTGTTAAAGATCCTGACTCTCCTAATATCACATTCAAATAAGGCATATATCCTAATATAATTGATTCTTGATGTGCCTGAGAGCTGTCATTAAAGATATTAAAAGAGGCAAAAACTATCAACAATCAGGAGAGGAATGGAGAACTTCTGAGGCTGGCAGGCAAGTGCTACGAATATGAGCTACAATTTATACTGAGCAGATACCGGGACTTACAGGGAAGCACGGTCCATATCATGGTCAAAAGTGAGGGCAATTCAGTCTGTGAACAAGTTTTATGACACTTGTGAAGGAATCCAAGTTTAATACAATCTGTTAATCTGAACACAACTTTTAAATACCATAAAACTAATACTGTGATGAGATATCTTCCAAATATTGCCTCTTTAC
This sequence comes from Panulirus ornatus, assembly GCF_036320965.1. Classification (NCBI taxonomy): domain Eukaryota; kingdom Metazoa; phylum Arthropoda; class Malacostraca; order Decapoda; family Palinuridae; genus Panulirus; species Panulirus ornatus. Next base: position 51,551,980 of record NC_092232.1, read on the forward strand.
CAAAAATTATAGAATAACCATCAACTGAGCAAATCACATTCAAGTAACAAATCTTCAAAACAATCTAATACAAAATTATAAAATACTGCATTTGAAATGGTCAACGTGATGTTGGTAAAGTACAGCATAATAGGTAAAATGAAAATAAATACAATAAGTGTAGACTGCTATTAACCCCTGGAAAAGGTAATACAGAGATCATTTACCACTGTATGAGGAGAATACTTAAGAAACCTTAAACCTTATAACTAAATATAAATACGATGATAATACTTGTTCCTTGATATTTCAGTTGCAGCATCACTCGTAAATACAATAAAAAACTAGTATATCTGAAGTTCCTTGATAACTCCAAAACACTATTGCATACTACTAGCAAAAAATGTTCAATCTGGCTATTTCAATACCACATACAAAGCCAGGGAACATCCTGACCAAGCCATATCAAGAAGACACATATGGAACTGCCCCAAAAGTGCCTCCTCCAATTTCTTAACTTATTTAAGCAATGAATAATTCCATTTACATGAAAGCTTTGGCTATAAGAGGAAAAGCCTTCAGTCTTTTTTTCTATCAAAGATAAAGAGTTGAAAAAATAGTAAAGCCAGACTGTTCATTAACACTGAGCAGTTGCAACAAGACACTGTTGACTTAATATACCTAAGCAACCCACCACAGGGACATGGATCAACAGGTAAAAAGCTGGTAAATATCTATGCTGATTTCATTTCCCCCTCTGTGGCTACAGGTTATGCTAGGAGCAAAGTTGATTTTTTACTTCTCACAGAACCTAAGTCATTGATGTTTTAGCTGGTTGAGTGAGAGCGTTTCCTTTTCCAGCAATCGGGATCAATCCGTTTTCTTTCTTCAGCCTGTGCTCGAGCTTCGGCGTTAAAGCTCTCTCTATCTTCTTCAGGTAGGTTTTTCCACATGGTACCAAGGAGAACCGAAATGGCTCTGCAAGTACAAATGATAAACATTTGGGTGGTCACAAAGAGCTCTGCAATATACTGCATCTAAAAATCAACACACTACAGCACCAAAAAATTGTATAACAGAAACTGCGGCAGTATCTAAATGGATAAATATGGCATCACACGTATTGAGACAACTAGCAAGAGATACAATACAAAGGGAGACTGATGGAATAAAAACTATATCCAAAATTATGTAAAATAATGATTTTTTCTACTCTTAAAACTGTAACTATATTTCAAGCTCAAATTAGAGAACTACTGAATAATGAAACATGTGTCCATTGCCCAATGCACTTGATACAAAACTTTATGGATAAAAATGCATTTACACTTTAATCCACTCATACTTCTATCAATTCAAAATCATTGAATCCATTCCCAGTTTTCATAGGGTGGACCATGTTCAGTCAGCTGGCAAGCTCACGATCTATTAAAATCTAATCACCAAAATATAAATGATTTCTTTTATTGATTTTTACACAATTCCCTTAGGATAAACATTATCTAATGCTTACACTAACAATATCAGAAATTATAATAATACAGATGCACAATCAATGTTTATAATTACATCCCGTCAAAGTTGTTCTAATGACACATTCTCATCTACGAATCAATACTTTTCATATTTCACATTAATTTTACATTGTTCCCTTCAGAAACATCTTACCTAACTCACCAACTATCAACATGGGTAACAATAAAAAAACAGGTATATTTGCATTAATAGTGCTCACAATTACACTGCTAATAAATACTATCAACCCTTTAACTTACCATTTACCTTCTACACATCAAAATATGCATCATTCTTTTATTTTCCACTGCATTTTACATAGTTCCCTTCAGAAACATCTTACCTAACTCATAAAGCCAACAGCAGTTAACAAAAACATCAGAGATATCTTATATCTGACCAAGTTCCCCTAGCCATCAGCATGGGAAGCCCATGCTGGAGGGAAAGCTGCTGGGGCCTCACCATTTGAGCCCAAAAGAATCAAATCAAAGATGACACACAGGAGATGGGCACGAGTGGGCCCAACAGTACCATGGTAGATGGTTTAGCTTACAAGGAGCTAATTTTGGATAAAGAATCTGACCGTAACCTTTGTGCATATGAAGTATACTTGCAGGCATAAGCATGCTACAAGGACAAAGATAAATCTGAATATAACAAGTGAGCTTGCAGTCTCGTTGTCTTCCCTGCCAATTAAATGCTGAATCCTTTTTTATCGGTAAATTTTTTCTTCCTGACATGGATCAGTCATTTTGTAATACAAAACAAAAATCTATCCTCCATATTTCATCACTGCTTTAAAAGGATTATACTTTTACAGATTTTGTTATAATTCTTTTCTTTCAGTTAATTTGGGGAGACAATACAAAACTACATTATTTCAAAACTATACCTGTTGTCTTTGCCGGGGTACTGCTGAATAAGCTTAAGCCGATGATGCTTAGCAAAGAGCATAAATCCATTCATTGGTCTCCGGGCACGGCTGCTACTTCCTTCTGCACCCCCTATAACTCCTCCACTCCCACGCCCATCTCGATTCTTTTTAGAGGGAGATGCAGGTGGAGAGAGGAAGACTGTGCGATGAGTGTTTGGTGGGAAAGTAGCACTAGTGGGAGCTGAGCATGCACCTGCACTTCCTTCCACTGGGTCATCATTGAAGTCAAACCTAAAGGTAAATCACAAATTTCTCAGCGATTCGAAGTTCATGAAAACCTGCAAATAATACTCAAAAATCAAAGTATAAAAGTGAGAGAAATTGCCTTGATAATAAATGAAAGATTAAGAACTTAGTAAGTAACTATTCCTTGAACAACCAAGAAAGGTAATGAGAAAATGAAATGATTTTGGAAAGTGTAGAACAATGAAATGACCAACTAATCATCATCAAAACTGTATAAACATTACACATGCAAACACATGTATATGCATATTGCTGTTATCATACAAATCTTGCAATTTTAAGGCTGCAATTCACTCAGGAGTGAGGAAATTATGGAATTTTGGAGCAAGAAGGTCTTCGACAAGATTCTATTTCTTTCTGTTCATAAAAATGATACACCTTGCTTGCAGCATAACGACCAGCAGGTGAACTTAGGTTCCAAGAAAGCCAGAGATTATTCTGAGACCTTTGATTTGTACAGTTTGTTGTTTTAGTTTGTTTCTGAGGGGGTGGATGACCAGGAAGGTGAGGCACAGTTTAGGATGGAGTGGATAAACTCTGACCATGTCATATAACTCTGCATATCTTTACATAATCCCCTACATCTTTTCCCTCTAAATCCCTTTGCCTGATTAGCTACTCTAACATACAATTCATTTCTGAAGAAGTTGAGGAAAATTTTGAATTTTCCCCTGCCCAGTCCACAATATTCTTTTCAGTTTCTCCTTCCTTAATTTGCTGTTGTCACTTCTTGCCCTTTCATACCTTTCCAACGTTCAATGGCATATAACTATTAAAATATTACTGAAAATCCCTTTATATCATAAGCGTTTACTAAACACTAACTACTTAGTAATGGTTTTCACTTTTCACAAACCTTTTCATAGCATCAGCAAGATCTGGTGTGACAACAGGGATGGGAGTCTGGGTAGTTTCTGGGTGATAGGGTGGGAGGCACACATCACTCTCCTGGAGTTGCTGGCATGGAAGGCTATACCTCTCGGTTGTTCTGTCAGGGAACACGCTGCACCAACCTAAAATTGAAAGGTTTATTTTTCTTCTTTTCATCTAAAACTACTAATAAATGGTTAGCTACACCTTATTTCCTTGCATATGTTTACATCATCCTCTACAATTCTTAGCTGCTTTTTAACATAAAAATTTTACTCCTTACAAACTTGAAATAAGCTTTGGATTTTCCCTTGCCTTGCAAACCAGTAATGATAACCTCTAAAAAAATGGGCCAATCTTTCGTCTGTTTCCTTGCGCTACCTTGCTAACGCGGGAGACAGCGACTAAGTATAATAAATAAAATAAATATCAAACAAGAAATCAAATTTCATATTTGCAACAACTAACCTTTTCCATGTACATAAAATGGATGATCAGGAGGCGTGATAACCATGATATCTTCCTGTTGCACCATGACTGGTCGAAAGTAAAGTTGGCAATAGCTTGGTGGACCAGACATATGTGATGATGGACCCTCATGAAGAATACGCATCAGGTGCAACCCATGTGGTGCATACCGCTGCTGATGAGCACGTTCCAATTGGCCTAATTCTTCACTCATTCTTGCTCCAGTTACTTGACCACCTCCTCCCAAAACAAAATGGACTCGAACCCCTGACATGAAAACAGACCAGACATTTGTGGGCCACTGGTGTCCTGATGTTGGTTGGGGAGAGATTGAGGAAGGGTAAGGTGAAGAGCCTGGTCCCAGTCTTTCTGTATGTCCAAGCCCACCAAGACCTTGTGGTCCCACTGGGGCACCCTGAAGATGAGGAGCAGGTAAATGTGGAGACACATGATGTGGAGATGGCATGTGTGGTGACGGCACATGGGAATACGACGTATGACAATCAGCCATCATTCCTTCATTCTCTAACTCCTCTCTAGAAGAGTTTAGGGATGATGTGGAGGGATGTGATGGGGCTGGAGACAAAAGAGAAGAAGGCAGGCCTCCTATAGCAGCTGTAGATAAATTTAAAGGGCCCTGCGCTCCACCAGACATATCACCAGTACCAACTGATGAGCCATTAGAATTTCCCTCACTGAAGGGAAACCTACTAGTAATTACTGGAATAGCTGAGTGAGGGTGAGGAGTGTGAGGAGTATGTGGAGTAGGCAGTCCAGGAATTCTTAGTGATGATGAAGATGAAGACGAGGAAGAAGAAGATGGGATTCCTGCCGACTGCTCGCGCACCTCAGCAGTGGATCTTATCACACCCTGAGCGGCTCCAGGTGGTAGCTGTAGACCTTGTGCCTCCAGCTGAAATGACCAGCTATAGGCTCTGTAAAGACATATGATGCAAAAACATTAATGATGCAGTTATAAAAATTCATACATACATATTCGCCATTTCCCGCATTAGCAAGGTAGTGTTAAGAACAGAGGACTGAGCCTTTGAAGAAATATCCTCACTTGGCCTCCTTCTCTGTTCCTTTTTTTGGAAACGTAAAAATATAAATATAAAAAACGAAAATATATAAAAATATGCCTCACAATAAACAGAAAATTCTGATGTGTGAATTATGGAGTCAACACATCTTCATTTCGTCTGCTGGATCTGCTGTTATCAGTGAAGAATGGAGATCAGACTATACCACTGCAACTTTTGCAAATCTTGTAAAATTTGTGAAGAGTAGCACAGGTAAAACTGATAAATTCTTAACCAAAAAAAAAAGTCTGAAAAAATCAAAGACACGACATGATAAACTTAAACATACACATACAGACACAGGAAGAATATACTGATGACCAACGGATGTGACCAGATGAAAGTGTGTTCAAGAGACACCATATATGAAGGCTGGGGGGTGGGGGTGGGGGTGGGGGGGAAAGAGCACCTATGCTTGCTCATCTGTTCCTTTTCTGTTTAAAAACCATAACTTTATCTTCTTCTTGGAAGCATGCATTAGTACATCCCAACCCTATGAAGAGTGACCATTCTAACCTCTCTAACTATATTCCTGTTGCTTTGACATCAATGTTCTAACATCTCTAGCTATAATCCTGTTACTTTGATACCTACTGTCTCCAAAGCACTTATGCTTGCTCATCTGTTCCTTTTCTGTTTAAAAACCATAACTTTATCTTCTTCTTGGAAGCACGCATTAGTACATCCCAACCCTATGAAGAGTGACCATTCTAACCTCTCTATCTATATTCCTGTTGCTTTGACATCAATGTTCTAACATCTCTAGCTATAATCCTGTTACTTTGATACCTACTGTCTCCAAAGCCTTTGATTCCTCCTCAACTCCCATATCCTCAGTCATCATAAATATCAGTCTTCTCTCTGATCACCACTATGACATCCATAGGGCAAGATCCACTGATAATATTTTTCCCTATCTTACTAATGTCTAATAAAGCTTTCACGGAATCCTATGAAGTTGCCCTTGATATATCCAAAGCTTTCGACTGGGCGTGGCATCTCCCCTTTTTTGGCTTCTCTCCCGTGCTTTGCTCCTTCATGCCTAGCTATTTCTCTGGCTGATCTTTCTCTGGTTGTTGATGTATCAGTCTATTCCCCTTTCTCCATCGAGAGCAGTGTCCCGCAGAGTTCTGTCCTGTATCCTAAATTTTCCTCCTTTAGATCAATGACTTCATTTCTTCTACAAATAATCAAAATGCACTCATATGCTGATGTCTCAACACTGCATTCCTCCATATCCTGCATACCTGCTCTTCTTATCTCCCTCTTTCTGCATCTCACTGTGACACAACTTACTCAATAAAGTCAAACTTGGATAGGATATCTCAGAGGGAAAGCCAAAATCTGGTGAAGTTTAATACCTCCAGGGCCCAGTTTATGCCCATCTCTTGATCATAAATTCCTTACAACTTTCTTCTCTCCTTTGATGGATCTGTAATTCCACCTCTGTGCTCAATTAATACACTAAGTATTACTGTAACATTCACACTATTCTGGAAACCCTACATTATGGAAATAGCTAAGTCTGCCTCTAAGAAACTGGAAGGCACACTCAGGTACTGAAATTTTTCTTTTCTTGTGAACAGTTGCTCTGTTTATATAAAGAAATGATCTATCCTTGTATTGAGTACTGATCTCACATTTAGGGTAGTTCTAGCCATGCGCCCTTATGTGAAAGAACTGAGTCAACAGCAGTCTGACTTATCAACCCTCAAGCCAACTTCAAAACTTAACCAACTTGCCCTATGCCACAATGTTGGTTCGCTTTTCCTCTTCTATAGGAATTACTTTGGTTTTTGCTTCTGAAAGCTGGCTGCTTGTGTGCCCCCGCCACTAACTGGATCACACAATACTTAGCTCAATGGGCATTACTAGATCATGTACTAACTGACCATCATACAATCGAGAGACTTAAAAGGAAAGCTGATGGAATACCTGATCACTTCTTAGGTAACGTGAATTTTTGTTACTGCATATGATATGACACGAATTACAAAGATGGGAAAAAGGTGGTAAAAGTAAGAGAGCTTAGAAAAGAGGCTTGTGTACCAAAATACTACAACAGACTGAATGACAAATAGCATATGGAGTGAGTAAATGAAACAAGGACTGGTAAAAGGTGTATGGTATTCAAGGAAACAGCACTTATGTACATGGGTGAGGTGTATGGTATTTGGAAGATGGGATGAGGGCTATGAAAAATGGTAATGAGTGGTGGGGTTAAGAAGTTAAGTTGCTAGTAAAAGAGAAACGAAGGGAATGCAAGTGAATGGGAGGTGCAAAAGAGAAAGAAGCAGGAAGTCAAAAAGTTGCTGGGCTGAATAGGCAAATGAGTGACGGGGTGAAAGACTATCAGCGATCTTTAGACAATAGGAGTTCTGCAGAGAAGTAATTATGTTATTACTATTTCTGACAGAGTGAGAAAGTCCTCAACGAGACTGTAATCTGTCCAGTCCAATGACGATGAGACTGCCTTGCTGAAGATGACCTCTCACTTGCTGTGGAACCACGATAAAAATAGTCCAGCAATATTCCAATCTCACTACTTGATGGTACACAAGATTGAAGGACATCAAAATGAAAGCAAATACTTGGTATCAAAGAGTGAATTTAGAGGATTTCTCAGTTAACATGAAAATTTTCATTCTAGGTTAAACATACAATTTAAAACAAAAAAGTTCAAACTGTGACTTTTCAACAAGAAAGAGAAATGTCTTTACACAATTTCAACTTCTGGTCCCCATTTAAGACCAATCAACTTATCGTATATAATGATTTGCAATGGGTCGCACCTCTTTCTGAGTGGCAGACTCTTCTGTGCAAGCGGTGATTTTGGGCTGGTAGTGGTGATGGCTGCAAACTCGGGAATCATAGCTTCTGGCTCCAAATTTCGCTTGCTTAGGTCCAGCGGGGGAGGCACTGGACGCATCTACGAAAGTCAAAAGTAACTTGATATGAGAGCCAGAAAATTTTCGAGTGTATCTGATGTAGTCAACAACCTGTTGGAAAGAGATGAGAATCATCCTGAATGGCCAAGATAACATAAAAGTGTCTCAGTATGTTGCTGTCTAATCTTTACCATTTACAGGTGTGATGGAACGTGGCAACCTAAAAGTGGAAGAGATTTTGCATGTATTAACATGCACACCGACACAAAAGAATAAAAAAGGAGACTGACAAGGATAAAACACTTTCATCATTCTTACTGGTATCATGTCTTATTTTCCTTATGTGAGAAAATACATACAACAAAAAAAAGCTCCTAAAACTTGAAATATCCCCAAATCTACACTAAATAATACAAATGATCATAAACCTTAAAAAAATCAAAAACTTGATTCATATTCAAACCATTCTGGGAGGTTTCATATATGAATCAAAGTAAAAACAACTATGCTGCATAACTTTCACTAATCACATACAGTGAGATAATGAGGAAGGAATTTAATCAAAAAATAATCTCGAAATGAAGATAAGCATGCAAAACATCAGTGTCTACACCAAAAAGCCTAACTTTCATGACAGAACAAGGGTGTCCATGCAAGACCATGTCCAAATATTATAATCAAAATAAATTTCAATACATATGAGCATTATACCAACAAATGTTATATCTAGAAATTCCCTTCAGCTTCAGGATGTTAACAGATACGCACAATTACTTGAAAAGGCTTTTTATATACTGAACGTGTTCCCCACCTTACAATAGAGGTAATTAATACTTGGAGAAACCTCCAACCATAGATCAAAGAACAAATATGACACATGAAATAACTGGGACTATATTTACAAAGTGAAACCAACAACATTCTTAAACATCATTTTGTTGACTAATTTATCAGCTGAAACTATTTTTCACGAAGATGAATAAAATGAAACAGAAAGGAAAAGCTTCTTTCACAGCTGTACATACCAAATACCCATAAGTCATGCCATTAAAGACTACTTTCATTACGTCAATTATCTCTCAATACTGATAGAAGGCAGGTTTATCATGAACTTATGAAACTGTCAGCGAATGCTGCACACTAATTTCCACCTAATGTAGAACCTAATATTTCATGTCTCTATGAGGCTGGTTTACCCTCCCTACTAAAAATTGTGAATTTATCAAAACCAAGGTACTTTCACAAATGCAAAGAAACAAGCCACCATAACATGATGCAGCTCACACCAGTGTCTTCAACTCTTGATTATATCAAATCATTGAATGTCACTAAAGCTGACAGTTTCTCCAAGTTGGAGGACCTGGAAAATAAAGGGGGAGGGCAAAATCTCCTACGTTTTCCCCAAAAACTATGATGTACCCAATTGTAGAGTTTTGGGGACAAGAAAGTTTTTTTCATAAGCAATTATGACTAAATTCCAGGCAGATGGGATTTGTAAGAAATCTAAGAAAAACATAAATTTACTGATGAAGAATTAGTGGGCTAAGAAAATTCATCTGGGATAAATATCAAAGTTTATTGAATAAAGGTTTTGGAAGAAATATAAAAATATTTTAAGCTTAAATTTTTTCTTACAGCATATCTAATCATACAGGTACAGTACAGCATAATTATATCGTTAATGTATACATTTTGCATTTGTGAACACATCATTATGAGCTGTTTAAATGTTTAAATCTGGTAACAATGACCCGATAAAATGATTCAACAGTGGATGGTTTCCTGTGAAATAAGAAGAGCTGCATTATAATTAAACTAAATCATATTTACATCTGTCCCAATAAAATTCTAGATTTATCACTTATAATACAATCCATTACTTAGCATAACTGAGATGTATAACCTAACATCAGACAAATCACTCAGGAACAATGCATAAATTGTGAAATCATAACTTTTAAATATCTATGTTATGCTTAACTTTACAATAATCTATATATTCATTCAAGAGTTTTACTGTATTCCCAATTAAAGAATCAAAATTTTTGAAATTCTTAAAAAAAGTTATTCCCTATCAAAGAGCACCCATCCATCTAAACTTCCCTGTGGACAATCAATAGCTAGCTGGGTAAGAAAAGATACAAAACTAAATCTTGACATGTTGGATAAGATAATTCAAGAGGAAGTTCACTGCCTTGTTTATACTTTACACCAAATTCTTAAATGGACTGGCATATATAGCTGTGTTGCTCCTATATCACTGACTGATTAAAGGATGCGTTTGATAAAGCGTATTACACAATTATTCTTTGTAAGATATATTCATGTAATAGGATGCTGGTCGCTTGTCCTCCCTTTAAACAGAATTTAACATCCGGTCACCAACAATGGGTAAAGCATCAGAATTACCTATCAGGCTGGATTACATCTTCTGTGAAGTGCTACAAGGCACTGAACTTTCAGTCTTGTTCTTTTGGTCATCAGAGTACAGACAAAAAAGAAAAATAAAATGTCTCATTCATGCCCTATGCAGACAAAAAGGAAAGTAAAATGAAAGAAAAAGAATAACAATAATAATAATAATAATAATAATAATAATAATAATAATAATAATAATAATTATCCCTGGGGATAGGGGAGAAAGAATACTTCCCACGTATATCCCTGCATGTCGTAGAAGGCGACTAAAAGGGAAGGGAGCAGGAGGCTGGAAATCCTCCCCTCTCATTTTTTTTTTCTTTTAATTTTCCAAAAGAAGGAACAGAGAAGGGGGCCAGGTGAGGACATTCCCTCAAAGGCCCAGTCCTCTGTTCTTAACGCTACCTCGCTAATGCGGGAAATGGCGAATAGTATGAAAGAAAAGAATAATAATAATAGTAATATACTTTTTCTAATATTTGATTGCTGTTTCCTGCTTTAGCAAAGTAGAACTAAGAATACACGAAGAAAGGCCACATCTGCTCAAATCCACTCTAGTGTAATGCACCAAAACTACAGCTCCCTATCCACATCCAGGTCACACAGACCTTTCTATGGTTCAGTCAACTGACAGCACCTCAACCCTAGAATACCCAATAATAATAGTAATAACTGGTTTATTGAACCTAGGAAGCCAATAGACTAAAAATATAGTTTAGATTTCAGAACAGAGAAGTTACAATAGTAACTAGTTCTCGTTATACAAGAGCTGCAGATCAAGGTAAGGATGGATACTACAATGCTTTCAACAAGCACACGAGCAAGGTAAATCTGAATGGTCAAAGTGACAGATATACAAGAAGTTTTACGGAGTAAATATCATGGGTCATACACAACGCACTTAGTGATTATACATTATGCACTTACAGATAATTAGTTGAACTTAAAAGTGATAAGTAATCTAATGCTGAGTTACAGTTTACTGTAGCTGACATACCACATAACTTAGCTAAGAGAAAACTAAGCTGTTTACTTTCTCAGCTATGCACATGTTCAAGGATTATGATGTTCACAATGGTAGCTGTAGAGCTGTTCTTATATCTGCCTGTTTGAGCTCTGATTAGTAAAAGTTGATTGTGGTGATGGTCAGCAGTCCATGATGGTGGGGGGTGATGGTGGATATGGTCTCAGTGACAGGGGTGTATCAGCAATTCATTGCCAAACTGTCAGTTGGGCTGCCGGCATTCATTCTGCATGCTCTTTTCTGCACCCTTTTCAGCTTCTCATATATTTGTAGACCTGCCTTTTAAAGGCAGAAATATCATACAGACGGAAGCAGCAAAAACATCAAAATATTCAACCCACATGTGACTGGTCTCCACACAGAAACTATGGGACACATGCAGAAAGCTCATGGAGGCAGTGGCCAAAATAAAACAAGCAGAACAGAGTGAGGGCTACAGCATCATATTAGACAGAAGATGGTTCAAGAGATGTAATGACAGGGAAGTTCAAAAGGTAGTTGGCTTCTGGTTTCATTCTGGCCTTCCATCACGGTGACTCCTGTTACTGCATGGTATCTTGCAATAAAAATGCTTTTGAAAATGTATTACTGTTTAAATTTACTATATCAATATGAATACTGACATATAAGTGGTTTAAAAGTAATAAAAGAGAACAGGCAGTGTGTAAGTGGTCAAAAATGATAAAAGAAAGATTCTGTATGGATTTTTAACATGTCAGTCTAAAAGGCAGGCAACAATATATATTTTTTCAAAATGCATCTTTTATTTTTTCAAAACCCATCTTATTTCTAGGTGTAGAAGAATATCCTTTCCAGAGTAGCCATCAAATAATCACTTTTTCAAATTGGTGTATTATAAATAATAATCTCAATACAATGACTGTGTACAGTCCTTCTTATCCCAGAGCATTCAGTGAAATTTCTGTTTCAGAAATTCTTGTGTGTACACTTGAATAACTTGTTTCTTATGACTCCATGACTTCCTGTCACCATGAAAATCCAAAAATCCCCCAGTCAGTCTCTTTATAATTGAATCCCCATAGCCAGAACCTTACCATCTTTAAGAATTGCTGAGCTTTACTGCTTCATATACATCCTGATTGCTCCTTCAATAGCCACTATTTATTCATTGTGGATCATGAAAATGCTTTTGAGGATTAAATGATATCAATGCCAAATGCACTTCTTTCCCACAGTTACTCTTCCCATTATGTATTGTCTGTATGGACCATCTTCCACAATTTCCAAAACAATAGGGCTATCTTTTATCAAGAGGGCCATTCCTATCCCTCCATTGCCTTCTCCTTCCCTCCTGACTTTCATGTACCCCTCATGTACCACATAGTCAAATGTGAGCATCACATGATCACTTTTCCACCTGGTGTATCATAAACAATATTCTCTATGTCCAAGTTAGTGTGAAGATAAAGTGTAACAATGATGGGGTTTCAATCTCTCTCAACCTTGTGTGTTCACTGACATGTTGGTTTAAGAAGTTTTCTTGCATACACACAAAAAATTTGCCTCCTCATGACCAACATGAAAATCCAAATTCCCCCAGTCTGTATCTTTATTACTGACATCTCACATTATCATTATAGAACAGATTGTTTTACTGCTTCATGTACCACCCTGACTGTTCCTTCATTGATACCACTGTATATTTGTTAAAATTCTCTGGAAGATTATGTAATAATCGACAACACTAAGCACTTCTTTCCTACAGTTACTCTTCTCATAACATACTGTCTTAATGGGCCATCTTCCAGCATGTCCTAACTCTTACAGTTATCTTTTATCAAAAGAGCCAATCCTCTGCCCCTTGCTTTCTTTCTCCTTCCTTACTATGACTCCAACTATATCAGGTGCACTTTCCCTTAAGCAGTCCTTTAATTCGAACTCTTTACCATAAACAACTAATCCATCAACATCTGTACATAATACGTTCAGTTGGACATTACCATCTACCACTCCTGATCTCTTGTAGTCTTGCAGATCTGCTCTGTCATCTTGCATCATTCATCACTACTTTCTTGTCTTTTGACAGCCTTCTTCGATCTGAATACCACAGTGAATCTCACCTCATCTCTAAAAATCTTAGCTTGCCTTAGTAACTCTTGACTAAATCACTCAAATTACTGGTTGTCCCCTTACATCTTCATTATGACCACTAATTCTTCCCCTTTCCTTATCAACAAAAATGTCTACCACAATTCAATATCCTCCAGTAATATGAGAATGAGCATTCCTTCTCTTTTTCCCCTTCCTGATTTCATCTGGTGCATAATCTTTTCCTATGATTTCCTATGTATGATTTAGTCACTTCTTCTATCTGCACAGCCTCTAAGACATCCAGATAACCATCTGACCTTATTTCCTTTTCAGTGAATTCACTTTCTTTCCTCTGATTACACATCTTCTAAATCCCCTCCACTAAAGTGACTCTTTCTTCATAGATACTGACTATATTTCTCAGATCCTTTAATCCATGAACCTAAATGTGATTCGAATATTTGCTGACAGACAGTTGGTCTCTTTAACTATTCTCCTAAAGCAGGATCTCTGGTGAGAGGCTAGAGAACTATGTTGACACCCACGTCTGTATGTGATTACCACTTGTGTGCTATGGGGAGAGAGTTTTATGCTACAGTCTCATCAAGGGTGTAGCTCCACAAAAGTCCATCTTATTCCTGCTCCTGCAAGGAGTGCATACTTAAAGCTACAGGACCCCTATGATAGGGGTTCTCGGTTTGTATAATATAATATAATAATAACTGCAGTAATAATAATCCTTCATTCTTGTTTGCCTTTACCTATGTAGCAAGGTAGCTCAATAAACAGATGAAGAATGGCTCCATTTGCTCTCATACACTCTCTAGCTGTCATGCTTATTGAACCAACACCAGATCCCAAATCCACAGCCAAGCCCCATAGACCCTTCCATGGTCTCTCCTGACTGCTCCATATGCCATGGATAAGCCCTATGAAATCATGATGCCACCTGTATACCAAATTGCTCCAAAACCCTTACATGCCTGACACCCTCCTATATATTCAAGCCCTAATTATTCATAGGACATTTTACACTTTCCAACTACCTTTAACACAGTCTTCCCCTTCTTGCTCTCTCCACTTCTGACATATATACCCCTTTGGAGGGGTATAACAATTAAAACAATAACATCAAAACAAGAACAACACTGAAAATAATACACACACACACACACACATATATATATATATATATCTTTTTTCTTTTAAATCATTCGCCATTTCCCGCGTTAGAGAGGTAGCGCTAAGAACAGAGGACTGGGCCTTTTTTGGAATATCCTCACCTGGCCCCCTCTGTTCCTTCTTTTGGAAAATTTAAAAAAAAAAGGAGAGGGGAGGATTTCCAGCCCCCGCTCCCTCCCCTTTTAGTCGCCTTCTACGACACGCAGGGAATACGTGGGAAGTATTCTTAATCCCCTATATACATATATATATATATATATATATATATATATATATATATATATATATATATATATATATATATATATATATGCTACCTCGCAAACGCGGGAGACAGCGACAAAGTATAAAAAAAAAAAAAAAATATATATATATATATATATATATATATATTTTTTTTTTTTAATTTTCCAAAAGAAGGAACAGAGAAGAGGGCCAGGTGAGGATATTCCCTCAAAGGCCCAGTCTTCTGTTCTTAACGCTACCTCGCTATTGCGGGAAATAGCGAATAGTATGAAAAAAAAAAATATATATATATATATATATATATATTATCCCTGGGGATAAATCAAACTGGATTAATGTACCAGAACTTAAAATATCAAACGCACCATTACTGGCAGGGGCTGAGGTAAATGGGTCTAATAAAAAACTTCTTACCTTGCGTTTAAAACTCAGATCACGAGGCTCCTCAGGAGATGGAGAATGTGATGACTGATGGAGGTCTGAGCCCATACTGCCCATTAGATCAGGAGACATGCGCTCTTCCTCTGCCATGTTGAGGTTCATTGTGTTACACACGTACTAAAGAGACAGAAATTTTGGTGATAATTTACATAAACACAAATTCATTGCTGCAATACTATATCCTTTACATAAAATAAAGACAGTCAATATTATATTCAGTATCATATGATGTAAGACTAATATATAACTGGATGTAAACAATCACATTAATATATACTTGGATGTAAACAATCACATGACTGTGGCAAGTTTAAAGAAAAAAGTACTTAAGACATGGTACTATATAATGTAGAGTACTTTAAACAAAAAATTTCTTCCCTCCTTCATCCCATGCAGAGATGAGACACTTTCCTCTTTCAAAAGTATTTCCTTTAATGGGAATCAAACTTTTGTGATGAATGTAAAGGTACAAAAGAAAGATATCCTACAACAGTTATCATGGTGTCTAAATGTTATTCCTCTTACTAAACCCTCCAAGCCAGGCAGATGCAGGTGGAGTCTTGTTATGCATACAGGCATACATACACATACTTTTTTCAAAAATGATCGGCATTTCCCACGTTAGTGCCAAGACAAGACAAAGAAAGATAGCATCCACTCACATCCATTCTCTAGCTCTCATGTGCAATGCAATAAAAACATAGCTCCCTGTCCACAACCAGGCCCCACAAACTTTCTCAGGGTATATCCCAAATGCTTCACATGCCCTGAATCAGCCCACAGACAGAGTGTTGACCCAGGGAAATCACATCATTTCAATTCACTCCATAGTCTTCCACATTATCTCGTCTATGCCTTTCATCACTCCTGCATGTTCAGGTCCCAACTGCTCAAAATCTTTTTCATCCCATCCTTCCATCTCCAATTTGGTCTTCCTGTTCTTCTTGTTTCCTCCAAGAGAGTGGGTAGTGAAAAAATGAATGAGACAGAATAAGAGAACAGAATGAAAATACGAAGAAGAAACAACATACAATCTGAGTCCAAACTCCTCTGCAATGCCACAGAAGAGTTCACTTCTGTTAAGGTGCAAGCTCATGTCATTAATAACCTGAGAACAGTCTCAAGATTTCTGTAAACATTCTCAGGAACTTTCAAGTTAATATTACAAACTCACCATCCACATGATCAGGGATGTGGTAGCTATCTTCTTAAGCCTATGAACATTCCTATGCTACAGTTGGAGGAATTACATGATGCGAAAATAGAGTAGACTTGCCAGGTTTTATGATCAGGTACAAGTATGTACAAAATGATGACCATACACAATCCTTTAGCTACATTAATTTCCTCTAAGGTGAAAAGCAAAAGCATTTTCTCCTGACTGAGTTGAAAGAGATATCTCCAGAAAAGTTTTAAGGGAATATCAAACCTCTCATCAGGAGAAATAAGATTCTAGTGGAGACCCAATGGCTTTCATTAATAAGTACATAAATAAATATGCAGATCGAGAAATGAAACTTCCTCAAGGATGTTTACCTAATAAGACCAAACTAATAAAACAAAGACTATGTGAAGGACTTCCAATCGAAGTTTAAAAGATGAGAGATTTTCAAGCTGATGAAATCCTCTTGAAAAAGTTTTTAGTGATGTTGGAATATGAGAGAGATCTTTGGAGGGAGAAATGAAAAATTTTGTGATTAGAGGTTTGATTTGCTACTTGAGCATGGTGAATGCACCTCCTGTATGTCACTGGATGGGAGCATTAAGCTGGAAATCCTCCCTTCCTATATTAGCTTCCAAAAGGAACAGAGGAGCCAACAGAGAATTTTTTTCCCTCAAAAGCTCATCTATATTTTCCTCATGCTACCCAGCTCAATATAAGATAATATAGAAAAGAATTGCTAATCAATGAACATGTACTTAGTAGGACACCTATGGCTTGAAACTGGAAACAAGGGACTTTTACATTGAACAATTTCACTTATCCTATCCAGCTTGCCCAAGTCATGTATATATGATTGATGATTGTATGAAAAGCTTGCAATGTCAAAACTCCTAATCAATCATTGACCAAATTAGTACAGCTACCTCTGTATCTGATTTGTTCAGTATCAATAAAGTTTCATGAGGAGCCAGGACACAAGAAGTGAACCCTATTGCTAAAAAGAGGCACAGCACTACTTGTTTATGTTGTTAAGTCACTGAAAGTAAAGAAGTTCCTTGTAAGACCACAGTCACCTTGAAACAGAGAGCAGCAATCTGTGAATATAAATGTACTGAGTCCACAGCCATTTAATGCTACCCTAGTAAAATTTTCCAGTAAACTAAGACCCAGTGATAATGTTGCACATCCTGATCCCACACATATCTCAGAAAAAAAAAAAAAAAAAAAGACTTGAAAAGTTGCTGGATCAGTGTGACAGGAAACATCTTAGTGAGCATTAAAAAACTGAGTTGAGTGAACTGTTGATGTCAATGTGTGAACATCATCATTCTGAGAATTATAAAGTAGTTGGAGTTATTGTTTCAATTATTTGAGGACAATGGAGTGGAAATGAATGTGTGCACATGTGATTTTCATCAAATGAAAAGTTATATTTCTAGGTCATACAATGTTGCAATATGGATGTCAGCCTGACCCTGAAAATGTAGAAGCTGATAAGAACATGAAACCATCCACCAATGTTAATGAAGTCACAAAATTCCTAATAAAGGTAGATTTCTCCAACACTGCTACCTCACTAACTGATATTATCCAGCTAGAATGGACAGAGAATTGTCAGTAACCCTTTAAACAGTTACAGCATGACTGTCAATACACCTTGGAACAGTTAAAACATAATTGTCAATCAGCCTTTGAACACCTTAAACATAACGGTCCATAAGCCTTTTAAAAGTTATAACATAATTGTCAAAAAGCCTTTGAAATGTTAAAACAATTGTCAATAAGCCTTCGAACAGTTAAATTATAATTGCCAATAAAGCTTTTAAAAGTTAAGATATAACTGTCAATAAGTCTTGAACAGTTAAAGCATAATTGGCAATAAGCCTTTGAACAGTTAAAGCATAATTCAGTCGAATATCCTGCATTAATGAAAACAGGCATGACCTTTATACCACACACTAATGCAACTGCAAATCTTGTAAGAGCAGCATCAATGAAGACATCAAATGACAACTTTAAAACCAATTAAATACTTCTGTAAAAAGATAAAGCCACACGAGACCCACTTTTCCTCCACAGACAGGGAACTTTACCGATTGTTTAAGCAAGCAAGCACCATCATCACTTCTTGTGAAAATAAGTATGGAGAGAGTAAACTCACCTTGCATGAACAGATGTAACTTAGGGATATGAGAGTACAATGTTGTCACAGAATACAAAATGGAAAAGATCAATGTAGATGCTGATCAACTAATAGGACAAATAAGAGCATTACTTTGGTTAGTATCTAAGCAAGAATTAGGTATGTCCAAAGAATTCATTGCATTGCAGAAGAATGAAAGATGAAGCATTTCAATTTCAAAATTTTCTGAACAGCAGCAGCCCTTCCCCACACATAGGTACCCCAGAGATATACTGAACCAGTTTATGTTACAGGATGGAATATTACACCTACTAGCTGAGAGGAAGATTAAAAATTTTCAATATCTCCTTGTAGTTCAACAAGAATTGCAGTGAAGCTTAAGATCAGCCCTGATCAGGTCAGGTCATTAAGGTAGGAAAAAATCCTTTAGCCTAATCGTAGAAGATATATGCTTTATTACATAACTGACTGTGTAGGATGCCAACAATTAGAAGGTACCCAAAGCCTGCAGCAACAATGGCATAAGCTACCTCCAGTAACTCAATCTCAAGCAAAAATATCACTATCACTGATGAGTAATGGAATTCAGGGTTATCATTATGTGCTGAGAATCCTAGATGATTACAGATATGTAAATGTTTACACATGAAGGACTAAGAGTGCAGAAGTCAGTACTTTCACCATTATCTGTGAGATTTTAGTTTATTTACAAACAATAGTAACGAGTATACGGCCCAACACTAGAAATTTACGTGCACAATTCAATGTTATGAAGTTTTATACATCTTATCATTCTCAAGAAAATAGTTTATCTGAGCACATGCAGAAATCAATGGAAGCTGTGTTATGCACTTTGCATAATGAAAATCCCTTGAGGTCACTAAAATATATAAAAGAGATGCAACGACTACTGAACAGTGCCATAGATACATCACTAAGTGAACAACAGCAATTTGTGTCTTTTCAAGATATGAAGTCAGTAAAACTGGTAAGAAAATCTGAAAATTACCCATGATACCATTCAACAAACTACTCTACAATTAGCAAGGAGCTACTATATAAGGCAAGACTAATACGAAGTGAAACAGCTGTGATAAAAGCGAACTATTTGGGTAAGGAAGGAGCTTCCTATTCCTAGAACTAGCAGGGCACTAAATGTTATGGAAGTGTTTGATAAGGGTTCACATATAGCCTTTTGACCTTGCCTGGTAAGAAAAAATATGTAAGAAAAAATATGAACAAAGCAGGACAAAATATCAAGGATAGCTCTGATGACTGTAAGAACCCAATGAAAAGACAGTTAGTTCTAAAATGCCAGAGGTCTGGTGGACATACAAACCATATTCGTAAGTTGATATATTGCATACAAACAATTTCTTCAACCTACAACATACCATGACTGAAAAGAACTCAAGTAAGTCTTGTGCTTCTAATAAGAGAAGTAGCAATGTCAGCATTCTCAGGAAGTTTGATGCTTGTCAATATAGTGTTATCACTAAACCCCTTGTTTGTCCCTATATGTTCAAGTGTCATTCCTACATGATCATTGTGGTATTCTAAATTACTTTTTTACGTAAGTACAAGTCTGTTGAGTATACCTGGTAAACTGTATAAGAGAAAAGTGACTGAGAGGGTAATGGCACATGCAAAGGATCAGATTTGGGAGGTGCAATGAGGGTTCAGATGAGGCAGAGGAAGTGTGGACCAGGTGTTTCCTTTGAAAAATAACTGGAGGAAAAGAGGAATCTGGATGTGGCATCTGTGGGTCTGAAGAAAGCATATGACAGGGTTGAACGAGATGTCAGTTGGAAGGATGCTATGAATAAATGACACGAAGACAAGCTACTAAATGCAGTGAGACTCCGTTGGCAGAGGAAAGATGTGTGTGTGTGAGTCAAGATTAGGGGTAAGTGGTTCCAAGTGAAGGTGGGTCCATGTCAGGTGAGTGTGATGTCACTATGGTTTTTTTTAAAGCTGTTTATGGATGGGGTGGAGAGGGAGGTAAAGGAAAGAAAGGTCTTGAAAAGAAGGGCAAGTGCATATCATGCTGGGCTAGAAAAACCCAGGAGGTGAGCCAGTTGTGGTTTGCTAGTGGAAGACTTGAGAGAGAAACTGCAGAAGCTGGTGTCTGAGTTCGGAAGAGTGTGTGAGGGAAGGACTTTGAGTTAATGTGTATAAAAGTAAGGTTGCAAGGTTGAGCAAGTTGGAGAGATAGGCTAATTTGAGTGAGCTCAACCTGGGAGAACTTGGCAGAAGTTGAGCGTTTGAGTTACTAAGGAGAGGTTATGGCAATGGACAGAAATACGAAAGCCGAAGTAATCCACAACATGGGTGTGGGGGCAAATGTCCTGGGTGCATTAAGCTGTGGAAAGAGAGTTAAGGGCAAAGGTATGTCTAATGGTGTAGTACTCCTTAGGATGCAGTATGAATGAAAGCCTTGGGTTATAAATGCAAAAGAAGATAATGGAGGTGTTAGAAATGAAATGCCTGGGCAAAATACGTGGTGTGATGATGGTTGATTGTGAATAGAAAGTGAGTCAGAGAGAGGTGTGGCAGTGAGCAGGGTATGACTGGATACAGAAAGAGGATGAGTGACGAGAGACTGACTAGAGGGTACATGTATCAGAAACGAAAGATGGGGATCAAGGAGAGGGAAGGATGGAGTGAAAAAGACTTAGAGTTATTGGAGACTGAGCATGCAGGAGGAGAGGTATGCATGGGAAAGGGAATTGTTGTGATGGTATACTGTCAGTAGACTGAACCAGAGCATATTAAATGGTCTGAGGAAATCACAAAAAGGTCTGAGGGGCTTATCTGTGGATATTGAGCTCTGGTTTCAGTGCATTATACTAGACAGCTTGGGATTGGATGAGAGCAAATGAGGCTGTTCTTCATCTATTCCTAGTGCTAGATCATTAACATATGAAATAGCAAACAAGTATGAAATTAGCAAGACTAATAATCCAAGTGCAATTATCAGCTCACTACAATAACATATAGGATACTTTAGTGCAAGAAATGAGTGGATACTGTTTTTCATGATTCTATTAATGCATTTGAAAATGTACACAACAAATTCTACAAGGGAAAGCAATAAAACAAAACAAAGGTAAGTTCTTAAGCTTAAAAAAAGAAATTCATGATATGGGAAGTAGCAAACTCTGTAGGGAATAGAGTTGCCTCAATTCTTATTACATTAATGATACCAGACATCAACATAGAAGTAAAAGAAAGTATACTCAGGTGCTTCACTGATGTCATCTGAGTTAACAGGAGTATCTAAAGCTTATTCAAAAAGAAACACAAAGACAATCTATGACTGAACAGGTGTGAATCTGAAGGAATTCAATGATCATTTGAGCAAATAAGTCATGGTCCATCTGGAAATGTGATACACAGTGAAACATAAGGGAAGCTCTAGGAGTCATCATAAAATATAAACTAGAATTCAAAACACAAACTGAGAGAAATAACAATCAAGCCAAGTAATAAGTAGTATGATAATGGGAACCTTTCACTACAAAGGCAGACGACTGTGTGAAAATTTTTGATGTGCACACAAGGGGTAAAATTGAATACTGCTTATCATGTACTCATCAACCAAACTGAAATTAACAAACTGAGGAAGAATTTAGAAGCATTTCATGACCAAGATCAAGGGACAGAGCAGATGAGATACCATAAGAGGCCATTAGAACTTGAACTTAAGGCCTAGAAAGAACAAGAATGACACACATGATACCCATTCAACGTATTCAACCACCAAATAAGGAAGAAAGAAAATGATGAAGTCTGAAAGAATACCATGGAAGCAGGAGACCAAAATCAGAGGTGGAAGGATGGCGTGAACAAGATTTTGAGCAATCGGGGCCTGAACATAAAGGAAGGGGAAAGGCATGCAAGAAATAGAGTGAATTGGAACAGTGTGGTATACCGGGGTCAACATGCTGTCAATGGATTGAACCAGGGCATGTGGGCTATAGATAGAGTTGTGTGGAGGAGGGTGGATGCGTTGGAAATGAGATGTTTGAGGACAATATGTGGTGTGAGGTGGTTTGATCGAGTAAGTAATGAAAGGATACGAGAGATGTGTGGTAATAAAAAGAGTGTGGTTGAGAGAGCAGAGGAGGGTGTTTCGAAATGGTTTGGTCACATGGAGAGAATGAGTGAGGAAAGATTGACGAAGAGGATGTATGTGTCGGAGGTGGAGGGAACGAGGAGAAGTGGGAGACCAAATTGGAGGTAGAAGGATGGAGTGAAAAAGATTTTGAGTGAGCGGGGCCTGAACATGCAGGAGGGTGAAAGGCGTGCAAGGAATAGAGTGAATTGGAACGATGTGGTATACCGGGGTCGACATGCTGTCAATGGATTGAACCAGGGCATGTGAAGCGTCTGGGGTAAACCATGGAAAGTTTTGTGGGGCCTAGATGTGGAAAGGTTGCTGTGGTTTCGGTGCATTATACATGACAGCTAGAGACTGAGTGTGAACAAATGTGACCTGTGTTGTCTTTTTCTAGCACTACCTCATGTGCATGCGGGGGGAGGGAGTTGTCATTTCATGTGTGGCAGATAAGGGAGAAAGAATACTTCCCACGTATTCCCTGCCTGTCGCAGATGGCGACTAAAAGGGAAGGGAGCGGGGGGCTGAAATTCTTCTCCTCTCAATTCTAATTTTCCAAAAGAGGGAACAGAGAAAGGGGCCAAGTGAGGATATTCCCTCAAAGGCTCAGTCCTCTGTTCCTCACTAATGCAGGAAATGGCGAATAGTATGGAAAAAAAAAAAAATGTATGTGAGAAATACTTAGAAAAGCAAATGGATTTGTATGTAGCATTTATGGATCTGGAGAAGGCATATGATAGAGTTGATAGAGATGCTCTGTGGAAGGTATTAAGAATATATGGTGTGGGAGGCAAGTTGTTAGAAGCAGTGAAAAGTTTTTATCGAGGATGTAAGGCATGTGTACGTGTAGGAAGAGAGGAAAGTGATTGGTTCTCAGTGAATGTAGGTTTGCGGCAGGGGTGTGTGATGTCTCCATGGTTGTTTAATTTGTTTATGGATGGGGTTGTTAGGGAGGTAAATGCAAGAGTTTTGGAAAGAGGGGCAAGTATGAAGTCTGTTGGGGATGAGAGAGCTTGGGAAGTGAGTCAGTTGTTGTTCGCTGATGATACAGCGCTGGTGGCTGATTCATGTGAGAAACTGCAGAAGCTGGTGACTGAGTTTGGTAAAGTGTGTGAAAGAAGAAAGTTAAGAGTAAATGTGAATAAGAGCAAGGTTATTAGGTACAGTAGGGTTGAGGGTCAAGTCAAGTGGGAGGTGAGTTTGAATGGAGAAAAACTGGAGGAAGTGAAGTGTTTTAGATATCTGGGAGTGGATCTGGCAGCGGATGGAACCATGGAAGCGGAAGTGGATCATAGGGTGGGGGAGGGGGCGAAAATTCTGGGAGCCTTGAAGAATGTGTGGAAGTCGAGAACATTATCTCGGAAAGCAAAAATGGGTATGTTTGAAGGAATAGTGGTTCCAACAATGTTGTATGGTTGCGAGGCGTGGGCTATGGATAGAGTTGTGCGCAGGAGGATGGATGTGCTGGAAATGAGATGTTTGAGGACAATGTGTGGTGTGAGGTGGTTTGATCGAGTAAGTAACGTAAGGGTAAGAGAGATGTGTGGAAATAAAAAGAGCGTGGTTGAGAGAGCAGAAGAGGGCGTTTTGAAATGGTTTGGGCACATGGAGAGAATGAGTGAGGAAAGATTGACCAAGAGGATATATGTGTCGGAGGTGGAGGGAACGAGGAGAAGAGGGAGACCAAATTGGAGGTGGAAAGATGGAGTGAAAAAGATTTTGTGAGATCGGGGCCTGAACATGCAGGAGGGTGAAAGGAGGGCAAGGAATAGAGTGAATTGGAGTGATGTGGTATACCGGGGTTGACGTGCTGTCAGTGGATTGAATCAGGGCATGTGAAGCGTCTGGGGTAAACCATGGAAAGCTGTGTAGGTATGTATAGTTGCGTGTGTGGATGTATGTATATACATGTGTATGGGGGTGGGTTGGGCCATTTCTTTCGTCTGTTTCCTTGCGCTACCTCGCAAACGCGGGAGACAGCGGCAAAAAAAAAAAAAAAAAAAAAAATATATATATATATATATATATATATATATATATATATGAATTATGTACATGTGTATATATGTATATGTCTGTGTGTGTATATATATGTATACGTTGAGATGTATAGGTATGTATATCTGCGTGTGTGGATGTGTATGTATATACATGTGTATGTGGGTGGGTTAGGCCATTCTTTTGTCTGTTTCCTTGCGCTACCTCACTAACGCGGGAGACAGCGACAAAGCAAAATAAATAAATATATTTCTTCATATATATTTGCCATTTCCTGTGTTAGCAAGGTAACGTTAAGAACAAAGAACTGAGCCTGAGAGGGAATATCCTCACTTGGCTCCCTTCTGTCCCTTCTTTAGGAAAATTTAAAATGAGAGGGGAGGATTTCCAGGAACAGGTGTGATGTCTCATGGTTGTTTAATTTGTTTATGGATGGGGTGGTTTGGGAGGTAAATGCAAGAATTTTGGAGAGCAAGGTGAGTATGCAGTCTGTTGGGGATGAGAAGGCCTGAGAAATAAATCAGTTGTTGTTTGCCGATGATACAGCACTGGTGACTGATTTGAGTGAGAAACTGCAGAAGTTGGTGACTGAGTTTGGAAAAGTGTGTGTGAAAGGAGAAAATTGAGAGTAACTGTGAAGAATAGCAAAGTTATTAAGTTCACCATGGTTGAGAGAAAAGTTAGCTGGGATGAGAGCTTGAAAGGGGAAAAATTGGAGGAAATGAAGTGCTTTAGATATCTAGGAGTGGACTTAGCAGCAAATGGAACCAAGGAAGTGGAAGCGAGCCACAGGGTGGGGGAGGGAGTGAAGGTCCTAGGAGCTATGAAGAATGTATGGAGAGAACATTATCTCGGAGCAAAAAGGGGAATGCTTGAAGGAAAAGCAGTTCTAACAATATCATATGGTTGGGAGACATGGGCTATAGATAGGGTTGTATGGAGGAGGGTGGATGTTTTGGATTTGAAATACTTGAGAAAAATATGTAGTGTGAAGTGGTTTGATCAAGTAAGTAATGAAAGGGTAAGAGAGATGTGTGGTAATAATAAGACTGTGGTTGATACAGCTGAAGAGGTTGAAAAGGTTTGGACATATGGAGAGAATGAGTTAGGAAAGGTTGACAAAGAGAATATATGTATCAGAGGTGGAGGGAACAAGGTGAAGCAGAAAACCAAATTGGAGGTGGAAGGATGGATTGAAAAAGATTTTGAAAGATCGGGGCCTGAATATACTGGAAGGTGAGAGGCGTGCAAGGAATAGAGTGAATTGGAACAATGAGGCATACTGAGGTGGATGTGCTGTCAATGGACTGAAACAGGGCATGTGAAGCATCTGGGGTAAACCGTGGAAAGGTCTTTCTCCATCTGTTTCCTGACACTCCCTCGCTGATGCAGAAGATGGCGGTCAAGTATAACAATAATAATAAAATAATAATAATAATAATAATATATTACTATCATTATTTTCTTTAAGCTGACATGGCACAGGTAACTGAGGCTCTAATCAAGGCCATCTCATTATATCTATATATATATACATAGATATTATCCCTAGGGGATAGGTGAGAAATAATACTTCCCACGTATTCCATGCGTTTCGTATAAGGCGACTAAAAGGGGAGGGAGCGGGGGGGCTAGAAATCCTCCCCTCCCGTTCTACTTTTTCCAAAAGAAGGAACAGAGAAGGGGGCCAAGTGAGGATATTCCCTCAAAGGTTCAGTCCTCTGTTCTTAACGCTACCTTGCTAACGTGGGAAATAGCAAATATGTACGAAAAAATTCATATATGTATATGTGCGTGTACACACACACACACACACACACACATATATATATAGGTATGTATAGGTGCGTGTGTGGACGTGTACGTATATACAATGTGGGTGGGTTGGGCCATTCTTTCGTCTGTTTCCTTGCGCTACCTCGCTAACACGGGAGACAGCGACAAAGTATAACAATAATAATAATAATGAAATATATATATATATATATATATATATATATATATTTTTTTTTTCATACTATTCGCCATTTCCCACGTTAGCGAGGTAGCGTTAAGAACAGAGGACTGGGCCTTAGAGGGAATATATATTCTTTCGTCTGTTTCCTTGCGCTACCTCGCTAACACGGAAGACAGCGACAAAGTATAACAATAATAATAATAAATATATGTAATATATATATATATATATATATATATATATATATATATATATATATATATATATATATATATATATTTTTTTTCATACTATTCGCTATTTCCCACGTTAGTGAGGTAGCGTTAAGAACAGAGGACTGGGCCTTAAAGGGAATATATATATATATATATATATATATATATTTTTTTAATTTTCCAAAGGAAGGAACAGAGAAGGGGGCCAGGTGAGGATATTCCCTCAATGGCCCAGTTCTCTGTTCTTAACGCTACCTCACTAACGCGGGAAATGGCGAATAGTTTGAAAAAAAAAAAAAAAATATACATATGGGTCTCTCTTTGTCTGTTTCCTGGCATTACCTCACTGAAGTGGGAAACGGCAATCAAGTATAAAGGCAAGCAAGTATGAATATGTACATGTGTATGTATATATCTGTATATGTGCATATATAAGTGTATATGAGTGGATGGGCCATTCTTCGTCTGTTTCCTGGCACTCCCATGCTGACATGGGACACAGCAATTATGTATCATAA
The DNA here is from genome assembly GCF_036320965.1 of Panulirus ornatus. Taxonomy (NCBI): domain Eukaryota; kingdom Metazoa; phylum Arthropoda; class Malacostraca; order Decapoda; family Palinuridae; genus Panulirus; species Panulirus ornatus. Next base: position 51,579,441 of record NC_092232.1, read on the forward strand.
ATAAATAAATATATATACATATATATATATATATATATATATATATATATATATATATATATATATATATAATACATCAGACAAAAATTCATGAGGTCCCTGAAAGAAAGCTTCAGATTAATCAATCTACCATTATAACAGAAGAAACGAGACAGGCATGGAGCAACTACAGAAATATCTAAAAGAAAATTTGCTTTATGGTTCAAAGCAGTCCCAGGAGAACCTAGGATGAATACTAGTAATAATGTAACAAATATGAAGGTAGAATGATACAGTCCTGAAATTATCCATAGAGCAAGACATGTGGTGAGTACTATGCACTACCCTTGCTTGCTGACAAAATCTTGTCATAGTAATCCCCATTTTGACATGAAGATCCTCTTAGCCAGCTTTCCCTGCTCATTCTCTCCATATGTCTGAGCCATTTCAGCACATCCTGGTCAGCTCTCAGTCCCAGTGTGTTTACAACCAAACTTCCCCCTTATGGTATTAACTCATACTGTGCATCATTAACCTGTTTACAATACACATTGTCCTTTGAGATTTCATTTCCAACACATCCACTCCTTCCTTTGCTTTTGTGTTCAAAGACAAAGACCCAAATCCACACAACACAATCATAAACTCAAACATACCCAGCTCAGCCTTAACAGACAGTGACATCTTCTACTCCATTATGCATCCATGACCTTAGCTCCCTCTTCCACCCTAGGATTCACATCAGCCCTCATGGTCATTCTGCTGCTACAGCCAATTCCAGGTATCCAATGCCCTCCAATTCAAAAAAGGTCCTCCCCATTCAAACCATCTTGTCTCAATTTCTCTTGTACCTCATTAACTGTTTTATTCATACTCACTCTGAACTTGTACATAATGACACATATAAATAATGAAATACTGTTTAACATAGTGATATCAAATTTCACACTGCAAACTGTTGCATGCCAGGTTTATAAAAAGTTTTCACATCTGTGAAATTAGGCTTAATATGACATTCAGTAATGCTTACATTGAAACCTAACCTGAAATGCATGACTAGCACACTCCTTTCTCATTCTGTAACTGGGTATGAAGAAAAGTACTGGTTTGGTAAACTGAATGTCAGCAAACGGGTTAGAACATGCATTTTGTAATTCACATACTGAAGATCTGAAACTTTCATAAGAACTGATTTCAAACTACAATATTTCAGTTTGTAGAAGCTGTTGAATTCAGGCAGCCTTTTTAAGTTTGGGTGGTTCAAACCAGGTTTGGCTAGGAACAAAGAAATATTACTAAATACCATAAATTTCAACAGATATTAGTAGTAAAATGATTTCTGTCACATTTAACCTCACCAAAACAAATCTATCCCAACTTACTGTTGTACTAAAGAATAAATGCTGAAAGAATCTTGCACTGGAGTTCTGATTATATTGATAAACAATGTAGGGAATAACATATACTGTAAAGAATAAAATGCTCAGATGCTGGTCACTAACCCTTTGTTTACCTGTGAATAAATCCTACTAGTAAACACCTGCACATCCAGGTAATAAGCAACAGGCTTTGCAATGGACAAACAACTATATGTATATAATTCTTTTTTTTTTTTGCATGGAAGTGCAGAAAATTTCCTAGTGGAAGCCTATGAAAAATTAACCTTCATTCACCAAAGATCCTTCAAACATATATGATAAAATCTGTATACATTCAACATAAAAATTCATGGCCTTGAATACATATAATCAAAGCACAATAATATTTAGATGGAGTGGGAAAATAGACATTGGAGAATCAATTACCTGAATCTTCAGAGAATCAATACAAATTACCCATTTGTAAATTATAACATCTGTGTTTTTCACTGTGGTCTCTCATGTAGGTTCATTTTGAACAGTTTCAGTTGACAAGTTTCAGACATGAAATTATTTGTAGTTTCTCTTGTATATTTACATTACTCTGGAGTTTAATACTGATGTTCTCCACACATATAACATAAAACAGGCCTATATAGTGTGCCAAAAATTAAGACATTAGTCTATCGATAAAATACTTAAAAAACACAGTTTTGCCTCGTATATCTCCCATTGTTATTTTTCATACCTTGACCTCACATATACAATATAAAATAACTTTAATAATCTGGTTATAACACGTAAACAACACAGATAAATACATTCTCTAAAACAATACTGAACCAGTTCTATGCCTGATACACGTATGACCAAAATAAAAATCATGAGGAAAAGAAATAAGATCTTGAACAAATGAGTTAAGGCTAAAAAAGCATAATCCATCAATAAGGAAAAATTCTATTTCAAATTATGAAATATCTGCGTTCAAAACGAGGCACTCGAGCTATTTAGCGGACTCTGAAACACGGGTGTTTGTGTTTTAAGTGTCAACTGGGAATGCCAATGAGGACTTACGGTTTTAAAGTCGGTGTAAAGATTCAAGAGAAGGCGGTAGGATGGGCGCCGTGGTATCCGACTTGACGATAGCGCTGGGAATCAACAAGTGCACATCTTTCGACGAGTCAAGTGCAGGCACCACTCCTCATCACTCACAACTAGTTCATCACGCTTCCTGGGCCCATTTCCAGTTATAAGCAGCGTCGCAACCTTCCGTGAAAGTGTCAGCCGTCAGCGAGCTCCGGGCGCCATCCTACACACTGTGATTCAGGGAAAGGGACTTCCCGAGCCAACACATCGAGCCTCCGCAACTGCCTTCGCCAAAACAAAACACCGCTAATCAAGGTTCCAATATTATTCCACGTGAAATAATCCTTTAATGCACAAAAACTCATCACTGCAACAATACATATTGTCTGTAACTTATTGAACGCAAATCAAGTCAGCGAGAAATTTTAAAGTCAAATACGAGGAGGATGAACGTCCGCACAGCACGACGTGCGAGTAAGTTTTAAGAGACTTGGCCGCTCGACCGCACTTTTTACTCGAGGTTTCGTGACCATGACCTCAGAGCTCGCCGCTGTTGCCAAATTTAAAGTTATGGATAATTATTTACATCATATTCGATACATAATATTTCATAAACATATTTTGATTCACTTATTCTATATTCAATGTATGAATAGAATTATGCAAATACTTATGACCTCCAGGGTGTATAACAAAAATATGTAAATAAGTTACTTGGCAAGGCAAGGACGTTAGAGGCTACAGCAGGTGGACTGGAGGCAGGTTGGCACGGGCGTTAAGAGTTCTGGACACCCAAACTCCTGAAGGATTTTATTTTATTTAAAAAGGGCGCCATTAAGATGGCAATCTTATGACCTTATATTACTTTTGACTAAGTCAACGCTGTGCTTAACCATTAACCAAAGGTCTGGATGGCAAAGGGGTGAAATATAAAACATTTCCTTAATACTACATGGCCACTTTTCCAAAGAAGGTCTTACCCCTACCTTTGGCCAGAGTTGCTCATCCAGCCCGCTCTTCGTCCATTTCTGTCTTTGTTGACTCGGGTTTACATCCCTAAACATTTTACACTTCTTCCAGGACAAGGTGCATGGCCTTTCTAGTCACTTGCAACGTTGTGACATGAATGATAGATATTTTACGCGCCTTGGGGTTGCATAGCAAATTATTGTAGATACAATGCTGTGGTAAATATGCAAAACTTGCAATTTTGCACGAAGTTTGCTTACAGTATCTTTGTATTAACCATGCTACATGTGAATATTAGTATTTCATTGATGTTTTTAATTTCAGAGGTCTGCGTGAATTTGACCTTTGTAGACGCTACACTGACTAAAAAAAAACCACCTGTTTTTGACACTTTGGCAAAAATGGTCGTACGAAGCAGACGTTGCTGTATCAGATTAACGCTGTAACCACAACACTGTTGCTTATACAGATCTATGCAAGCGGACACTGAAAGATCTTCCAGGCACTCCGTACTGCGACAGTTGGTTCAGTTCGGGTAAATCCTGCAACAGTCAGGGGGGAAAAATCAACTGGAGATTGTCAGGACGAAAGTGAGGGAGGTCTTGTTAATCTGCCAACACTGCGAGGATGGACACGGGCAACGTCCTTGTGGGGAATCTTGCCGGTGCTGCATCTTTCGCCCCGTCCAAAAGTTAGCCCATTGTATCGACGTCACCACGACGGTACCAGCTGGCCGTCTTCAGTCCCTCTCGAACGAGATATGAACACATGCTTCGTGAGGTGGTCAGGGGCGTTCACGTGAGTACGAGATTTTAACATTGGAGCAATTTGAGGCATGAATTAGAGAGAGAGAGAGAGTCAAATAGTACGGTCACTAGGAATATGTCTCCCGGCGATCATATATATATATATATATATATATATATATATATATATATATATATATATATATATATATATATAATCTGGAGAAGGTGATCTGCGACATTCGAACTTCATCGGGACGAATTTTAAGGAAAATTCAACCTAGGTATCAAAGCTTTTGCATTCTTCAGAGCGCTGTTGTGTACTAATTACATGGTTTTCCAATATTTTCTTGTTCATTACTCAGAGATATTAACTTTATGGAGTTTCTCTAACATGATCCACGACTTTTCTGTGGCAAATCACGACTCTGGTGAAGAAAAAGAATTAAACATGAGTGGTGGGGAGGGCGCGGGTGGAGACGCGCACCAATATGGTTTCAAAATTAAACATTCCAAGTTTTTTATTATAAGGAAGTTATCCTTCTTTTTTAGATTCGATCCAAGGTAGCTCGAGCATTGGTTAGAAATGATAGAATTATTTACAGTGCCAGTGAAATATCGGCTTTACTTCTATGATATGATAGTGTTTATGACAGTTCTTAAATGGTAAAAATTATGATATGGTAAGACGTCAAGTGTTGAAGCAAGCCTTCTGGCCGTACCTGGCTTGACCTAATCACTTCCGTGGCACTCTGTGCCCTAGGAATGAGGGATTATGATAATCACCCTTCTGCCTAGCATTTAGGGCCCTACAATTCAAGCCCTTGAGCATGTCAGCATCTCATCCACATGCACTTTACGACGGCCCAGGTAAAAGGATCTGTGAGTTCAACCTAGCCATGTCCTACTCTCCAATGTTTCGTCGAGCGAGCCCTACCAGCAAGGTATGTAAAGCTACCCTAGACTTCAGGACTCCCATCGTAGCCACGGCGTCAACTGGACTGTGTGCACACCTTCCAACAAGCCTACATCAGCGCTCGTTATCGTTTTGGTCTAAAGATGTCTGTGATGCGTCGGAGTTCATCATCTGGTTCGATATTTCAGGAGGGCTAAACTCCAGCTCCCTCCAGAACGAGTGAAACCCCCATCAGGTTATCATTAGCGTTAAACTGACTCGAGTTTTTCTTGAGATGGTGACGCTTCTTCTTGAGTGAGCAGACCTTCAACCATGTTTCTGAGGACTGCCGTCCCTGCAGACGTGACTGGAAGGAAAATGACACCTACCTCATAGCATTCGACTTCGCTGCCTTACCGCCTCAGGATTTCTCTCTCAATAAAGAGACGCTGAAGAAGCCACAACGTTACACAATGCCATCCAGAGCTTGCAACCCACTGAGGAGGGGACCACAATCCCGAAGGCGTGTCGATCAAGCTCCTACAGGTTGCTGGGTGTGAGGTAAACTAAGACGGATTGGGAAACGTGCCTTGCACCAGATGAGGGAGAATTGTTGTGGTGCACTGTGCTGTGTCACACCCTAGTAAGTCCTACTGTATTAAACCTTTTTTTTTTATGTAAGATTAAACAGACCTCTAATCCTATCAGGTACAATGGTAGATGCTGACAACATGGCAGATATAACCACACTACTCTATCAGAGGATCATCACCTGCGTTTTTGGTCACTATACACACTTCACCCATCCGTCCGCTTGGCCGCTGTCTGCTCCACCCTCCTGAGGGATGTGAAGTAACGTCAGTGATCTGTGGCTCATCTGCAGACAACAACAGACCAGCTAGGGCAGCTCTACTGTAAGATGGCCATTGTGTCCCTGGAAGCAAGAAACAAGGATTTGCAGTCGCCACCTCAAGTGTCCTTAAACAATGAATTATAACCCTTGACTAGGGGTCCATTATGAACTAAGGTACAATAAATACGGTAAACATTACCGTAATACAGACTCATATGTAGTCAGGTTTGTTATGAGTCAACTTTAGGTGCGCAACGACTTTTCATGTTATGCTGGGTTAGGAAAGGACTCCTTAGCGCCCCTGTGAAAGGGTTAAGATTAGACTCCTCCTGTGAGGGATTAGGAAAGGACTCTTCAACACCCTTCTGAAGGATTCAACATATAGTAAACATATAGTAAATTCCTTCTAATCCCCGAGGAAATGAAAGACGAAAAGTTCACAAGTGCACTTTCGTGTAGTGATCACATCATCAGGAGAGACATAAGGAGAAATATACAACAGTCAGTTGATATACAAGGAAGAGACGTACCTATAGGTGAAAAGGACTCGAAGGCAGCCCTACTGCGCGGCGGGGCGATGATAAAAGTTTTCCCTTAGTCCATCAACAGTCCATGAGATCCCCCGTCACGTCACGTGGCCTGAGGCTTAGGGGGAAAGCCCCGCGCCTGTACGTGTCTCGGGTCGCATCAAATCAATCCCTGAACACCACGGTAAAGTTTATAGGCCTTTCATACGCACTGGACACGTTGAGTATACGATATTGATTTACCTATAGGTGAGAAGGGTTCGAACCCAGGAATAGACGATGCTAATTTACCTGTAGGAGAGAAGGGCTCGAACCCATGAATAGACGATATAGATTCACCTATAGGTGAGAACGTTTCGAACCCAGGAAGAGACGATATTGATTTACCTATAAGTGAGAAGGGTTCGAACCCAGGGATAGACGATATAGATTCACCTATAGGTGAGAATGGTTCGAACCCAGCAGTCCTACTATGCTTTATGCAGGCAGGCTTGTACGGCATCCATTTTCCTATCATTAATTCACATTTGCTCGGGTTGTATTTCTTCATCCCAGACCAACTTTGGAATCTGTTTAGGTCCCCTTGTAAGCTGATGCAATCCTCCTTAATCTTCACCTCCTTCCATCAGCATCTCTGTTGGTCTTGTCCCACCCTGCAGAGAGGATTTGATCCTTCGTTGGCAACACATACAAACGTCAAAGTCTGAAATCTGACAAAGGGGTAAACAACAGGTGGTTGAAAACGACAAACAAACGAGCACCGAGATGCGTATTGTATAGGTTCCCACAACGACCCACCATTGACCCACTACTGACCGAGAGCCCCACTCACATATCCTCATCTACCAGAGTGTACTGTAACGTGTAATTCCCCCCCCCCCCCTCTCTCTCTCTCTCTCTCTCTCTCTCTCTCTCTCTCTCTCTCTCTCTCTCTCTCTCTCTCTCTCTCCCGCGCCGATCACTCGATCGATCAAACCACTGTGGCGGAGACGCACTCGATCAGCGCGAGCAAAATATTTCGGAGAGAGATATGGATGGCTAGTGTCGGCAAAGGGGATTCCGAGCTGTGCTGATGGTCACAGAGAGAGAGAGAGAGAGAGAGAGAGAGAGAGAGAGAGAGAGAGAGAGAGAGAGAGAGGTGGGGGGAATCCCTAAAATCACTTGGGACGTGTTTTTTGAGAGGGGTAGGCTCCGTAGCTTGGCCCTTCGAAGGGCTCCTCCCAACACACACAGCACACACCACACACACACACAGGGTAACCAAGGCTGGCGGATGGACTTGAGGGAGGGACTTGAGGGAGGGAGTGAGGGAGGGAGGGAATATGATGACACTGCAAGCGTTGCCTCCGTTGCCTCAGTCGTTGCTGGCGTGACGTCGGGCGACGGTTTACAAAGGTCAACGCGCTAACGGATCTACGACGTAGAGATATGTTAGTGGTGGTGACCCAACCCTAAGACCAGCGAGAGAGAGAGAGAGAGAGAGAGAGAGAGAGAGAGAGAGAGAGAGAGAGAGAGAGAGAGAGAGAGAGAGAGAGAGAGAATCTACCCACATACCTACCTGCGAGTATCTACGAGACAAGTGAAGCGCGTAGCGCTCAGACGCGTATCCTTTGCTTACGATTGGTTATTCATTTTGTGCCACCACGGACGGTGTATGAGTCTTGGTCCTCACCCGGTACTGCTGCTCTTCACCATTCATCCAGTCCTCTTTTAAGAAGTCTTATGAGCCCTCGTGAGTTACGTTTCCATGGCTGTGTGAATAGAAACAAGTGTCAGAGAGAGAGAGAGAGAGAGAGAGAGAGAGAGAGAGAGAGAGAGAGAGAGAGAGAGAGAGAGAGAGAGAGAGAGGTGTCTGGAAATGAGCCTGTTTTTATGGTGAGGCGTTCATTCGAGGGAGCTTTTCGTATCCCCCCTCCCTGGAAGGCTAGGAGAGAATTCGTCCTTTTCTTTTAGTCTTTATTTTTCAATCGTTTTTAGTCATGGTCGCTTCATACGCTTTCGTCTTTTGCAGTACTGCGAGAAAATCGAGAGCTGCTTTATCTCTCATTCCCTCTAAAGTCTGCTGTCATGCGTGGATCATGAGAGGGTGCCTGGCACTCATGGGGAGGAGGGACGGATAACAAGCCCAACCAACCTCCGTTAGGCCCAGTGATTAGGTCCCTCACCACCTGCGGGCCTAGAGCATAGGGCCCGAGTTGGAGGGAGGTTTAATAAAAAAAAAAAAAATCAGCGTAGATCATCGTATGTAGCTCCCCTTCTTCCTAGGCTGTGTGGTTTAAGATTTCCTTAAAAGTGTTCCAGTCATTCGTGTTTACCTGCAGGAACGTTGCTGTGTCTCCTTTTTCCTCCTTACTGACTTCTGCTTGCCTTGACGGTCGCCCTGTAAGCCTACGGCATTCAAGAGGGAACTGAGAAGGGGGCCAAGTGAGGTATTTTTCCCCTCTGAGGCTCAGTCCTCTGTTCTTGACGCTACCTCGTTGACGCGAGAGATGGAGAATATGCATAGTAGAGAGAGAGAGAGAGAGAGAGAGAGAGAGAGAGAGAGAGAGAGAGAGAGAGAGAGAGAGAGAGGGGGGGTGATGTTGGTGTGTGTGAGAGGAGGAGGAGAGAGGGAGGGAGAGAGGTTGTGTTCGGTGGGGTGTGATTAGTGTGGGAGGGAGAGTGGAGATGATGATTGTAGTGGTACGTTGACTACCTTGTTCGTGGAACAGATCTTTGTCAGCCAGGCGGTACGGGGAGGGCAACAGCGAAGCTGCGTGTTACGGAGGATGCGTCACACGCAAACTAGAGGGCATGAAGTGACGCTGACTCACTCCCTAGCCTAATCCACCGTAAATTGGGGTGACGCACTCGCAACTATGATCCCCTCCCTCCCTCCCTCTCATCATGCTACTGTCCACCTGTAGGGATGACACACTCATGATCCTGCAGCACCCAGCATCCCCTCCTGCCAACCTGTGAGGAAGACGCACTCGTGATGATGATGAGGGCGCTCGTCGTGTGTGTGAGTGAATCCGACTCTCATTCGAACTGAAAGAAGACTGTCGAATCTTGATCGTCTGGCTGGCCATCACGGATAAGCAGAAGGCAGTAATGCATCTTCTCACTCCTCCTTCCAAAACTGGGGTGATCGACTACGGGGGATGAACGGCTAGGGTGAGCTCCGTACCTTGTACGGGCAGCCACAGAAAGGGCTGGGGTCGGCCTTTCAGTTCCAGTCCTGTCCTTGATCTCCAGAAATCAGGTGGAAAAAAGAAAATGATATTCTCATTTCAAGACAACATCATGAAAGTGGTGTCCAGGTTGATGTTATTCGTTTCAATGGCGTTCGTGTTTTTTGAAAAAGCTGCGACTGGTCCCTCTCAAACGAGGGATGCTATTGGTAACATACAACACCATCCCAGGCACACACGTATATGCAAGCATGCAATCATATTCACACAGACATAAGCTCATGAACCAACCCATATATATTTGTTTTTTCACACTTGTCCGCCGTTCCCCGAGTTAGCGAGATAGCGCCAGGATCAGACGAAGAAAGGCCGCATTCTCTCACGTCCACTCTGTTGCTGTCATGGACAATGCACCGAAACCACAGCTCCCTATCCACAACCAGGCCCCACAGATCTTTCCATGGTTTATCCCGGACGCAACACATACCCTAGTTCAGTCCACTGACAGCAAGTCGACCCCTGTTTACCTCATCGTTTCGGTTCACTCTATATCCCGTGCACGTCTTTCACCCTCCTTCATGTTTAGGCCCCGATCGCTCCAAATTTGTTTCACTCCATCCTTCCATCTCCCCCTTTTCCTTGTCTCGTTCACTTCGGACATAAATATCCTCTTTGTCGACCTCTTCTCACTCAGTCTCTCCATATCCTCAAGCCATTTCAGAACACCCTCTTCAGCTCTCTCAACCTAATTCCTCTTATTACCCTTATATTACTTACTTGATCATACCACCTCACGCCACATATTGTACTCAAACATTTCATTTCCAATACATCCACCCTCCTCAGCATACCCTCCACCTATGTCATGCATCCATATAACATTGGTGGGACTTCTATACCTTCAAAAATACATAGTTTTGCCCTCCCAGATAACGACCTCCCTTTCCATACATTCTTTAGAAATCTAACTCCCTGAAACTTCACCCCCTCACTTCTGATAATCACCCATCTCTCGCAACCCTTTTTCATTTTTACCCAAATCAGCCAGGAATTCACTCCCCTACAGCCTTTCGCACTTTCTCACAACTCCTGTTAGAGCAGTAGTGCTACCCCTTCCTCAGCTCTTGCCCTTACCCGTAAGACATTCCCAAACCATTTTTTTCTCCTTACCCTTGAGCTTTGTCTCACTGAGAGGCAGAACATAACGGCTCCTTCAGATATACTACGTATCAGAGAGAAGAGAGAGAGAGAGAGAGAGAGAGAGAGAGAGAGAGAGAGAGAGAGAGAGAGAGAGAGAGAGAGAGAGAGAGAGAGAGAGAGAGAGAGAGACATGTATGTACATGCATACATATGTAAACGAGTTGGCTGCCATATTTTGTGTTTTGAGGGCAAGGCCAAAGGGTTCGCCGGAAACTAGTTGACGTTTTGAGGCAGCGTGTCAGGGAGGGTGGTAGTGATGAGGACATTCAGCCAGCCAGCATTCTGAGGGGGCGCCCCAGTTCCTGGCTTCCTGCTCCTTGTATGGCCAGGGGCAGTGCCATTACTTACCATGAGGGTAGCAGAGCATGGAGTGTGTATGAAACCCCATGAATCTATCTGGATCTTCCATACAACCTCGTGAATCTATCTGGATCCTCAGTACAACCCCATGAACCTATCAGGATGCTCAGTACAATAAAAGACTTGATCCACTCAAGTCAAACTGGAATCGAATCTTAGATACGATCCATTGTGTGTCTTTTAAAAGTATTCTGGTATTCAGAAACCTTTTGAGCACATATCTCAGCGAATGTCTGTTCCATAGTTATTCTGTTTAAGCATTTTTCCCCCAGTATTATTAACAAAGGCCACCGGGAAATGTTTCTCCCCTTAGTCATCATCTGCCGTGCGGGGTATGACGTGGGGCGAAATAAGGACACATACCGCGTGATGATTGGCTTGTTTACATTGTTCCTGGAGCACAGGACTCTCGCCCTTTCCCTGTAGTTGTAGTTACTGTAGTGGAGGTCCGCCTGTAGCTGCTGTAGCAGAGTTTGTCTTGTCTGTAGCTGCTGTAGCAGAGGTTGTCTTGTCTGTAGCTGCTGTAGTGGAGGTGGTCTGTCTGCATCTGCTGCAGTGGATGGTGAAAACGCTCGATTGGCTGCGGCTTCCAAGAAAAATTCATTATCTTAAGTTTTGCAGGGTACAGTCACTGGCTTACCGCGATTAAATGCGTCGCCTCTTCGCCTGTCGCTTATATACAAGTCCTGGAGGAACTCCTATTGCCGTCCAGCAATTGTCCGCTAACATCGCTGAACTCCATTTGCCCTTGTACCATTTCTCTGTGGCCCAGATGTCTTGATGGAAATGTTTGCTTCCCTCTCTCATCACTCCGCTGTCTGTCGGCCGAAAAAAAAAAATCTGGGTAAGAATGGAGGGAATGTATCTTTAAAGACACATTGTTGCCCATCATCAGTTGGGATGACAATAGGTTTTCCACAAGTTCCCTGTAGTTGTCAGCTTCTATATTCCCTTAGAAGTTGGCTGCTACCAGCTTTAAAGCATTCCAAGATTTCTTGTTGTCACCGCTGAGGATGCGGTCGAAATGCTCGTCTCTGATGAGCTCGTGGATCTGTGGACTGACGAAAACACCCTCCTTAATTTCCCACAAAAGTACCTAAACGCTGACCCGTTTTCATCCACAGCCGCAACAAAGGTTCTTCATGAGGTCTAGTTCGATGTGCAAAAGCGGTAGCGAAATCTTGATGGATTCTACCAGCGGTCGGTGCTGTAATTCCTGGGCCCTGGTTCCAGCGGCTGTCGGGAAGCCTAGTTGGGAAGCCTATTTCGTCTTGTCGTTATGGGAAGTTTTTTGCTCGACTGTCCCATCCACACAGGAAACAACAATACTTCGTGTAGCTCTCCTGCAGTACAAGCAAGATCTCAGCAATCGTCAAGTCGCCAAAAAGCCGTGCCATTCGTATTTCTTGTAGTTATGCAGTTCAAAAGATTCTTCATGTTATATGACTCCTTCCTATGGACTGCATGACCAACTGGAAATTGACGGCAGCACTTTGCTCTCATTCATCAGAACGAACAGTTTTTAGGCTCAACTTTGACGAGTCTGTGAGCAGTCTCCACTCATCAAGGTTTTGATCAATAATGAGAGCTGCCAACGGACCGTCTACATCGCTGCAGGCTACGAGGTTACCTTCCATCTTCACGAGTGGAGCGGTCTTTCTGACGGGTACGAAATGCACATTCACATTTTCATCAAGGAAATTCCAGTGTTGTTGAGTCGAGCGCTACAGTTTTGCCTTGCTCTTCGACGGTTTCCAGCGAGAGAATGGATGTGAGTGAATGAGGCCCTTTTTTTTTTTTTATCTGTTTCTGGCAACGCCTCACTAGTGGGAGAAGGCTGTGCAAGCAGTAATGGAAAAGACCTACAATGTAGTGACTGGTGCGGCAAAGGCAAAAAAGGAAAACAGATGACTTTAGGAGAAATATTCGTAACCTTTATACGTAATTTAGAAGGTAAGAAAATGTCAGTCTTGCAGCTAAGTTCTTGAAAGCATCTATGGTGCTGCCTTCGCATGGTTAGGAATCCTGTTGAAGAGAAAGTACTTCACCCTCATCGTAATAAAACGATCGCACGCGTGTTTGCAGCGAATAGCAACAGCGAAATCAGACAAATTTAGCCTTGAGTAGCTTTTTATAACGGGATAATCAGACACTTTTCATGATTCTGAATACACGCGTGAAATCGCCTCTTAACCTTTTCTTTTCTCAGGAAAATAAATTCAAGTCGTCTAATCGGCTCTTACAGGATTTGGTTTTTAGTCCGGGAATCATCTCGGTAACTCGACGCTGTGCACTCTCCACTCCGTCCATGTCTTTTTATCAATTAGTGACCAACACTGACACGGTGAGGACGCATCAATGAGCTGTAAAGAACGAGGATTAGTTTCTTAGACGTAGATTCGAATGCTTTACCTATCAGTCATGGAGTTATCTTCCATATTTTGTATTGCGTCTGTGCGCGATAACTAGGCTTGAGGTCACCCCGAGATTATGAAACTAACTTCTTTTTTTTTTTATTTTACTTTCGTAGTCCAGCAGAATCTATAAGTTAGCTTGCCTTCTCATTCTCCCTACCGTTGTTGAATTTTTAAGATTCATGTCCCTCTGTGAACCCAGGCCAACAACAGTTTGTCTATGTCAGTTTGATGAAGCTGCAGACATTCTGCAGTTTCTGTTCTAGATACAGTCTGATATCTTACAACACAAACCATTATCAAAGTCATTAGTATACGTAAGTATATGAGAGAGAGAGAGAGAGAAAGAGATTGCCTCACTCCATCCTCATATTTCTTCATTTGAGATGATAATAATAATAATAATAATGATAATAATAATAATAATAATGATAATAATAATAATAATAATAATGATAATAATGATAATAATAGTAACAATAATAATAACTCTGATAACGATAGTAATGATGATAATAATGATATTAATAATCCTAGGTATTGATGAGCGTCTTGAGGAGCTGAAGGCTTCCTGAGTGGCGGCCGGTGAGGGGGTCGGGCTGGCGGGCTGTTGTCTGACACACTGACGTCGAGGCCAAGGCGACCGCTGGTGTCCGTGCGTCACTCCCGCTGCCATGGCAACCTCCCTGCTCTCCCAGTTCACTCCAGTTTGCCGCCATCACATCCTCTAATTTATTGTTGCCGCTGTGCTCACGCTGCGAGCGAGTGGTAGCGCAAAGGGATTACAGGGAGGTTGCAAAAGGGTCTTTGTCAACACTCCCATTGGCCAGGTGATTAGAACATCAGATGTTGCATTGTTGAGTCGTTACATGACCTTAAAAGAGTCTTTTCGTACAGTTGCGGCCTGTGTACTTAAAGCACGGGTTTGATGTCCAGTTATTCCCTCCTAACACCCTCCGCTCTGATCCCAAAGGGCTGATGAGTTACAGTGACAACACGTCCAGCCTTCCCAGTGGCAGAGCTGAGACTGCCCTCGGTATGAATAGATAAAATCTTCAATATTATTTCCATTTTTGAGATATTTTTTTACTTTTGTCTGAAAGCACTGGTTTAGACAGGATGTTGGGAGTGGGGATTGTGTGAAATCAGCTTCGTGGTTGGGTAAGTACGTAAGTACATACGATATCGCTTCATAATTTCGTAGTACAATTGGTGTCATCAAACATAGTCGTGTGTGTGTGTGTGTATATATATATATATATATATATATATATATATATATATATATATATATATATATATATATATATATATATATTCCTATGAGTCCACGGGGAAAATGAAACACGATAAGTTACTAAGTGCACTTTCGTGTAATAATCACATCATCAGGGGATACACAAGAGAGAAATATAACAGTTGATATACATCGAAGAGACGAAGCTATATATATATATATATATATATATATATATATATATATATATATATATATATATATATATATATATATATATATATATAGTGATGGGTGATTTGAATGCAAAGGTGAGTAATGTGGCAGTTGAGGGAATAATTGGTATGCATGGGGTGTTCAGTGTTGTAAATGGAAATGGTGAAGAGCTTGTAGATTTATGTGCTGAAAAAGGACTGATGATTGGGAATACCTGGTTTAAAAAGCGAGATATACATAAGTATACTTATGTAAGTAGGAGAGATGGCCAGAGAGCGTTATTGGATTACGTGTTAATTGACAGGCGTGCGAAAGAGAGACTTTTGGATGTCAATGTGCTGAGAGGTGCAACTGGAGGGATGTCTGATCATTATCTTGTGGAGGCTAAGGTGAAGATTAGTATGGGTTTACAGAAAAGAAGAGTGAATGTTGGGGTGAAGAAGGTGGTGAGAGTAAGTGAGCTTGGGAAGGAGACCTGTGTGAAGAAGTATCAGGAGAGACTGTGTACAGAATGGAAAAAGGTGAGAACAATGGAAGTAAGGGGAGTGGGGGAGGAATGGGATGTATTTAGGGAATCAGTGATGGATTGCGCAAAAGATGCTTGTGGCATGAGAAGAGTGGGAGGTGGGCTGTTTAGAAAGGGTAGTGAGTGGTGGGATGAAGAAGTAAGAGTATTAGTGAAAGAGAAGAGAGAGGCATTTGGACGATTTTTGCAGGGAAAAAATGCAATTGAGTGGGAGAAGTATAAAAGAAAGAGACAGGAGGTCAAGAGAAAGGTGCAAGAGGTGAAAAAAAGGGCAAATGAGAGTTGGGGTGAGAGACTATCAGTAAATTTTAGGGAGAATAAAAAGATGTTCTGGAAGGAGGTAAATAGGGTGCGTAAGACAAGGGAGCAAATGGGAACTTCAGTGAAGGGCGTAAATGGGGAGGTGATAACAAGTAGTGGTGATGTGAGAAGGAGATGGAATGAGTATTTTGAAGGTTTGTTGAATGTGTCTGATGACAGAGTGGCAGATATAGGGTGTTTGGGTCGAGGTGGTGTGCAAAGTGAGAGGGTTAGGGAAAATGATTTGGTAAACAGAGAAGAGGTAGTAAAAGCTTTGCGGAAGATGAAAGCCGGCAAGGCAGCAGGTTTGGATGGTATTGCAGTGGAATTTATTAAAAAAGGGGGTGACTGTATTGTTGACTGGTTGGTAAGGTTATTTAATGTATGTATGACTCATGGTGAGGTGCCTGAGGATTGGCGGAATGCGTGCATAGTGCCATTGTACAAAGGCAAAGGGGATAAGAGTGAGTGCCCAAATTACAGAGGTATAAGTTTGTTGAATATTCCTGGTAAATTATATAGGAGGGTATTGATTGAGAGGGTGAAGGCATGTACAGAGCATCAGATTGGGGAAGAGCAGTGTGGTTTCAGAAGTGGTAGAGGATGTGTGGATCAGGTGTTTGCTTTGAAGAATGTATGTGAGAAATACTTAGAAAAGCAAATGGATTTGTATGTAGCATTTATGGATCTGGAGAAGGCATATGATAGAGTTGATAGAGATGCTCTGTGGAAGGTATTAAGAATATATGGTGTGGGAGGCAAGTTGTTAGAAGCAGTGAAAAGTTTTTATCGAGGATGTAAGGCATGTGTACGTGTAGGAAGAGAGGAAAGTGATTGGTTCTCAGTGAATGTAGGTTTGCGGCAGGGGTGTGTGATGTCTCCATGGTTGTTTAATTTGTTTATGGATGGGGTTGTTAGGGAGGTAAATGCAAGAGTCCTGGAAAGAGGGGCAAGTATGAAGTCTGTTGGGGATGAGAGAGCTTGGGAAGTGAGTCAGTTGTTGTTCGCTGATGATACAGCGCTGGTGGCGGATTCATGTGAGAAACTGCAGAAGCTGGTGACGGAGTTTGGTAAAGTGTGTGGAAGAAGAAAGTTAAGAGTAAATGTGAATAAGAGCAAGGTTATTAGGTACAGTAGGGTTGAGGGTCAAGTCAATTGGGAGGTGAGTTTGAATGGAGAAAAACTGGAGGAAGTGAAGTGTTTTAGATATCTGGGAGTGGATCTGTCAGCGGATGGAACCATGGAAGCGGAAGTGGATCATAGGGTGGGGGAGGGGGCGAAAATTTTGGGAGCCTTGAAAAATGTGTGGAAGTCGAGAACATTATCCCGGAAAGCAAAAATGGGTATGTTTGAAGGAATAGTGGTTCCAACAATGTTGTATGGTTGCGAGGCGTGGGCTATGGATAGAGTTGTGCGCAGGAGGATGGATGTGCTGGAAATGAGATGTTTGAGGACAATGTGTGGTGTGAGGTGGTTTGATCGAGTAAGTAACGTAAAGGTAAGAGAAATGTGTGGAAATAAAAAGAGCGTGGTTGAGAGAGCAGAAGAGGGTGTTTTGAAATGGTTTGGGCACATGGAGAGAATGAGTGAGGAAAGATTGACCAAGAGGATATATGTGTCGGAGGTGGAGGGAACGAGGAGAAGAGGGAGACCAAATTGGAGGTGGAAAGATGGAGTGAAAAGGATTTTGTGTGATCGGGGCCTGAACATGCAGGAGGGTGAAAGGAGGGCAAGGAATAGAGTGAATTGGAGCGATGTGGTATACAGGGGTTGACGTGCTGTCAGTGGATTGAATCAAGGCATGTGAAGCGTCCGGGGTAAACCATGGAAAGCTGTGTAGGTATGTATATTTGCGTGTGTGGACGTGTGTATGTACATGTGTATGGGGGGGGGTTGGGCCATTTCTTTCGTCTGTTTCCTTGCGCTACCTCGCAAACGCGGGAGACAGCGACAAAGTATAAAAAAAAAAAAAAAAAAAAAAAAATATATATATATATATATATATATATATATATATATATATATATATATATATATATATATATATATATATATATATATATATATATATATATATATATATGTGTGTGTGTGTGTGTGTGTGTGTGTGTGGCTCTTCATGGATCCGTTTGAAGTCATTTGTTTCACGGTGTATGTGCTTTTTAATGTTTGTTCTGCGGAGGCGGTGGAAACTGGGACATTACACAGAAGATTCGGTCCTGAGAGTGATTTCGGGCATTCTTTTCTCAGAAACATCGTGTTTTCCCAGCACTCAAGGTATCTTTTGGTGGTCATGGTGACGCCCGTGTGTGATTTCTTCATTCGTTTTGTCATTTCTTTCATAATCTATTTTTCTGAAAAGAGTTTCGAGTTCATGGGATTGAGGTGCTTCGATATATAAGTGAAGAAATATAATCAGAGAGGTGATCAACATTAAATCCTAAGTTCTGTTTGGTAGTTTCTTTTCCTCCCCTCCCTACTCTAGCGGCTGGAAGGAAGTCGAAGCCAAGGGAGAACACACACACACACACACACACACACACACACACAGCTCCTCACCACGGTCTCTCAGACAAAAAACATGATATTGGCGTGGTGCTTTGCAAATAACCTGAACACTCGAAGAAAAAGATGGTTCTGGACCAAGAACACCGGTCTTACCGCCGACCCACCGTCTTCGTGAGTGATTACCGGACTACTGAAGTGGCGTGTGTCCGTTCGCCTTGGCCTCACTTAAACCTTGGCTTCGACTTCCTTGTTTTTCCTGATAGTCTCTTCCTGCCCTGGTCTGCGAAGCTTCGGAAAATAATCAAGTGC
Organism: Panulirus ornatus; assembly: GCF_036320965.1. Classification (NCBI taxonomy): domain Eukaryota; kingdom Metazoa; phylum Arthropoda; class Malacostraca; order Decapoda; family Palinuridae; genus Panulirus; species Panulirus ornatus. Next base: position 51,598,097 of record NC_092232.1, read on the forward strand.
GAGAGTTATCACAGCAATTTTATTGGGATTACCAGGTGGAAGATGTATTGCAATTTCCCCTGTTTAGTTGATGATGAAACGTCTTCCAATATCTCTCAATTTCTTTTTTTTTTATTAAAAGTAAGCACGACTGCGTGGTGTGGCATATACGAACAATTGTTTAGCAATAATTTCCAGCCACCAGCTGTGTCCGACGACGATATGCGAGCCAGCGGGGAGGTCTTGCAATGTTTGTTTACGTTGGGAGTCGCATCTCGAAGGGGAAGTGGTGCCTCTCACGGCAGAGTCCGACACCCCCTATATACGCGGTATTTGGTCTTTGACGCAAGAGTGTTTGAGTCTACTGTGAGCTCATAACCATCGTGTGAGTTCTTGCGTAAAAGAGGAGAGAAAGTACGCCAAAATGTTCAGGGACTTGGCCTCCATGATTGAATCACATTCCATATTACATAGTGGAGAAAGGTGTTGACAAGCTTTGTGTTGTAGTGAATTACCCAGCAGTTTACATGGTAAGGGAACAATTTACAGACGTCTAGCAACAGTGATCGGATTGTGTAGAAACTACGTACAATTGGCAAAGTTAGGAGTATGTAAGTGGGACATTTTTATTGATGTTATGCTTACACATTTCTTGTAACGTTCGGTAGGAACCATTTACTAAGTCACTAACATTACAACATTCAAGTGTATAGTGTTGCAGGGTGTGGGGGGCGTAGCTTTGATGGCAAGGTTTACACTTGATCTGTTCATTATCAAGAGGTGGTGGGGTAAGCTACCATGAGCATCAATGGCACAGACTTGAGTTGCGCAACATCTTAAAGCCGTCTACTGACCCACAAGTGGAACCAGGTGTGTAGGATTCTTCATGCATGATGTTATGGTTTCGAAGGTACTCACAGGTAAACCCCAGGTGGTAATCAATTACATCCTCCGAACCACACGTTTTTGTTTAGACATCAGTGTAATCATCATACATTCTGAACGTACTGTGTGAAGGAACCCACAGAAACTGGACTCGTAACTTACCCGCAGAGAATCATTTTTTTGATACCTGTTTCGTGCTTCAGATACAAGCGTATTACAATCAGGCTAGATATGCAGTTTAGTGCATTTGGTGAAGAGAGATAATCGACTACAACAGAAATAGCAAATCTTGGAGTCATTGGCTAGTTAAAGGGCCATAAAGATTACAGACAGGTGAGTTTGTGGATGCCCCAGCTCCTGGCCCTGAGTCCCATTTCTTGGTAACAGCCACCAGTACGTGCCACAACAATAGCACTACCTGCCGTAGCACCACTGGTATATTGTAGGCAACCCCCTGTGTATTTTCTTTTTAATGTTAACTAAGGCAGCTGAGGCTCTAATCAAGGTCATCCCATTCTTTCGTCTGTTTCCTTGCGCTACCTCGCTGACGCGGGAGACAGCGACAAAGTATAATAGATAAATAAATATATATATACATCTTGAGCCACAGGTACCCATTTTATCGACCAGCCCCTGGGGATGGATGAACAGCTGGGTTAATTGTGGACCGACTGCCGTAACCAGGATTCGAACCTATGCAGGCGTTCACGGGGTCCCGTGAATGCGTCGCAGTCAGGAACGCTAACCGATACACCACCGATATGACTTGTGAGAGATTATGTTCCGTGGTAGATGGTGGTGTCAGTGTGATAACGGGCGTCATTACCGACCCTTAATGACTCGTGCTGTGATCTAAGTAGAGGCATTTTGGGGGGGGAAGGGGACGAGAAGTGTAGCGACCCATCAGGATGGAAGCCTTCTGTTGGAGCGTAAGGTACTGGAAGGGTTCCTGACATGGACTGAGCATGTGTTTACCATCGCATGTGGTGGATTCCAGCAGAATTGTTGTTTTCAATTGATTGTCTCTGATGATAAGAAGACCAAGTAGCTTCTTCTTGCTTGGAATCTTTGTTCTTCCGGAGCAGACAAAGGTAATTTTCGAAGCTTCACTTCGTATCTCAGGCGCTGGAGAAGAACTCATGATGGATTTGTACATTACCCTAACTATACTCTCACTTGCCTCATATTGTGGACTGAAGCCAGCTGCTACAGCTGTGAGGACTTCAAGCTTTTCTCTCTCTATTGGTAGTTAAGACTAGTTACAACAGCTGCAAATGTTGTTTCTTCTAATCCAAAGACACCAATGCTTTCTTAGGTATTCATTCCATGTGTGATTCATTACTCAACCGGATTTTTCTGGTGACGCCACCCCGTCTGTTGAGGAGTTTGGTATTGTGAGCAGAGATGACAAAACCTAGCCCATCACAAGTATCAGATACGTGGTTGAGTGTATCATTATACCCACAGGTGTTCATCTTGATTTCGTCAGCGTAACGGAGTATATAATGTCCGGCATTATTGGAAATGGACTGAAGAAGGGGCATTGTCTAAGACTCTCAAACAAAGTCGGTCTCTGGACACCACCCTACAGAGAACCAGGTGTATAAGCACTTGGACCTTCATATCCGTGTCCTTGAAACAGAACAGATGGCTTTCTGTTGGGCCAGGTAGCCTGAGCATCAGCCCAGTTATCATCACTCCCTTTGTAGATGATTCTCGCTGGGTCATACAGGGTCGAGTCTTGATTAACTACATCAAAGGCCGCTTTTTAAGCTCTTCTTTTTTTTCTGACCGAAGACCATTTTCTCAAAGCTTTTAGACAACCACCTTGTTAAAGATATACGTAGGTCTTAAAGGCATCAGGTAAGTTGTGTTTGGGCACTGGAATGATGACTATATTCGTCCGGATTTGGAAGTAGATGAACTGACACACAGCTCATGTACGGGGCAAGAGGAGGATTCCTGGACACATTGCATCCAAAATCGTAAATGTTTACAGACGTGAGCTGCCTCTCGGTCCCCTACGAGCTGTAGATTATCATGTGGATCTAATAGCGTTAACTGTTGGCTGCCAACTTGGGATCGTATTGCTGGAGTTACCAGCAATGCTTTTGAAATCCCCCCTAATGAGAGGGTTGGTTCTGATGGATACATTCTGGCAGGTCTGCTATATTAAGCGCTCCTGCTGGTGCATACAAGGCCGCTTTGTTCACTCGCTCGTCCCCTCGGCGTAAGACCAGGAGGACTCGCGTCTAAAATCAGCACAGTTGTTTTCGACCGTGATGATCATTGTGTGCTCGCGCAGGGTATACGATGAAGTCCTGTGCCACAGAAGGAGGCTGTCTGGCTGTGGGAATGATCCTGTGCCACAGAGAGAGGCTGTCTGACTGTAAGGATGGTTCTGTGCCACAGAGGAAGGCTGCCTCGCTGTAAGGATGGTTCTGTGCCACAGAGGAAGGCTGTCTGGCTGTTAGAATGATCTTGTGTCATAGAGAGAGAGGCTGTCTGGCTGTAAGGATGGTTCTGTGCCACAGAGGAAGGCTGCCTGGCTGTAAGGATGGTTCTGTGACACAGAGGGAGGCTGTCTGGCTGTTAGAATGATCCTGTGTCATAGAGAGAGGCTGTCTGACTGTAAGGATGGTTCTATGCCACAGAGGAAGGCTGTCTGGCTGTTAGAATTCTCTTGTGTCATAGAGAGAGGCTGTCTGGCTGTAAGGATGGTTCTGTACCACACAGGGAGGCTGTCCGGCTTTAATAATGATACAAAGGGCCTCGTGTCTCCTCTGGCACGAAGGGCAAGCGGTCCTGCGGTTGCCTAAGGTAAACACGTGCGGTCTCGCCCAACCCACACCGTCCCGTCTGTGGCGTCGTGGGGCACCGTCAAGGCGGGAGGGAACACGAGACGCCCCGAGAGAGGAGCTAAACTGTAGGTGATCTTAGTCCACTTCATTCCCCACACTATATATATCAAAGTATATCCATCATACTCGATACAGATGACGCCTCAGGTCGAGGTCTGGCAGAATCAGTTCGATCAGCGCGACCAAAATGGGTCTCATTCCATTCGACCAAAATGATGGTCGGGTAATCGCAGAACAAGTCGGCCCCTCTCCCAGTCCTACCTCAAGACCTCATTTGATTTGTGCCGCTATCAGTGGACTGTTTACTGTGCACTCCAGGCTCATCCTGCGAGCGGTAGCGCAAAAGGATTGCAAAGGTCACAAAGGGTGTCTGTCAGACCCCAGTGGCCAGATATCGAAGCCACAGTTTGTTACAGAGTTGGTTCATTACATAACCTGTTAGTCTTTTCCATAATCAGTGTATTTATTAGGTGCTAAATCTGGATACAGTCTCAAATTTTCATTTATCTTATGATAAACAATAAGTCTTGCGCTATTTCTAGCAGGTTTTTTCTTTTAACCTTTCCCGAAAAGGTTCTATTTTGATCACAGTTTGTGATATAATGGCCCAGCGGATGTCCATATCTCTGGCCAGAAACTCTACAGTTTACATGATAAGCATTTCCAGGTGGGCCAAGACACCTGTAGTTGGTACAGCCTAGCTGCAGTAGTATAGCCTAGCATCTTCCTATAGGCCAAGACACCAGTAGTAGCTATAGCCTAGCTTAGTATAGCAATTATAAGCTCTTGCAGTCTACTGAAGGTGTTTTATCCATATACAGAATATACTTCATATCATTGTGATGAAAAATGGATTTACTGATGCCTTTTTGCACTTGTCTATTTGCTTCGTTTTGGTAATATCTGGAGGTTGTATACTCCCGTGTTTTACGATTCAACTGCTGAAGAAATCTTTGCTCAGTGTTCGTGTTATATCATCGCTTTAACATTATGTGCTCCCCTCCCTCTTCTGTATCACAAAAACAAACCGTGATTTATAGTATCGAAATCATTTAAGTGTTTTGAAAGCAATTCAATCTTCTCGAGTCATCGCTTCTGCACAGAAAATAATTTTTGGATCATCAGTCTTTTTTTTATATATATACATTTTGGTGACGAAATCAATTTTTGTTGCTTTTATTTTATATTCGTTCTCGTCTGGGGTTTGATGACAGCGCTGAATATCTTTACACTAAATGTGGTCATGACAAGGGCGTTGTGGCGAACAAATATGGTCTCTTGCATTTTATAGTTTATATTTTTTAGCTCTTTCGGCCAACTTTATGTTTGCTTTATCCTACACAGTTGAGGAATGTTTTGTGTACGATTATTCTAGGTCACTAGTGAAGGCAAGGTCAAGATCTTCCTTCTCATGTAACGGTTTGATAAATATTCTACATTCGTCTTTGGTAAGACCCAAAAAAAAAACAATACTGGGCGTTGGAGAGTCATAGAGTGAGCGAGTGCGCGCGTGTGTGTGTGTGTGTGTGTGTGTGATTATTATTTGTATGTTACGGGGAGCGAGTTTTACTCTCGCGTTGCTCCGTCTCTATTTATTTATCTATTCCATTCCCAGTCACCCCAGGATCCATTTCCACGAAGGAGTCCTGGTGTTCTCCAGGACCTTTCCGAACGTTCATGCATCCCAAGGCTGCACGAGACAAAGGAAGGAGCGTCAGGAAGGAAAGACTTCGGCCACATCCTGTCAGCGGCTTTGGCGATATCGAGCGTCACGTCAAATCTTTGACCAAACTCCCCCAAGAGATGGGGACCACATGATGGGTCACCAGATGACCTTTTTCGTCGCGAAAACCCCACTGGTGTTCTGACAGAAGGCAGTGGGTTTCAACTTATGAAATGAAGTGGGATTTATCGAGAATCTTGAAGACTTTGGAAACGAAGGCAATTTCTCTTCGATGATGAGGAAGATGTGGCTTTCTTAACAAAGGCGAAACAAAGGTGCTTAAGATCGGATGTGTGAGTCTCAGGCAAGGCTCCTTCAGGAGATGAGGAGATGCCTTACGGTCCATCATTTTACGCCTTGCCCACCATGTGTAGCTGGCAGAGACCTGGGGAAGACCCAGTGGAAGCCCTGGAGAGGGGCATAGGTTCCTGTAGGAGGAGATCTAGAGGTGGATAGGATAGAGACGTGGAATCATCAGAGGATGATAAGGTGCCGATAACAGAGGTTGTGTCAGCTGGAGAAGGACAGAAGTTGCTGTTTGAGATCCCTCTCGTTCGAATGACCAGAGAGGGTTTTGTTAGCTGACGACGAAGGGGTCAGTGTCCCTGTAAGCGCTCAGCCCCGGAGAAGGAATGAGAGTGGAGTGTGGTACAAGGGGTAGAATTCGGTGCGCTGTGTTCTCAATGCGACAGGCACTGACGGGCTGGGTAGGGTCAGTAAGAGTGAGTGAGATCTTGCTTTTTAACTGAGGGAGCCACAGGACTGGTGGCGTAGGTTCCCATCCTAGCCAAGAGTGTTGGAGGGTGAGAGTGTGTTAGAGGGTGAGGGAAAGTGTTGGAGGGTGAGGGAGTGTCGGAGAGTGAGGAGAGTGTTAGAGGGTGAGACAGTGTGTTGGAGGGTGAAGAAGAGTGTTGAAGGGTGAGGGAGAGTGTTGCAGGGAGAGAGGGAGAGTATGGGAGGGTGAGGGAGAGTGCTGGGGGAGAAAGAGTGTTGGAGGGTGAGAAAGAATGTTGGAGGGTGAGGAAGAGTGTTGGAGGGTGGGGAGAGTGTTGGAGGGTGAGAGAGAGTGTTGGAGGGTGAGAGGGAGAGTATTGGAGTGTGAGGGAGAGTGATGCAAGTTGGGGGAGAGTGTTGGAGGGCGAGGGAGAGTGTTGGGGGGTGAGGGAGATTATTGGAGGATGAGGGAGAGTGTTGGGAAATGAGGGAGAGTGTTGGAGGGTGAGGGAGAGTGTTGGAGGATGAGGGAGAGTGTTGGAGGGTGAGAAAGAGTGTTGGAGGGTGAGGAAGAGTGTTGAAGGGTGAGGGAGAGTGTTGGAGGGTAAGAGGGAGAGTATGGGAGGGTGAGGGAGACTGTTGGAGAGAGAGAGAGAGAGAGAGAGAGAGAGAGAGAGAGAGAGAGAGAGAGAGAGAGAGAGAGAGAGAGAGAGAGAGGCAGTGTGTGCAAGGCCGGTTCCGTTGTTATGGTAACCCCGAGTGCCGGTATTTTCCAGACCTTCGTATGGCAACACATCCTGTCTAGATGGTTATCCCAAATCATCACATAATACCATGAGATGCAGCGGTGAAATCATCACATACCATGAGATGCAGCTGTGAATTCATCACATAATACCATGAGATGCATCTGTGAAATCATCACATACCATGAGATGCAGCGGTGAAATCGTCACATACCGTGAGATGCAGCGGTGAAATCGTCACATACCATGAGATGCAGCGGTGAAATCGTCACATACCATGAGATGCAGCTGTGAATTCATCACACACTATAAGATGCAGCTGTGAAATCATCACATACCGTGAGATGCAGCGGTGAAATCATCACATAATACCATGAGATGCAGCAGTGAAATCATCACATACCATGAGATGCAGCTGCGAAATCATCACATACCATGAGATGCAGCTGCGAAATCATCACATACCATGAGATGCAGCTGTGAATTCATCACACACCATAAGATGCAGCTGTGAAATCATCACATACCGTGAGATGCAGCGGTGAAATCATCACATACATGAGATGCAGCGGTGAATTCATCACATACCATGAGATGCAGCGGTGAATTCATCACATACCATGAGATGCAGCTGCGAAATCATCACATACCATAAGATGCAGCGGTGAAATCATCACATAATACCATGAGATGCAGCAGAGAAATCATCACATACCATGAGATGCAGCGGTGAAATCATCACATAATACCATGAGATGCAGCAGTGAAATCATCACATACCATGAGATGCAGCGGTGAATTCATCACATACCATAAAATGCAGCAATTAATTCATCACATACCATGAGATGCAGCAGAGAAATCATCACATACTATGAGATGCAGCTGTGAAATCATCACATACCATGAGATGCAGCTGTGAAATCATCACATACCATGAGATGCAGCTGTGAAATCATCACATACCTTGAGATGCAGCTGTGAAATTATCACATACCTTGAGATGCAGGAGTGAAATTATCACATACGTCCATATGCAGCCGTGAAATCATGTTTATTTTTCTGTGTGTGTGTGTGTGTTGTGTGTGTGTGTGTGTGTGTAGCCAAGCAGTCAGCTGGCCTTTCTATCCTGTAACAACATCTATTGTGATTTAGGGCAAACGACAAGGACTTAGAAAGAGCGTAAGTCCTCTGTCTCATTTAGACCTTTCTCTTACGAGGGAATTTCACTGTAGGGACACCCTTCATACCCCCCAGTTTTCGTAGGGTGTTCAGTGATAATGCCTCCGAAGGGCAAGACCTTTGGAAATTGTGTATGATATATAATTGGCGTCGCATCCAGAGGCGCGGAGCGAACCCATAAACATGCAAATCGGCGGCATTTGCCTTTCTGGGTCTGGGCGGGGTACATACTGGGTTGACAGACGCGGAGAACCTGTGCTTGTTGATCGCTCAGGAATTATGTATGTATATATATATATATATATATATATATATATATATATATATATATATATATATATATATATATATATATATATATATATTGCTTTTTTCTTCTGGTGGAATTCACGGACGAGCATAACTTTCTATAAAGCTGTCATTGCAATGATTGTAACTCAGATCCACAGAGAGAATGGCGCTTGTTGTTGGGGGAAACAAGGGAAGTGTTAAAGCTTGGTTTTCCCCCTCATGACTTGTTTGCTTCTTAGGGTCTGCAGATTCGCAGAGCCGACATCCCTTGTCAGAGTCCCATATGCTCGGATGATAGAGCGTTCAGAGCAGTGGGTGTAGCGCATCCCTCTTTAGAGCAGAGCCAGCGTGTGTCGGGTCTCCCCTCTCCCTCACTCTAGGCTCTGCCACCTGTCCGGGGTCGCCTTCTTGCTATATAACCTTCGGTCACTCTTGATCCGCGTCATCAGCCGAACGAAACCTTTGGCTGTTCGCAAAGCGATACTCGTCCAGTGTTTCGCAGGGGCACATCTGTTGCGTTCTATAAGCGTTTTGATTCGTGATTCGTCCGGCCTTAGTTTACTGGCCTCGTCTTATATTTGGATGTTGCGTATCGTCTTTGATTCAGATGTGGTTCTGGAAACTACTCTAATTTTCATTCGGTTCTTTATCGTTTTCTTTCGTATTTGATGCACAGGCACACGCTGCGACGATTCAATGGGTTATTCCCGCGGGGTCGTAATAGCTAGCAATTTCAGTTCCGTGCGACACATCCACTCCGCTCCTGTGGTCTTGTGTATGTGACAGATCCACTCCGCTCTTGGTGCTGTGTGTGACAGATCCACTCCACTCTTGGTGCTGTGTGTGACAGATACACTCCACTATCAGTATTGTGTGTGACATATCCACTCCACTCTTGGTGTTGTGTGTGACAGATCAAACTCCACTCTTGGTGCTGTGTGTGACAGATACACTCCACTATCAGTATTTTGTGTGACAGATCCACTCCACTCTTGGTGTTGTGTGTGAGATCTACTCCACTCTTGGTGTTGTGTGTGACAGATACACTCCACTATCAGTATTTTGTGTGACATATCCACTCCACTCTTGGTGCTGTGTGTGACAGAACCATTCCACTATTGATATTGTGTGACAGATCCACTCCACCATTGGTATTGTGTGCGAAAGATCCACGCAACTCTTGGTAGTCTCTGTGTGCCAGATCCACTCCACTCTTGATGTTGACAGTGATGGGGGGGTCACTGGCCTTTGGTATAAAGTCGATTTCTCGTAAAAGAACTCACTTGAGAACGACAAGTTAGCTCGATCGTTACGAAGGAAATCTGGGGGACTGGGTTTTGAACCTGTGGGGGAGGTCAACAACCATTCATAGATTCATTTGCATATAATCAAACCCTTTCAGACTCACTCTTCATATTCATCAGTTCACATGAATCCCGCGAGAGATCCTCAATATATTCATTTTACGTCAACCGGGCAATTTCAGACTTGATATATGAACGCAATTTTCTGAGAGATATAGACAGATTTAGACAACTTTTGCATTCACATATAATCATCGATAACTTTAACCCTCAATGATCCATCCATTCAGGACTTGGTAAAAAAAAAAAAAAAAAAGCACGGTTTGTGCTGGAGGAAATCCTAAAGGAATGCCCCTAAAGTTGTTTACAACTTCTCCGCCCTTATGAACGATGCTCTGATGGTGGCGGCTTCACCTGCTCGATGGAAATACGTCGACGACTCCACCATCTGGTGTCAGCGTTTGATATCACCTCTCCCCCGACACCATCATCGCCCTCCAGAATACCATTAAAGGCTTCCCTGGAACTAGAGCACCGCCAGCTAAGCCAAGAACCCATGATCGTACGGTTCTGTAAATATATGTAACGTTGGTAACTTCCAGTTTTAGAGGATTGAGTCGCATTCTCAGTGACGACAACAGATTGTGGTCGCTTGGTGTTGTACACTGTTTGCCCCAGCGACACACTGCGGTCGTGTGGGTTCTTCATCTATCAGTAGGGACGACACACACAGGGAGATGGAAGGTTATGACGGGTATGATGAAAAGACCATCTCCATCTTCTCCACCATCACCAAACAACAATAACACTTAAGTATCGTTCAAGACTTGGGGGCCCACAATCGTGACAACACATCAGACACATCATGTTTCCTGTAGCCTACAAGGGCGTCCCCCCCCTCCACACATGGACGACAACACCGAAAAGAGAACCTGGCTGAAGACCTCTACCCCTTTAGCTTACTCTGATGCATATCAACTAGATTATAGTCATCACTTCTCGTTCTCCCCACGTCATCAGCTGGGCACAGTCGCTGTTGGCCTGGACAAGGACGACTAGGGAACTAGTTACACGAAAACCTCCTGACTCATATTATTCGTCCACACGCACGGGCTTGATAGGCCATGATGGCAGCTGCTGTACCCGAAGTGGCTTTTCTTAGGACTGGTGACGTGCTGTCCGCCCCAGGTGATGGCTGACTGTCGCACCCACCCCACATGAAGACTGACTGTCGCACCCACCCCACATGAAGACTGACTGTCGCACCCACCCCACATGAAGACTGACTGTCGCACCCACCCCACATGAAGACTGACTGTCGCACCCACTCCACATGAAGACTGACTGTCGCACCCACCCCACATGAAGACTGACTGTCTCACCCATCCTACATGAAGACTGACTGTCGCACCCACCCCACATGAAGACTGACTGTCGCACCCACCCCACATGAAGACTGACTGTCGCACCCACCCCACATGAAGACTGACTGTCGCACCCACCCCACATGAAGACTGACTGTCGCACCCACCCCACATGAAGACTGACTGTCTCGCCCATTCAAGCTGACGGCAGACTGTCGCGCCAGCTAAGACACTTCGGAAACAATTATAACTGGGACTGTAGTGAGGTGAAGCTCCGAGAGACAGCTCTTCGTGTAGCCTGAACTAGGGAGACCTCCAAGATGATTCGAACCGAGGTCCTGGTGAGTGACAGGGTCCTGGTGGGTGACAGGGTCCCGGTAAGTGACAGGGTCCTGATGAGTGACAGGGTGCTGTTGAGTGACAGGGGCCCGATGAGTGACAGGGTGCTGGTGAGTGACAGGGTGCTGGTGAGTGACAGGGTCCCGGTAAGTGACAGGGTCCTGATGAGTGACAGGGGCCCGATGAGTGACAGGGTGCTGTTGAGTGACAGGGGCCCGATGAGTGACAGGGTGCTGGTGAGTGACAGGGTGCTGGTGAGTGACAGGGTGCTGGTGAGTGACAGAGACCTGTTGAGTGACAGGGACCCCGTTGAGTGACAGGGTGCTGTTGAGTGACAGGGGCCCGATGAGTGACAGGGACCCCGTTGAGTGACAGGGTCCTGATGAGTGACAGGGTGCTGATGAGTGACAGGGTGCTGATGAGTGACAGGGTGCTGGTGAGTGACAGGATGCTGGTGAGTGACATGGCCCTGGTGAGTGAAATGAACAGACCCTTTGTCACTCGGTCGACAGGGAACTGTAGCTTGTAAAATGCGTCCGTGCGTGTGATGACGGAGCTAATATCTTGGTGTCCATATCTGAACAGCTAGAGGATGTGTAATTAAGAAAATACATCGGAATAATCCAGCCTATTTTATACCACTTGCGGTGTGTAGTGTGTATGTGTGTGTAGTGTGTGTGTGTGTGTGTGTGTGTGTGTGTGTGTGTGTGTGTGTGTGTGTGTGTGTGTGTGTTTAAATGAATAAGTAAATAAATGAATAGATATATGCAGAGAGATAGATGAATAGATAAAGAATGGTTTACTGAATTCAAGGAGCCATTCGGCTCTAAATATACGGTTGGGTAATTACATAATTAGGGGGTCACAGTAATAACTAGTTAATCAGGCTGGAGTGTGTGTGTGTGTGTGTGTGTGTGTGTGTGTGTGTGTGTGTGTGTGTGTGTGTGTGTGTGTTACGGGGAAATAGCTTTGCATTCGTGATGCCTTTTCTCTTAACCTTATAGATGTGTACCATGTCTACTGCTATTTTTACACACACACACACACACACACACACACACACAAGCCTAAGTCTGGTGCTCATCTATCCACCAGCCAGCCTCGAGGGTAGGATGAACACCTGAGTTAGCTGTGGGTCGACGGACAGTGACCAGGATTCGAACCCCATGGAGGGTCCGTGCCTCACATCATGGTCAGCGACGCGAACCACAACACCACAGAAGCTCGCTTGTGTGTGTGTGTGTGTGTGTGTGTGTGTGTGTGTGTGTGTGGCATACCCTTCCCGTGCAGGCTTAGTAGACGGTGCCTCACGGGAAAGGTGTCCAATACATCGCTAAACATCAACTCTACATGGGCGTCTAATACCCCTGGCTGGTCCGTGGGCTGCCTCTCTAGGAGATAGACAAATCCCGTGACGCATGTGTATGCCTAGCTCACACTACTATAGCCATCAAGGTATCCGTTAAGAAATCTATTCATGCGTCTCTCCCATGACATTTGATCTTATTACTCGCCATGACACGCTTCCTTTGACTACATACAGACATAGATAGTTTCCTTGTGCTTCGTACAAATATAGTTTCTTTGTGCTCAATACAGACATAATCAGCTTCCTTGGGTTCCATACAGACTTAAACAGTTTCTTTTTACTCCATACAGACATAAGCAGTTTCTTTGTGCTCCATACAGACTTAAACAGTTTCCCTGTGCTCCATACAGACATAAACAGTTTCTTTGTGCTCCATACAGACATAAACAGTTTCTTTGTGCTCCATACAGACTTAAACAGTTTCCCTGTGCTCCATACAGACATCAACAGCTTCCCAGTGCTCCATACAGACATCAACAGCTTCCCTGTGCTCTATACAGACATATACAGCTTCCCTGTACTCCATACAGACATACACAACTTCCCTGTGCTCCATACAGACATACACAACTTCCCTGTGCTCTATACAGACATAAACAGCTTCCCTGTGCTCCATACAGACATATACAGCTTCCCTGTTCTCCATACAGACATACACAACTTCCCTGTGCTCTATACAGACATAAACAGCTTCCCTGTGCTCCATACAGACATACACAGCTTCCCTGTGCTCCATACAGACATAAACAGTATTCCACAAATGGGAGAGGCTAAGTGGTTTCAGTCTCTTGCTGAGGGGGGTGCAGGAGGTTGGAAAAACGGGGACATGAGACATCCCTGTTTCTGTTTAAAACGCCTACTGTTATCTGTTCGACGGAGGTAATGCACACCTCCTAGCTGGACCTGAGTGCCATTGGGCAGTTAGGTTTATCCAGGTGATACGACTGATATAAGGCCGAGAGTTTTATAATGGGTTGGGAGAGATCGACCCCTATCGCTCGTTACCTTGTCCATGTATGGTGGCCGTAGTTCAATCGTCCGCGGTCTACCCCTCTTGAGTGCCACAGATCAGTAAAACTTTCTCAGGAGAAGAGGAGAAAAAAGAGTGAAAAAATGGTCCGAGGAGGAGAGTGTGAGTCTCCCGGGCGCCACAACCTGCCAGGACCAGTCCAGTTAATTACGCTGCAACATGATGAAGTCTGCCGCCATGGCTGGAGGAGGAGGAGGAGGAGGTTTAGTAGTAGGAGGAGAAGGAGGGGGATGTCGTCGAACCTCCTTCTAACCCCCTCCCTCCCCACTTGTTAAAGATGGACTGCAGCTTAACTTAAATGGTGCGAATGCCTTGTATTGTCAAGAGTTGGGGTGGGGTGTGGTGGAATGAGAGAACCAGTCGTGTGACGGTGTTTCGTTAATGGGACGAGTCGTTTAGTGCGGTCGTGAGTGGGTGGTTGGTTGGTGGTGGAGTGAGGAGGAGGAGGAGGAGGTCGTCCTTGAGAGCAAGGGTGATTAGTAGTTCTTCTGACCTCCTCCGAGTCACAGATCTTCCCTCAACTTTACTCATGTTGAGCTGAGGACTTTGAACGCTTGCCTTTGGATGACCTCACTGCGATATAATCTCGTACGCAGGTGCGTAAAAAAAAGAATCAACTAACGCGCGTCTATGGAGGAATCCATGATAGGTGTGTATGCCTGCCGTACGTAACTCAATATTCTGACGTGATCTATACTCTTGTGTCCTACTGTTCACCTGTACAGTAACAGTAACCATACATTATACAGACAAGGTAAGAGGTACAAGATCAAAGCTGAAAGAAGCTAGAAGAGGAAAAGGGAGAGTCTTAAGGCTAATCATTGGCTGTGCCAAGACCAGTCAAGTGAACTACGAGAGGAAAGAACTGGGCAAACCTTGTGCTGAGGGTAGATAAATTGTGTACTGTCCTATATGACCGAGAATTCTACCCGGTGATCTACGCAATGTTCTCCCTGAACCATGTGAACATATACGCCTTAAAGCGAGTAAGTCAAGCTGAATCTAAAGAACAGCTAATCTAATGATGAAGTTTGGAACACATTAGGTGTATACGTAATTAGGAAGCGGGAGCAGTTCTCGTAAACGTCTCCCTGTTGACGTCACCATATCAATTTTCACCCTCACCAGGTTCCCCAAAACAGGTGCTCTTGACCGCCTGAAAGAAACTCTAGATTAACAATAACACGGCTTAGAGAACCCGTACTGACGGGCTCTCACAACCCAGCCGCTGGGAGGCCCTGGAAGTGCGGTCATAGTAACCCAGGATTATGATGCTAGATTAGAAAAGCACCTTAGAATACGTATAGGAAAAAAAAAAAATACTTTACATCTGCCCTACTTACTGAATTGGTCGGTGCACTCATTGTTCACGAGTCTGCAGAAACCACAGACACAGGCAATTTATCTATCTCCGATTCCTTATTCTCACTACTTGCCCTAGATACCCTGAGATCAGAGAATGTTAAAAGGATTCGCATCAAATTGTCATGGATTCCTTAGACCATAGGTCCTCACCGTGGTCTGTCTGGCCACCCTGGGTATAGCACCCCAACCACAGCCCTACTCCCCTAGTATATCACCCCAACCATAGCCCTACTCCCCTAGTATAGCACCCCAACCACAGCCCTACTCCCCTAGTATATCACCCCAACCATAGCCCTACTCCCCTAGTATAAGCACCCCAGCCACGGCCCTACTCCCCGGGTATAGTACCATTAAGGAGCGGGATGTTCTCCTCCGCAAAACACGGGTGAAAACCAATGACACATTAGCGTGGTGGGATGGCAGCGGGGAGGGAGGCGTGTGGTAGGGGCAAGACCCGTTATAGTTTTTCGGCGTGGGGGCGACTGGCGCCCTGCGAGGGCGAGCGCAGTCTGGGTCCTCCATTATTGCTCTGTGCTGCCATTGGCCAGATACCGAACCCCATACCAAGGCGGGCTCTCCCCACGGCCCTCTTTATTGCATGTTTAATGGACCTGCATGGCTTTCAGGACTTGAGGAGGAATGCGAACGCGAATATCATAATTACAAACGCGCGAAGTGCCTGGGTAATTAGGGGTGTGGATGGTGGGGAGTTTAGAGATAGATAGTGGGAAGTGTGTAGACGTTGTGGGGGCGTAGTGGGGAGCATGGATGTCGGGGGGGGGTAAAGGGAGTGGGTGGTTAGGAGTGGAGCCCAAGAATCATGCAGCGTGCTATCAGCGGCCCATCGCCTACACTACTTATGTAGCCGGCTCAGAATGTACCTGCGGCAGAGGCTATCGCGGGCGCCCAGTGTAACTGATGTCCACCAGCGATAGAGATATCAGTTTTATTGATGTCGGTGGGCAGAGGGGGCCATCAGGCGCCGCCGATTCGAAGGGCAGGGAGGAACCCCATAGCGCCCGAGGGGGGCGCGGCGGGGCAGAGGCATCCATAGTCCTTCGTCGTTAGTTCGTGTGGAGACGACGCCATCAGGCTCTCTTCTCCCCCTCCCCTCCTCCCAGCTACCAAGCAGGTCCCTGCTCTCTCTCTCTCTCTCTCTCTCTCTCTCTCTCTCTCTCTCTCTCTCTCTCTCTCTCTCTCTCTCTCTCAGGCTGGTCGTGTAATGTAATGCCTCGTCTCCTCAGCGCCTCTTAACCTCGTTTGTCCCGGACGTAAATGTCCAGCTTGAACGCAGCTCCCTCTCATATTCTCTTCATCCAATAAATGACTTAATTGAAAAACATGGTCTTGGCAGCGAACCTGTTGCGGAACTCTTCAGATCAAGTTACGACCAAACGCAACAGCTTATCTCAAAAATGTTTTCCTGGTTATTACCTCCAAGCACAGCAGACCCGGCAACAATGCTCGCCCTGTTTGGTTCCTGTGCTATAGGCATATACAACACCCTTGTCTCCCTCCTAGATAAGGAATTGAATCATCTTTCAGAATCATTTCGTTAAAATGTTGGATGTTTGGGATTATACATCCCTAGATCTCATTCATCTGAAGCTCCTGCTAATATATATATATATATATATATATATATATATATATATATATATATATATATATATATATATATATATATATATATATATATATATATGACCTAGCCTGAGCCATGTACCCATTTTATCGACCAACCCTTCGGGGTAGATGAACAGCCGTGTTGACTGTGGACCCACTGCCGCAACCAACATTGCCCTAAACAAGAAGGAAACGCTATGTTAACTAACGTCGAGTAATCAGATGTCCAGATAAGCAGGTTTCGACTCCAATACGGACCATGACGGCACTGTATGCCCGCAACACGACTAGAAAATTAGAATCTGGAGATTCGATGCGAACCGATTCAAATTACGATATACAAAGTCGCGAGGGAATAATAGTACACCCAGGCCAGAGCTGAGATTGAGCATTGTGAAGGTAAGTCAGGATTAAGACTGTGCTTTTCCGTTCGTGATGATGATAATCATCGAGTATTTACGAACAGATTGATCGTTTAAGAAGGCTTCCAGGAAGGGGGGGAAAAAGAGAGTGTAAACAAGTCAACATCACGCTTATAACTATTATCAATTCACGGTGTTTATACGTCAGTATAAGTGCTCGCTGATAAGATTAAGATGCGGCAAAATTGAGTCGTGATTAAAGTACGACTTCGTGGGCTATAATGCAACGGATCAAGTCTGACACACACACATACATATATATATATATATATATATATACGACAGTAAATCCATTGTGGCTGGTAAACTAGCGAGGCAGCAGACTGCCTAGTTCGCTCTTCTCCTAGCCTCAACACCACCAACACAGCTGCGCGGGCAGAGGGAGGCCTGGCTGACGTAGAATGGTGATTTGTTGCTGGGTGAAAGCGAAGGTGATACAGTGAAGACGAGAGGTATATACACAGTGAGGGGGATCGCGCTTGTAGCTCACATCGGCGTTCAAGATACCTAGTGTCCTTACGCTGTTTGTGAGTGTGTGTGTGTGTGAGCGGTGTGAGTCGCGGCGGTTGCCGTAGACGAGTGTGAGTTGTCACAAGACGAACCTGAAGTTTTGTGAGATCCGTTGCCTTCCTGGACAACCTGACATCTGAAAAATGTGAGTTTTCTTGTAACATTTGTAGCATATATTTTTCTTATAGTTCCAACATTTTCTTATATTTCTAACATTTGTAGCATACATTTTTCTTATATTTCCAACATTTTCTTATATTTCTAATATTTTCTTATATTTCTAACATTTGTAGCATACATTTTTCTTATATTTCCAACATTTTCTTATATTTCTAACATTTTCTTATATTTCTAACATTTGTAGCTTACATTTTTCATATATTTCCAACATTTTCTTATATTTCTAACATTTTCTTATATTTCTAACATTTGTAGCATATATTTTTCTTATATTTCCAACATTTTCTTATATTTCTAACATTTTCTTATATTTCTAACATTTGTAGCATATATTTTTTCTAATATTTCCAACATTCTCTTATATTTCTAACATTTGTAGCATATATTTTTCTTATATTTGTAACATTTTCGTATCATTTGTCACATTTTTAGCATATTTTCCTTTTAGTGATACTCCATAAAACGTTATACGAAAGTAACACTGGCTAGATCTATAACATTTGATAGATTAAAAGTGTCATTAGAGGTTGTAAGTAATTTGCCAAATTGGTTTAGATCACCAGTTTGGCTGGGTGACGATCGCGTATAGTCACCGGGGAACTTGCAGTGTCACAGAATCGTGGAAAAGCGCTGTTCATCAGAGTGTATTATGGGATAAGTTTTGGTCGGAGCCACACAGGCGTGTGGCAACAAGATATTCCGTGAGGAGAGAGTTGTGAGGAGGTGGAGTGATTCCTCATGGGCAGAGGTGTGAGGAGGCGGAGTGATCCCTCATGGACAGAGTTGTGAGGAGGCGGAGTGATTTGAGCAGAAGCTCGGGGAAAATGTGTGTTCCCCCAGCCCGTAGGTGACCCAGTGTCCACCCTTCGTTGTGTCTGAGGGAGCCAGGGCCATGTGAAGCCGGTGATGCTTCCAGTGATCGGCCAGGGACACGTATAGAACCCAGGAAGGAAGTCTACATTGCGTGTCAAAAAGTCCACACAGCGCCTTAACTCAAGACACAGTACCTGGATATATATATATATATATCATACCTGAGGGACGTCTGGGTGTATGTGAGACGCTGTAGACTCGTTCGGCTTGAACTACTGTCTCTAGCCCAAGTGTTATTAACCCCCCTCTGAGACGTCTTTTCACCGTACATGTTCCTCCCAGACCTACTGCCTCGTAAACCCAAGTGTGTATATAGAGTCAGGCGTACAGACGCGTCGTTCGAGTGTAGACAGTGCTTCCTAATGGTCGAATGAGGTTCTTACGTAATCAGTTGTCCTCTTTAGATATTCAGGTTTTCAAGCCTTTTTGTCTCCCAGTTAATGGTGGTCTATGGCTGGCGCCAGTGTACTGATAATACCAGTGGCCGCTGTCATGTATAGTCTTGGGCAAAAATCCTGGGGACATGTCTTTTAAGGTCCCAGCGTCACACGCCTTGATCCAAGGCTCTAGCACATATGCCACATAGAAATCCATCTGTTTGTCTGTTTTCCCCCCAACACCTTCACAGCAAAATACCTGATCCTCACGTCTCCTACCAATCCTTGACACCATGCTGTTCCTTCCCCTAGTGTGATGCTCTGTGCATGCCCTCACCCTTAGAGCGACTGCTCTCCCATACACTTTGCCATGCACACTTATCAGACTCTCATATCTCTGTAGTTTGAACATTCACTTTTGTCTCCCTCGCCTTTATACAATGACTATATGATTGTCAATGGCTGAAAGTAACTACAAACTCGATAGGGAGCTTTTTCGGTTTCAACGGTGTTTAATGTTCCCAGCTCTAGACTGGAGCGCATCCTTGAAGCCGCAGGAGCCCCATGAAATGGATCCTGATGGGATCTGACCGATGTAGACCCCGTTGTTCATGGATTGGAGACGAAAGGTATTTGATTACTTGTAATCGAATAGTCATTTCCCTATTAGAGGCGATCATAGCCGAGGTGTTAGCGTTCCCGAATACCACGCAAAGAGGTTCAGCGTTCGAATCCTGGCTGTTGGAGGGTATTATGTATTCTATGAAAGTGTGGGTTCATATACACTCTATTCGTGTTCATATACCTTCGCGTTTATACAGTAAGGTTCTGTCAAATGCTAGCTGCTGGTAATGTGAGCCTGATGGAATTTGACCTGTGGAAAGAGAGAGAGAGAGAGAGAGAGAGAGAGAGTCACTGTTCCCCAAGCGAGACGTGAGAACAAATAGTAATAAGACGATGGTTAACGAATGAGCAAATAGCAATTCATCCAGAGGTTCTCCACGAAATCCCCACACAGGGTGGTGTGTGTGTGTGTGTGTGTGTGTGTGTGTGTGTGTGTGTGTGTGTGTGTGTGTGTGTAAAGATTCGTTACATGTCATA
The DNA here is from genome assembly GCF_036320965.1 of Panulirus ornatus. NCBI lineage: Eukaryota > Metazoa > Arthropoda > Malacostraca > Decapoda > Palinuridae > Panulirus > Panulirus ornatus. Next base: position 51,618,338 of record NC_092232.1, read on the forward strand.
TGATTCAACTGACGTCCTAGGGATTCAACCGGCACCCTAATCCCGTCATGTCTCTGGGATTCGACGCCGGCACCTCACCTGGAAGGGGAGGAGGTGAGGTGAGGTGTGAGGTGAGGGGAGAGGTGATTCGTGTGATGGCAACTACAGAAATCATTTTACACCATAAACATTCCTGGTTTATGACGGTCGCTCGCTGCACGGAAGGTCTCGCTGGCCCCCGAGGAGAAAATACAATGTTGTGAAAACGTCAATACACGTAATAACGTGTCAGACGTTCTCATGTGTGTGTGTGTGTGTGTGTGTGTGTGTGTGTGTGTGTGTGTGTGTGTAGCTCAGAAGGCGATAGTTTTTTCAGAGGAACACGATCTTTATATGCTTGCTGAGGGCAACTGAATGCCCCTCTTCAAGGCCATCTCATTAACGCGTTAGGTTCATCGTTCCCTGGCTCTCAGATGATCTATCTATCGATGGCGTCGTCCCTTTATTCTCTGACTCGTAGGTGATCTATCTATAGATGACGTCGCCTCCCTATTCCCACCAGACGATCCAGCGTCTTTAAATGCCTCCTATGAGTGAGTGTCATCACTTGTTTGTGTGTTGCGGGATGAGAGTTATGTACTCGTGTTGTCCCGTCCCATAACCTTGTATGTATGTACCATGCCTTTACTCCTGTGTGGGTACACACACACACACACACACACACACACACACACACACACACACACACCCGTAAACAAAGAGACTGGGTAACGCGATACAGATTGGCCAACGTATCGCTGTATCAGACATTTCCTTGATGCTTTTCCATTCACGTGACTGCCAAACATAGATTTTTTACGAGCCCTGTGTTATGTCATGGTGGTAAGTGCGTGGCACACGCCCCCCCCCCCCCCCCCCCCCCCCCCCACGTTCAGCAGCACAACGCTTTGTTACAATTACAAGCAATCTACGTTAAACGAGCGACACGGCTGTTACAGACGGCCTTGTGGGGCTGAATTGCTTGGCGACATCTTGAGACGAGAACCTCAAGGGGATGTTAAATTTGTAGAGAATAGAGAGAGAGAGAGAGAGAGAGAGAGAGAGAGAGAGAGAGAGAGAGAGAGAGAGAGAGACAGACAGACAGGCAGCAGACAGACAGACAGACAGACAGACAGACAGACAGAGACAGAGCTCCTCTCGTGGGTTACTAAGAGAGTTCTATTGATGTCAAGCTGGATGCTGTTTGAAGCACGTATAGTCAACAAGCAGACCTTAGAATTAGTCGAACCCAGACACAGAAAGATCCTTCATGTGAGTAATGCATTTTCTGTGGCTAAGTGGAATGCTTGGCCCCCTGACCCCCATCTTGGCCACCAAGGTCGTCTCGGCCAGTCCACTGGACCACTGCTGGTCAAGGAATAATCTGAGTAACAAGGCAGGCCATCATAATGTGAGCCAGTCATTAGAGCAAATAGTAACTTGATCACTGGCGGGGACCATAACTGTACATGGTGATGAGCTGTGGTGGTGAGGGGGGCAGTGTTGACGTGGTCCTTGTCTCTACTGTTGTGGTGGTGAGGGGGGCAGTGTTGACGTGGTCCCTGTCTCTACTGTTGTGGTGGTGAGGGGGAGCAGTGTTGACGTGGTCCCTGTCTCTACTGTTGTGGTGGTGAGGGGAGGCTGTGGTCCTTGTCTCTACTGTTGTGGTGGTGAGGGAGGCAGTGTTGACGTGGTCCCTGTCTCTACCGTTGTGGTGGTGAGGGGGGCAGTGTTGACGTGGTCCCTGTCTCTACTGTTGTGGTGGTGAGGGAGGCAGTGTTGACGTGGTCTCTGTCTCTACTGTTGTGGTGGTGAGGGGGAGCAGTGTTGACGTGGTCCCTATCTCTACTGTTGTGGTGGTGAGGGGGGGCAGTGTTGACGTGGTCCTTATCTCAGTGGTGAGGGGGAGCAGTGTTGACGTGGTCCTTGTCTCTACTGTTGTGGTGGTGAGGGAGGCAGTGTTGACGTGGTCCCTGTCTCTACCGTTGTGGTGGTGAGGGGGGCAGTGTTGACGTGGTCCCTGTCTCTACTGTTGTGGTGGTGAGGGAGGCAGTGTTGACGTGGTCCCTGTCTCTACTGTTGTGGTGGTGAGGGGGGCAGTGTTGACGTGGTCCCTGTCTCTACCGTTGTGGTGGTGAGGGGGGCAGTGTTGACGTGGTCCCTGTCTCTACTGTTGTGGTGGTGAGGGGGGCAGTGTTGACGTGGTCCCTGTCTCTACCGTTGTGGTGGTGAGGGGGGCAGTGTTGACGTGGTCCCTGTCTCTACTGTTGTGGTGGTGAGGGGGAGCAGTGTTGACGTGGTCCTTGTCTCTACTGTTGTGGTGGTGAGGGAGGCAGTGTTGACGTGGTCCCTGTCTCTACCGTTGTGGTGGTGAGGGGGGCAGTGTTGACGTGGTCCCTGTCTCTACTGTTGTGGTGGTGAGGGAGGCAGTGTTGACGTGGTCCCTATCTCTACTGTTGTGGTGGTGAGGGGGGGCAGTGTTGACGTGGTCCTTATGTCTACCGTTGTGGTATTGAAGGGGGTATTGAAGTGGTATTGAAGAGGAGGTAAGAGTGACTGCCAATAGAAAGCTCAAAAACTAGATAACAGTAGGAATAAGAAGTGGGACCTTACGAGTGTAAATCACAAATAGGTATTAAGAAATGAGTGCATCACACACAGACACACACATGGGGTGGGCAAGAGGATTTAGGAAACATTGAAATGTCTAGAAAAAGAACGTATTCTTGTTTTGACATTATGTAGGATAAACACAGCTTGCTAAATAACATCCTCTTCCATATACTTGAATGTTATTGTGATACATTTACCAGCAGAGAGTTTGTTTCCTTTGTTATTCTCCTAATGTGGGACTCTAGCGAGAGGTTAGGGACGATGTTCATTCCCAAGTCCTCAAATACAGAATCCTGAAGTTTATTTCTTGCTGGATGATAATCATACCGAGATTTTTTTGCTCGCCATGTCTTACCTTATCAATGTACAGACCCACTTTGGAGTCTGTTTAGGTCCCCTTGTAATTTGATGCAATCCTCCTCACTTTCCACTTCCTTTATAACATCGGCATCATCTGTAAACATATTCAAGTAAGTACCCATACCTTGAGGCTAGTCATTTACACATCAAGAAGAGTAAAGGTCCCAAAACAGAACCCTGTAGCACTCCACCTCGACCCATCTGGAGAAGGCTTCTCTGACGTGTGTCCTTTGTTCCCTTCCACTGGAATTTCACCTGTTCATCCCGTGATTCTGTGCCTCTATCCAGGCTAGTGTTTCAGGTTCTTAAGACATCAGCCTCCCATGTGCTACAGCGTCAAATACTTCCTGGCAATCAAGATACAAACCCAACCCTCCCTTTTATGTAAGAAAGACCTCACTCTTTCATAGAAACACAGATGGTTCTTTATACACTGACCTCCTTTCTCTGAAGCCTTGTCGCCTCTCACTTAGGTAATTTCTCCTCTGACGAAAGATCATCCATTTGCTTCCTGATCATCTTTTCCACTACCTTACGAACCACAATCATCAGGGAGACTAGAATGTATTTCATCAATTCTTCCCGATCTCCTTTTTTTTTTTTTTAGATGGGTAAAATGTTCCCCCTTTTTCCAATCCCTCGGTTCTCTGCCTTCCTCCAGCGACATCTTAAACAGTGTTTCAAGAGGTCTGTCTAGTGTATGTGCACACATATTTAGCACATATGGTAAGATTACATCAAGGCTTTGTATGAGTTAGTACATTTTAGTATTCTCTTGCTGTCTTTTATAGATATCTCAGTGTTTTCTACATCCTCCTTCACCATTCCGTCTCACTAGTAACGGTGCTATGGTGTCTTCCACCCTGAAAACACTTTTGAAGTTGTTATCTAGTTCCTCACATATCCTTCCATTATCTTCAACTATTTCTATATCTAAATCCCTTAATCTGATAAGCTTCTCATCAATTATTTCTATATCTAAATCCCTTAATCTGATAAGCTTCTCATCAACTATTTCTATATCTAAATCCCTTAATCTGATAAGCTTCTCTTCAACTGACAATCTTCTGCTGACGTGTTTTGAACATCTTCCCTCGTCTTCGTATCTTATCCTGCTGGGTGAGTGGGTGGAATGTTGACTGTGGTTCCTCCATTGCACATCTCGAAGCTCCCTTGATTATGCTGACCTCTCTAATGAAACCATTCTTCCCCCCTCTTTCCCAACCTTCTCCAACTGTGCTTGAGGCTAAATTTATACACTTGTGTCCTCCTCGTTCATCATAAACTTCACTGGACATTTCACCGCTGTGCTCTTGCTAACTCCTGGCCGCGCTGTGCCTCATACCCGAGTCTGTGTTACCACAGAAATTGCCAAGTTCTGAGTTAATTTCCACGATCATATATATCCTCCCCCTCAAGTTCTATCTCATCCCTGCTCTTTCAACCTCCTCGTTGACCACATAATCAAACTGAAGCGTTGAAGGATCACTTTTTCCCAAGTGGTGTTTCATACATAGCCTCACTAAACCACGTTGGTATGGGTGAAGATAAGATCTAATAATGATGGTGTATTGGCCCCTCTTCAACCTAGTGGGTTATCACTGTCATGTTGGCATGGGGAATTTTCCTGCACATATTCTTGAAACTTGTGTCTCCATGATTCCCTCTCACCCAGGGAATTCAGACTTCACCAGTCTGTCGGTGTAATGGAAATCGTGTGTGTGTGTGTGTGTGTGTGTGTGTGTGTGTGTGTGTGTGTGTGTGTGAAGACATGATACACATACATACACGCTTACGAGATGGGCAACACACAGAGAGTAATCACAAATAGTAATCACACATTAAGAACGCTCTCACTTCCCTCCTCAGATCCAGATAAACCCCACTGATTTCGTTTCATTTACGTGCGCCTTATTAAAGGCTGGAAGGCCCCCCAGCCCTGCAAGGCTTCCACCTGCTGCTTCTCCTTAATGATGCGCAGTTGATTGAACGACCCCCTCAAAATCTAGGCCAGAGGTCAAGCTTCCCTCCAACCTCAGTGTGCGAAGCTTTGGTACTTGCACACGACTCGGTGTTTACTGTCGAAGGTGGGCCTCAGACTCGGTGGAGAATTCAGACTTTCATTGAAAAATTGGCACAATCTTCAGACTGTGAAATATTAGCACAATGTTCAGACTTCGGTTTAAAAAGGATGGCACAATATTCATGCTTGTTTCTGTGTGCCATTCCCTACTGTGGCCCTAGGTCACCAGTGCCTAGGTGGATGATGTGTGGCACTCCTTAATGTGGCCCCAGGTCACCAGTGCCTAGGTGGATGATGTGTGGCACTCCTTAATGTGGCCCCAGGTCACCAGTGCCTAGCTGGAGGATGTGTGGCACTACCCACAAAGTTTAGTTTGTGGTGCAAATCCCGTGCAAAGTTCAGACTTTGTTCCAAACTTGGCACGGACTCTGAATTTGGTACAAAGATCAAGAGATGGCTCAAAATCTAGAGCAAAGTTCAGAACTGGCCTAAAGTCTGTTGCAAAGTTCAGAACTGACCCAAAATCTGGTGCAAAGTTCAGTACTGGGCCAAAATCTGATGTAAAGTTCAGAACTGACCCAAAATCTGATACAAATCTCACGCTTGCTTCCTGCTCTTGACAAGTGGCTTTGGCTTAAACAATATGAAAGTAAAACTCATTCAAAGTCTTGTGTCTTTTTTGTGTTGTGAAAACCTGTTGTCTATATATATATCTAACGTCCATTATGAATTACCTCAAGCTACAAAGTATCTATATCTATAATGTTGCGCTAGAACCTTTTATTATGTGCTTGAAGTTTTGCTACAATGCTTTTTTTTTGGTGTATGTTTATGTGTGTGTGTGTGTGTGTGTGTGTGTGTGTGTGTGTGTGTGTGTGTGTGTGTGTGTGTGTGTGTGTGAAGCTGTGCTGTAACTCATTTTCCCTCTAAGGCCCAGTCCTCTGTACTTAACGCTACATCGCTAACGTGGGAAATGGCGAATGTGTATGTATGTATGTATGTATGTATATATATATATATATATATATATATATATATATATATATATATATATATATATATATATATATATATATATATATATATAGCGTTGATGGGATGGCCTTGATTTGGGCCTCAGTTGCCCGAGTCGTCTCGACTAATATAAAAAAAGAATGTAGTCCTGTCTTGGCCCACGACATGCCCACACCTTCCCACCTCCCTAACAAGAAGATGCTCTCCCCATCTCCCCATCCTGTGCACGTCTGCACTTCACGTCCTGGCCAACAAGGACGCCCCTGCCTTCCTCCCAGACCTCCAATCCCTGCCCCAGCCACAGCCTCAGCCAATATCCTACACACACACACACACACACACACACACACACACACACACACACACCCAGATACCGAACTCATACCCATCCTACGTCGTGGGTCACAACGCCCTCCCTCCCCCCTGTGCCTTGCCCACGCTCTCTCCTCATTCTCCGTCGAGACCCCACATCCCACTGCCCATGCCAGACCTTGGTCGAACAATTAGCGTCTCCTTCTGGCGATAGCCAGGGCCTGGGGTTCGGTGCAGCGGTGGCCGCTCGCGCCCATCCAGGGGGCTGGGTCCTCAGCCAGGCGGGTAGCCTGTAATTAGGACTCGTAAGGAATGGACGATGCAGAGAGGAGAAGAAAAAAAAGGAGGCGAAGCATCCCTCATGTCGCCAGGGGATCAAGAAGGCAGCTTATGTACCTGAATCTTGCCTTTAACGACACTCACTTCGCAACATGAGCATCTATGTCTCCTTACCCTACACTCCCATCCCATTCCTTACCAACAACCCTTACCCACTACCCCCATATCTTAATTGCCATCCCTATTTTCACACCTCATTCCCTGGCAACAACCCCTACCCACTACCCCATATCTCGGACCCCTACATTTACGTCCCATTCCCTGGCAACAACCCCTACCCACTTCCCCATATCTCGGCCCCATACATTTACGCCCCATTCCCTGGCAACAACACCTACCCACTTCCCCATATCTCACCCCCCTACATTTACGTCCCATTCCCTGGCAACAACCCCTATCCACTACCCCATATCTCGGACCCCTACATTTACACCCCATCCCCTGAGAGCAGCTCCATCCTGTGACAATCACTTCTACTCCATGTCTTCGCTGTCAGTATCCATAACCCGGCTCTGCCCACCATATCCCACTAGGTCAACGCAACGGCGCCTCCCAACACTCACACTCTCCCCTGCATACCACCAGCCACACACCTTCCCTCCAAATGGCACTCCCTCCTCACCACACCCTGCATCTTGACGAAGGTGAAAATGCACCATTTCAAATTTAAGAAATGACCTATGATGCTCTAGACTTTGATATGGACATGAACATGCCATTCTCTACTGAGGCACAACAGGTTGAATGATGACTTGCTGGCTATCATCCAGTCTTCCTTATTCCCTACCAACCTATCCTCCTCGCTCCCTGCCATCCTATCCTTCCCATATGATGCAGGTCCATACATCATGCCAAGGAGGATCGCCTCTGAATCAGTTATCCTCATCTTGGTTCTCGACGAAATCGTTCACGTCCGACGTGTGTGATGAGAGTAAAGATGCTGATCAGCTGCTTAAAGTTGCAAGAAACATTCGATAAAGTCCCTCATTGAAACTGACCAGCAAAACCTAAGCCCAATGGTTTAGATGGTGATGTGTTTTGCTGGCGAGTAAATTGGTCGGCAGGCTGTTAAGAAAAATAATAAGACGTGTAATTACTGGTCATACTTCAGAATGGTTAGAAGTAACAAGTGGAGGGTCACAGGGCTCAGTCCGTGGACCGGTTCTCTTTCTGATGTGCATTAATGACAGTGATAATGGACTGAAGTTGTCTGGTCACAAAATATTCACCTTGGAAGCAAAACTAGGACAGAATTTGAACATGTACACCTGTGAACTGACACAGAGAAACCAGTAGACTGAATCTACATGTGGCAGATGAGTTTTGATAGCGATAAGACTGAATGAAGTTTGGCAAATCGGCAGCAAAATTGAGGAGATAAGCTACGGTATGAACTCTGTTCAGCTACATGCCATAAATCCAAGTACACAGTAAGTCGAAGCGGTGAATGCGGAGGAGAAGACGTTACTCTTTTTCTCTTACAGTGACCGAGAATGCAGATGTAAACATGCCCGAATCATGGCCGTCTTGGCTGAGAAAGAGACACGGCACGAGTGAAAAGAGAATATAGAAGTTGATCAGAGCTGCTCCTCAGGTGTTTATAGAAAGAGGGAAAGACTGAAGGAAGAAGGGAATTCTACAGACACGGTCTTCGACGAAAGAAGGAGGTTTTCATAACGGTCAATCCTCGTGTGACCTGTCGCCACACAGAAACTATGGGCCACCTCAGGCAGGACGTTCAAATTCCTGTCTTTGGAAGTGATTCCCACTCTTTACAGGGTGCGTTCCCGTACTGATAATCATACTCACCTGTGACCGCCTCATTCGAAAGGAGGTACATCTAAATTAAAAGATATTACGGTGGCGAACAACCAAGATGGTTTCCGGACAGGGACACAAATACAACGAAAGCCGTGAAGACAACCTTAACTCACGTACCATCTAGGAAATGAAAATATAAAGAGGCGATTTCATACAAGTGTTTAGCACTGGCAATTGGTGGTGTGAGCACCTGTTCTTACTCTGAACCAGTATTGACTTCACTCGTAGTATCGGATGCAACAGACGAGCTGGCATGTGTTTCATGTTATATGAGACAAAATACATTGTTTCTCTCAGCAGGAGTGTGAACACAAGGTGTAGTCCACTGATAATAGTGGTTAAAAGTAGATCTTTACTTTAGGTTTAAAAGTAGACGAGACAAAGGTTTAGTTTCCAGTCCACGAGTAAAGTAGATCCACACTTAGATTGAGAAGTAGACAAGACACAAAGTTTCGTTTCCACTCTACGAGCGATATTATTTGCTCCCCCCGTAGCTAAATAAAGCTTGCGTATTGATCTGCTTTTCCAGTGACCCCACAGACGCTCGTGTTCCTGACCTCCTCCTCGTTTTCTCCTCTACCTCTCCCAACTCCTTACTCACCCCATTCTCTACCACCCCATCCTCTGCCACCTTCTCCACCCCA
>NC_092232.1:51632481-51642481 GCF_036320965.1 Panulirus ornatus
GGTGAGATAGAAATGAACGAGAGTGGTGAGGTCGCTCCCTCGAAGAGAAAAACCCACATGAGAGGAGTACAATCGGCTCACCCACAAGGTGAAGGAGGCGATAGGCGTCGGAGGCAACATACCCACAGGCCTTGCTAGACAAGTGGCCTCCCATCCCCTGCCCTCTGGCGAGGTGGGGCGGGCGCGCGCCCTCTTCCCCTGTATCTCCTGCAGGGGTGGTGGTGGTGGCTTTTTCTCTCCCCACCTCCCCTGCTGGAGGAGGCATGACTCACACTGGCTCCTGCCCAGGGCTACAAGTAGCGGGTATATTGCCAAAAATGGAGACGTGGAACAATTTTTTTTTTCTCTCTCTCTCTCTCTCTTTTTTCCTTTCTGATACCAGGGGGCAAGAAGGTGGGACGAACGGGATGTGTTCGGACCGACGGGCGCATAGTGCAGTATGGTGTGGCTCTGGCCAGGAGGCCCCCCCCCCCCCCCCCATCATTGTATGATACATTACATGCTGGCCAGGAGGCCCCCCATCATTGTATGATACAGTACATGCTGGCCAGGAGGCCCCCTCATCGTTGTATGATACAATACATGCTGGCCAGGAGGCCCCCCCATCATTGTATGATACAATACATGCTGGCCAGGAGGCCCCCCCCGTCATTGTATTATACAATACATGCTGGCCAGGAGGCCCCCCATCATTGTATGATACAGTACATGCTGGCCAGGAGGCCCCCCCATCATTGTATGATACAGTACATGCTGGCCAGGAGGCCCCCCCATCATTGTATGATACAGTACATGCTGGCCAGGAGGCCCCCCCATCATTGTATGATACGTTACATGCTGGCCAGGAGGCCCCCCCTCATTGTATGATACAATACATGCTGGCCAGGAGGCTCCCCCCCGTCATTCTATTATACAATACATGCTGGCCAGGAGGCCCCCCCCCATCATTGTATGATACAGTACATGCTGGCCAGGAGGCCTCCCCATCATTGTATGATACAATACATGCTGGCCAGGAGGCTCCCCCCGTCATTGTATGATACAATACATGCTGGCCAGGAGGCCCCCCCATCATTGTATGATACAGTACATGCTGGCCAGGATCCTCCATCAATTGTATGATGCACCAATGCTGTCCAGCAGCGCCCATCATTATGCGCTCCACACACACAATGGATTGGATTTTCCGTCCTATACAGAGAGCACAATCGCGCTCTCTCTCTCTCTCTCTCTCTCTCTCTCTCTCTCTCTCTCTCTCTCTCTCTCTCTCTCACACACCCGGAAAACTCAAGTTATATAATAGTAACACAATGGAACGTTTCGTGTCCTGCTGGAATCACTGGCTGAAGAAGCAGGACTAAACGGATTTAGTGACAATGTGGTATCTGGTTACCATGTGGTATCGAGTTACCGTGTGGTATCTGGTTACCATGTGGTATCTAGTTACCTTGTGGTATCTAGTTACCAGGTGGTATCGAGTTAAAATGTGGTATCGAGTTACCATTTGGTATCGAGTTAACATGTGGTATCGAGTTACCATGTGGTATCTAGGTCACAATGTGGTATCTAGTTACCATGTGGTATCGTTACAATATGGTATTTAGCTACGATGGGTCTCTAGTTACGATGTGGTATTCATTTACAATATTTTATTTAGTTGCGATATGATGTTCATTCGCGGTATGGTATCTAATTACGATATGCAGTTTAGTTGTGATTTGGTGTCTAATTACGATATAGTTACGATGTGGTGCCCAGTTACGACATCGTATTTATTTACGACATGGTATGTCGTTGTAACGTGATGTTCAGTCATGGTATTTGGTTACGATTTCGAATCTCGTTACGACGCTGTATCTAATTTTGATACGATATTTAGTTAAGATGTAGTAGATTACGATATGGTATTTAGTTACTCTATGGTACGTTGTAAGATTACGATATGGTATTTAGTTACTCCGTGGTACGTTGTAAGATTACGATATGGTATTTAGTTACTCTGTGGTACGTTTTAAGATTACGATATGGTATTTAGTTACTCTTAGATTACGATATGGTATTTAGTTACTCTGTGGTACGTTTTAAGATTACGATATGGTATTTAGTTACTCTATGGTACGTTTTAAGATTACGATATGGTATTTAATTACTCTATGGTACGTTGTAAGATTACGATATGGTATTTAGTTACTCTATGGTACGTTGTAAGATTACGATATGGTATTTAGTTACTCTGTGGTACGTTTTAAGATTACGATATGGTATTTAATTACTCTATGGTACGTTTTAAGATTACGATATGGTGTTTAATTACTCTATGGTACGTTGTAAGATTACGATATGGTATTTAGTTACTCTATGGTACGTTTTAAGATTACGATATGGTATTTAATTACTCTATGGTACGTTTTAAGATTACGATATGGTATTTAATTACTCTATGGTACGTTTTAAGATTACGATATGGTATTTAATTACTCTATGGTACGTTGTAAGATTACGATATGGTATTTAATTACTCTATGGTACGTTGTAAGATTACGATATGGTATTTAATTACTCTATGGTACGTTGTAAGATTACGATATGGTATTTAATTACTCTATGGTACGTTGTAAGATTACGATATGGTATTTAATTACTCTATGGTACGTTGTAAGATTACGATATGGTATTTAATTACTCTATGGTACGTTGTAAGATTACGATATGGTATTTAATTACTCTATGGTACGTTTTAAGATTACGATATGGTATTTAATTACTCTATGGTACGTTTTAAGATTACGATATGGTATTTAATTACTCTATGGTACGTTGTAAGATTACGATATGGTATTTAGTTACTCTGTGGTACGTTTTAAGATTACGATATGGTATTTAATTACTCTATGGTACGTTTTAAGATTACGATATGGTATTTAGTTACTCTATGGTACGTTTTAAGATTACGATATGGTATTTAGTTACTCTATGGTACGTTTTAAGATTACGATATGGTATTTAATTACTCTATGGTACGTTGTAAAATTACGATATGGTATTTAGTTACTCTATGGTACGTTTTAAGATTACGATATGGTATTTAATTACTCTATGGTACGTTGTAAAATTACGCCAACTCGCCAAGTGACATTCCCCAGAAAAAAAAACCCACGAAAATAAAGAAAAAAAAATACAGCCACAATTTTTGTAAAAAAAAAAAAAGGAAAAATACAGTGGAAAAGGGGCAACACAAGGTCGTTTTGTGAATATGTAAATTTATACAGTGGAACCCAAGTGGTCAAAAAACGACGAGTCAGGCCACAGGTGTAAATGTGGGGGGGTGACGTCACGCCACTGTCGACACTCCACTCCCTCCCTTCACTCCCTCCCTCCCTCGTTCCCTCCCCCGTTCCCTCCTGTGTACCGGGAGGTCCGTCCGGCTAGGCCATGTATCCTTTGTCGTTCCTCCTATTGTGAGGCGTCACATATCGTGGTGTGAGGCGTCACATATCGTGGTGTGAGGCGTCACGTATCGTGGTGTGAGGCGTCACGGATGGTGGTGTGAGGCGTCACGTATCGTGGTGTGAGGCGTCACGTATCGTGGTGTGAGGCGTCACATATCGTGGTGTGAGGCGTCACGTATCGTGGTGTGAGGCGTCACGTATCGTGGTGTGAGGCGTCACGGATGGTGGTGTGAGGCGTCACGGATGGTGGTGTGAGGCGTCACGTATCGTGGTGTGAGGCGTCACGGATGGTGGTGTGAGGCGTCACGTATCGTGGTGTGAGGCGTCACGGATGGTGGTGTGAGGCGTCACGTATCGTGGTGTGAGGCGTCACGGATGGTAGAGTGAGGCGTCACTCATCGTAGAGTGAAGCGCAGCTCTCCTTGTTATGAGGATGGCCTTCCATGTTGTGAGAGATGGCCTTCCATGTTGTGAGAGATGGCCCTCCATGTTGTGAGAGATGGTCCTCCATGTTGTGAGAGATGGCCTTCCATGTTGTGAGGGATGGCCTTCCATGTTGTGAGAGATAGCCTTCCATGTTGTGAGAGATGGCCCTCCATGTTGTGAGAGATGGCCCTCCATGTTGTGAGAGATGGCCCTCCATGTTGTGAGAGATGGCCCTCCATGTTGTGAGAGATGGCCCTCCATGTTGTGAGAGATGGCCCTCCATGTTGTGAGAGATAGCCTTCCATGTTGTGAGAGATGGCCCTCCATGTTGTGAGAGATGGCCTTCCATGTTGTGAGAGATGGCCTTCCATGTTGTGAGAGATTTCCCTCCATGTTGTGAGAGATGGCACTCCATGTTGTGAGAGATGGCCCTCCATGTTGTGAGAGATGGCCCTCCATTTTGTGAGAGATGGCCCTCCACGTTGTGAGAGATGGCCCTCCATTTTGTGAGAGATGGCCCTCCACGTTGTGAGAGATGGCCCTCCATGTTGTGAGAGATTTCCCTCCATGTTGTGAGAGATGGCCCTCCACGTTGTGAGAGATGGACTAATAACTCAACCCTTCATCTCATGGGCTTCGAGTCCTACTCGAGAGCCTGGTCTACTGCAGGAGGATCGTATGATGAAGCCACGACCGAGCGGGCCCTGTTTGTGGCGTTCATCAAGAGGGTCTTTGTGAGGTACTGTGGCCACATGCCTGATGGACGCACGCTGGAAATCAAAGCCCCTCCCTCATAGAATTCAATGAAAAAAAGAAAGTTGTGTGGAAGCACAGATGTGTTAGGGAGAAGAAGGAGAAGCGTTGCGCCCCTGTAATGAGAGTGTGTCGGAGCCTTGCGACAGTGGGGGAAGGGGGAGTCTTGTGGGGACGTGGGTGTTGGGGGAGAGAGAGAGAGGGTAGCAGGTGGCTATGCTTAATGCTCATCACACACACACACACACACACACACACTCACTGACTCACCATTTTCTCACTCGGGGATAATAAGGGATTCACGGAATTCTTCATGAGTTTCAAGATATTCAATTCTTTTTTTTTTTTTTTCACACACTGGTTTATCACATGATTCGAACGTACTCACCCCCTAGCGCAGAGATGGCTCACGCGTCAGCACGGGTGAGGAGGAGGAGAGAGAGGAGGAGAGGAGCGTTACGCTTGGTGGGCTAGTGGGCGTTGCTAGGTAATAATGGAACCGCAGCTGGCTCTCCTCTGCACCCAGAGACACGCAGCGCGTATGCGAGAAACCCTCACTCGACGCTTGCAGGACCCGCCATGGAACTCCAGCTCTACGAACGTTCAAATGGCACTGACACGAACTTGACAGACGTATCTATCTATCTATCTATCTATCTATCTATCTATATATATATATATACGCATACCAATGGATGCGTGTGGTGTGGCTGTCCTGGAAGATGACGACGTTGGGCGTGGGCTGATAAGTTGAGGTGAGGGAGGGGTCGACCAGGTGCCGGCCGAACACATGAGTCAAACATCGTGAGGCAGGAGATGAGTGAGTGAGGCTCCGGTGTCACGAACCTCACCTTCTCCTCTTCCTCCGCCTGGGACAAACCCGTTTGGTAAGTAGGATGTCATAAGCAGACGAACTCCTCCTCCCTCTCTCGACCCACACTCCCCCCGCCAGGGTCCATGACTACTCAAAACTCTACTCGTAAAAAAAAAAAACCCACAGGGATCCACAGCAATTTTCCCGCGAAGCTAATTTAAGGCAATCTCGTTGGAAACATCTCCAAGTGGCGAGAAAGCCCTCGAGGCTCTAACTTGGGTTTTTGTTCAGGTGCAGAGCAGAAGAAAAAAAAAGAGGTGTAATGACTACGTTCTCGTCTTCTCCAGTGATGGTTGGGAGGAACAAATTGATGACGGCGTCGCTTCTCCTGCTGTGTGTGTGTGTGCTGTGTGTGTGTGTGTGTGTGTGTGTGTGTGTGTGTAGGGAGGGGTTACTATACAGCTGTGTGGCTCTGGGAGTTACCACAGTGGTGATGTGTGTATGGGGTGTGTGTGTGTGTGTGTGTGTGTGCCTATAGTGGGTGTGGCTCTGCGGAGGTTTACTCGAGTAGTAATGGTATGGAAGTAGGAGTTCCTGCAGTGGGGGTGGTGTGGTGGGGTTTTCACAGTGGTGTTGGTGGTGGTGTTGGGGTATTTACAGTGGCGGTGGTGATGGTACGTGAGGGGTTCCTACAGTGTTGTGGTTACGGGGTTCCTACAGTGCTACTAGTGTGAGGATTCTACAGTGGCGGTGGTGTGGGGATGCGTTGGGGTTCCTACAGTGGTGATGGTGGCGTGGGAGACTACTACAGTGGCTGTGATCTGCAGGTTCCCACAGTGGAAGTGGTGGTGTGGGGGATTTCTATCATGGTGGTGCTGGTGAGAGGGGCCACTTCTACAGGAAGGGCGACTTGCTGGGTTCCTTACAGTGGCGGTATGGTAGAAGAGGAGGAGGAGGGATGGTAGAGATCCCACAGTGGAGGAGGTAGTGTGAAGCGACGCTAACAGTGGTGCGAGGGAGAGGGGTGGTGTGTCGCAACTTAACCCACTGAGACATTAGATCGAATTAATATCTTTTCGCGAGAGGACGAAACGACACGATGGAATCATTATCTCCTGGGTCTGTATGCCTGTAAAAGATCCCTGTTATACCGCCATAACACATTTACTTCTCGTAACGCAGTTTATAACACTGTAACGACACGGTATAAGCGAGACATGATAAGAATTACAGTCAGTAATAGTGACACGCATGTTTCTGTTTCCAGTAATGCGCTGTAACGAGGTAACGAGGTGATGGTTGGTGGGGAGGCAAGCTGCAGTTCGAAGCACCTAGTTACCAGTTTCATTTATCCCTCCCACAGCTGCGAAGTGGGTCGAGGGTAGGCAGATGATTGGCTGAGCCGGAATGTGTGAAGGTTAAATGATTGGTTGATGAGTATAATGAGTATGATACGGCGGAGATGAGGTTGGCGCGGACGAAGTGTGTGAGTATTTTCAGCTCTGGTTTTACTTTCCACACTTTGCTTGCACCTTTCCCGACGACCACTGGTGCTGCCGAGGTGTGTGTGTGTGTGTGTGTGTG
Source organism: Panulirus ornatus (assembly GCF_036320965.1). Lineage (NCBI taxonomy): Eukaryota > Metazoa > Arthropoda > Malacostraca > Decapoda > Palinuridae > Panulirus > Panulirus ornatus. The sequence goes on from NC_092232.1 coordinate 51,639,508, forward strand.
TGTGTGTGTGTGTGTGTGTGTGTGTGTGTGTGGAGATCTGGTCTCCCATATGGGTACCTAGTGTATGGAGATCGAGTGTCATCCAGTCGACACTTAAGTATGTATGGAGATCTGGTGTCATCCAGTCGACAGGGGAGTGTGCATGGAGACCTAGTGTTCTCTTTAGGACGGCACGATTGTATTTGGCGACCGTGTCTGGTCTCCTATAGACAGGCAAGGGTAGTGTGCGGACAGCCGTGGCCTTCCTATGGAACCTAGGACGAGCTAGGGTGAGTTTTGGGCTCCATAATCTAAGTCAAAGTGCTTGACATTACCATCCGTTAGGACCAACTTAGGTTGTCGTCATGTAAGATATACGACCTCTTGGGCAGAGAATTTATTCTATAAATACAAATTATTCTTCCAAGTTCATGTCATTTCTAACTACGTTGTTGTGATATGTTATTTCTTCTTGTTTATTCATTTTTTCTTAATTCAAGTAGTTTGTTACTAAATGAGTTTTTGTATAGTGTTCTTGAGACATGTTGCGCCTTCAGACTGAGTGTAACGGGAAATTCTACGAAATTTAGTCCTTGGAATGACATGGGGGGGTTTCCCTACAGTGGCGGTGGTGTAGGGGTTTTCCTACAGTGGTAGTGGTGCGGGGGGGGTTTTCCTCCAGTGGTGGTGATGTGAGGGTCTCGTACAGAAGTGGTGGGGTAGGATAGCAGTTGTGGTCGTAGAAATTGGCAGTTGAAATGATATCATTGGCAGTACGGTTGATGGCAATGGTAGTAGTAGTAGTAGTACTAGTAGTAGTAGTAGTACTAGTGGTAGTAGTAGTAGTAGTAGTAGTAGTAGTAGTAGTTATAGAGGTAGTCATAGCATTAATGCTAGTAAGAATGTTATTAGCAACGTTAACGGTGGTGTTTGTGGTTGTGGGAAAAAGTAGTTGCAGGTGGTTGTGGTCGTACGTGTTGTTGCCTGTAGTGGTTGTGATTTTGTAAGTGGTAATTTAGGCTTGAGAGAGAGAGAGAGAGAGAGAGAGAGAGAGAGAGAGAGAGAGAGAGAGAGAGAGAGAGAGAGAGAGAGAGAGTGTGAACTGAGTCGTTCTGAAATGTGAAGTGGAAAAACCAGATTGCCTCCTTCGCTGGAGAGATGTCGACGACTACCTCACAGGGAGGATACACTCGGTTCACGTAGATGGAGACACTCCTCACCTAAATGGAGGCTTAGTATCATCCTGTTTTGCCGAAGAAACTACGACCCATCCTATGGACTACCTTCGCAACGCTTGCGTCAGTACCCTACGTTGGGAAACACCTCCCCCTCGGATGTGGAAGTGTCTGATACAACACACAGCTGGGCAATACACCTACCTCAGTGGTCGTTGTCAGGGAGGAAAAACAAAAAAAAAAAGAGTTGCAGTATCGTGCAAACACGGGAAATTATCATCCGGGGCGGCGAATCAACATAGCCCAGATTGTGAAAGAAATGCCTGAGAATAGAGACAGCCTGGCTCTGGAGGCCCAAGCTGCCAGCACCTCATTAGCAGCCAAAACAAGATAAGTCAAGAGATAGAGTGAGGCGCATGTTGGAGTCTCTCTCTCTCTCTCTCTCTCTCTCTCTCTCTCTCTCTCTCTCTCTCTCTCTCTCTCTCTCTCTCTCTCTCTCTCTCTCTCTCCGCCACCCACCCACCTCCCTCCCTCCCTCCTTCCCCTCATCCTGGTGGGGAGGTGGGTGGTCATACAGAACTTGCACTCGCGCCCAGATGAATAGCCATGCAACTCAAATACCGAAGAACAACAAGCAACGGCTCTAGATTAAAACCAGTTGGTACCTGTTTTAGGAGAAGCAACACATATACCAACATTCGTGGTTTATCCAGTAACCTCTCTCCTGTTGAGCACCATCTCTCTAATACCTCTCCTAATATCTCACTTGTCTCTGAGACCCCATTTGTCTCATGATGTTCACATCTGCCCCATTTTCATATCTGACTGTAATTTCCACTCACATTCCCGGTTCAAAAGCGGTATTTGTGCTTATTCCAACATCAACACATCAGTCGCACGCCTCGAGGACCTTGAATCCACAAACTTTGATTCCTATGTGGTTCAAGGTCTGTCTCCCAAGTACCACACTTTTCCTCTGATTCTCCTATTGCTCCTCTTATTTTACAGATTTCATATCTTTCTTCGCCTACCTAAACACCTGCCATGAGACTGTGGCATTCTCTCACCCGTAACCCGAGATCCTCTACTTTCAACTTTCACCATAGGGAAAGGTTGAATTCCTCCATTACGTTCTCCAATGATCAAGAGCAAATTATCTCCCTCTCCACCTATATTCCTGGCCACTGAGACCACACTCCAAACATCCTGGATCTGATATTCACCTTAACTCCTTCACGCTGTAACTACATAATCTCGCTTTCAATAGGACCAATAAGAACACCACTGCATGATTCCGTTTCACTACCCAACGAACCTCTCTACGTGTCCTTGCCTATCACGAAGCGATGTATCCGTATCTCCTCCACAAACGCACCCCTCGTGTTATTCCGTCTATACCCACGGCTCTCGTACACTCAGAAGATCAAGATGTAAGCCATGACTCACAGGCGTGATAGAAGAGCATTGCGTAGTGTAAAACAAACACACAAGTTTGGTAACAATCACAAAGGAGGCAGCCAGGGGTGTCCCACAGTTGATAAGAAAAAGAAAAACAGAACTTCGTGGTCGAGTATTATCAGTGGCCAGACCGGATGCAAAAGGCTTGGCAAGGCATGTCAGAGGAGACGTTTGTGCAATGAAGATTACGGCTCCTGGACGGTGTTAGATCTCTTCAGTAAAGCAGAAACTACTGTCCTTAGACAGTGTTAGATCTCTTCAGTAAAGGAGAGACTACAGCCCTGGATGGTGTTGGATCTCTTCGATAAAGCAGAGACCACTGTCCCTGGACAGTATTAGATTATAAACAGCATAATATCAGA